>NC_142081.1:71230145-71548145 GCF_054644295.1 Miniopterus natalensis | reverse complement strand
CTGGCTGCTTGTCTCAGAAGCCTCGTATTAGAATGGTGCCTCTTTGCTTCCTATCTTCATGACTTTAAGTACACACAGCTTTGACCTTTTATATTTTCTTTATACCTCCATCTTAGCACTTAGGTATCTTTCTGTACCTTGTTGCAGTATTAGCTCTCAGACGACTAAACTCTGCTCCCTCCATAGCCAGCAGGGCTCTCTGAAAGTTAGGTATAGATTCTGTACCTAACTTAAAAATAACAGTAATGTCCTGAGCTAAAGAGAAATGAATGTCTCTAAATAACAAGCACTGAAGAAATTTTATAAGAACATGTTCCTGAAACCAACACAAAATATTGAAACCATAATTGTTAAAAAACACACACACACGTGCAAATACCACATTTTCTATATGACTGAGCCCCATTTCCTGAAAACAGGAATGTGAGTGAAGTGTCACTGCATGAAACTATTAGATCTGGTATGGAACACCAGCTGTATGGCACATGAACCACTTCTAAGGAGAGAAAGGAGGGACTTGCTCTAAACTTAGCTGTCAGCTGTGCTCCAACAAAGATTCAGGTGTTACTGAAACTTTCTAGAGAACTAGCGGGCTTTTTTATTTTATTAGTATCTCCACCTAGAAAATACTTTATCCTAAAGAATGAGACCTGTCAGCTCAATTTACGAACTATGTTTCAAGTTAGAAGGAGGAGGCAGTTATGAGCAGGTGCTTCATTCTTCAGCCCAGTATTAGTCTCATACCTGCAAACTAGGGAAACTGGCTTCAAGAGAAAATAAAAGCAACTTTCACCAAAATCTCCCTGAGATATTGTAAGCATGGAGCAGCTACACTCTGAGACATATGTATTCAAGCACACCACAAAGGTGAGAGAAAGGTCTTCTCTGTCCCTAAGCACAGAGCAGAATGACCAGGTGGAGCTTCTCAGAATCAACAGTAACTAGTTTTGTCACAGCAGAGCAGCTTCAGTTCAGTAGAGCATTGATTGACATGACTAGGCTTCAGTGATTATCAAGAGACCACTGCAATAGCAGCAGCCTTAAAGTTCCTTTGAAGGATTGTGTGGACACTACTTTAATAGTATATTGTCTTAGAAATATGAAGAAAGAATCAGAGCAAGAAGAAAAAAACATTATGCTTGAAGTCCTAAAGTAATTGGGAACGTTTTGAGAAAAGCTGCAGGTCTGCACGTCCCACACAAAAAAAAAAAGAAAAAAAAAAGGAAATGCTATTTGTTGTTTTTAAGGGCTTTTTTGCACAAAAATAATCTAAAAAGCAAGAGAGGAATTATGTACGACTGTCAGCTGATTTCTCAACAGAAACTTTAAAGGCCAAAAGGGAGTGGCAAGAAATATTCAATGTGATGGAAAGCAAGGACCTACAACCAAGATTACTCTACCCAGCAAAGCTATCATTTAGAACTGAAGGTCAGACAAATAGCTTCACAGATAAGAAAAAGCTAAAGGAGTTCATCACCACCAGACCAGCACTACATGAAATGTTGAAGGGTCTTCTTTAAGAAGAAAAATTAAAAAAATTAAAGGTATGAACAATAAAATGGCAATAAATACCCATCTATCAACAACTGAATCTAAACATCAAAATAAATGAACAAAGAATCTAATGAACAAACTAAACTGATGAACAAAATAGCACTAGAGGCGTGGATACATGGAACAGACTGAGGAATGTCAGAGGGAAAGGGGGCAGGAGGAATGTCAGAGGGAAGGTGGGTAGGTACATGCATTACCCATGGTCACAGACAATAGGGTGGTGAAGGCCTGTGAAGGCCTGGGGCAGGGTGGGATCTGGATGGAGGGGAGACATCTGTAATACTCTCAACAATAAATATTAAAATGAATAATTAAATAAATAAATAAGTAAAGGCAAAAGAAAAAAAAGAAGTATAAAGTAGAAAGCCCCAGCAATACAGAGGGTAGATAAATATTTGAAATAGGACAGAGTGTAAGTCACGCCCGGCTTGGCCAGCTGTTCACACCCTGGCAAACAGCAATGGGGTGAAAGTATAAACTTTACCCAGTGCAATCAGGTAAATGCACATAGCA
The DNA here is from genome assembly GCF_054644295.1 of Miniopterus natalensis. Lineage (NCBI taxonomy): Eukaryota > Metazoa > Chordata > Mammalia > Chiroptera > Miniopteridae > Miniopterus > Miniopterus natalensis. The sequence goes on along the minus strand of NC_142081.1, from coordinate 71,546,078 downwards.
CAGTGCCTGGACGAGAATGCTGAATGCCGAATGTTGGTTTCCCCACTTCTACTCCTCCGTAATCTCTTCCCTGCCCACTTCTCTATCTTCCCTTGTTTTGTTTGTAAATATCAAGGGCATTGGATAGGACTACTGACTTGTGTTTTTATATAACATCAACTTTATATATACACAGATAATAAAGAAAACATTTTTTAAACTTACCACACACAAAATTAGAAGAAAAAGTTCCCATAGCATTCAGCTCAAGTTGCTGTTTCTTATTTAATATACTATTATAGATTCTTTGCTAGAATGGTGGTTTCTAGAATTGCTCACTGTTAGCAATTCACATACAATTCCAGAAGTATGTCACATGAAATTTTGTCAAATATGAGTTAATCAGATTCTTTTAATTCTCTGCATATATTTTCTCAAAATAACACATACTATTCTTAAAATGAGCTCTAAAATATGATCAAAGCAATAATAAGCTGTTCCCTATGGAAACACAAAGGTTTTAGCAAGTACCTTTCCAATTTATATAAACAGAGACAAATAGGTTAATTTTGTTCATTATTTTTTTAATGACTCTCAGCCAAGATATCATTTATACTAATTTTTTATATTAAAACTCTCTTTTAAAAGAGTGTTTCCTCAAGACAAAGAAATCTCATAGTATCATTGGCATGAGTATGTTATATAAAATTGAATTATATTAACCAGCATTCCTCTAATTACCATTTTTTCATGGGCATCCATTCTTCAACAATAATATTAGAAAATAATTAATACCTTCAGGACAAGGACCTGAACTTTATGCAAATATAGATTAGAGAAGTCCAAATTATTTTTTAATGAGCTGTATGTATTATGTCTCCCTATCTAGAGTTCATCTGGACCATGGCATTAAATAAGCTTAGAGTTAATTAAGCATATTATAACTATTTCTGGCTTCTGCCTTTATTAGTATGAATCTACCAGCTCAGAGGCACTCAGCAAACATGGAATTATCAATGCCCCACTCCAAAACACCTTGATATATTTGAATCCTGTCTATACTCCTGGGGTAATTCTAGAAGCTCAAACCTATTGGACACTTTTCAAAATCCATTACTTTTCTATTTATATAATATGAATTTCAGGAATAGAGGAGGATTTTTTTGTGGATGCTGATTTACATTAATAAGAGCTATAGTCAAACAATTGCTCTCAAGCATATACAAACATAAAGGTACAATATCTCTTGCTGCAGATATACTGGCTCAGGCATAAGCAGATTAAAGGAATAGATTTGCTTCATATTTTAGGGTACTAAATTGAATATGTCACAAAAGAAAATCGCAACGTGCAAATGAAACCAGAAGACCTTTCCTAATTTTCAAGAAGAGAATGAGAGAATCAATCTTTCAGTTAAAAAAAGAAAATCTGCAGACCACTCATTAAGAGTTGATCATATTTTGGCAGGAGCAAACTAGTTTAACTTATACCTACTCAGGTTGTTAGGCAGAGGAGTAAACCCTTTGGAACTAACCGTATAAAAATCTACCCTAAATTTGAAAGAAATATCACTTACCTGAGATAATCTTATGGGGAGGGAAGCACTGTGAGTATCAACAGAAAAGCAATAGACATTCATTTTCTATTAGAGACTCAGCAGGGGAAAAAATAAAGAGCAAAGTCAAAGATGTATTTTCCATGGATCTGGTTCACATTCTATCATACACCCTAAAGCCATATTTCCACAGCTGTGTCAAAACCCTTTATAGGAGAATAATTTGACATTTTAAAAGTTATCTTTTCAGTCACTTCCATGTAATTATGTGATGAAATAACAAACTCAGCACTCTAGACAGGGGGTGGGATATCAAAAAGGCAATGGATTTTGGATTCAGACAAACTAAACTTTAAGTACAAGCACTGCCATTCACTGTGTGAATTACCTTGGAAAATCAGTTAACTTTTCTCAACCTCAGTTCTTTCTACAGTAAAGAGAATTCACTACCCAAACAGAACCAATGAAGAAAAAGGATCCAGCAAATGTTTTGGAAGATAATGAGTGCACAATTATTGTTGGTTCACTTATCTCCCTTTCTTCAGGCATTATCACTGCTCTCTAATTTTCTATGCTTTCAGCTGCTACTCAAAAACTGTGGGTTCCTTCATGTTCCTTCATAATTTGAACTTTAATTTCTTTATATTCTACTTTACCCCGAGGTGTTCACAAATTTTGACTACATACCCTATCATTTGGAATTCCTCCAGACTTTCTCTCCCTCCCCACCATCTCATTCCACTCTTCTCCTAGGTCTAGGGGGAAAACATCACAATGATCAATGGATGCAACATGATTAGACTTTTGTACTAGAAGGTGGAGCTTCTGTTGGGAAGAATAAAGGAATTTGAAAGATAGCTGAACCCAAGTGAACACATTCTTGGCTCTCTTAAATCACTTTCCTCTTGAAATACTCTCCTTCTTATGATTCCTTATGGCTGGCAGGCTCTCTTCCCTGTTGGAAGAGAAATTGCTCTCCACACCCACAAGCCTAGAGGAAGAGCCCAGGAGAAAGGAAGTAAAAAGGAAACTGTTAAAGTCTGGCCAAGGTAGTCTTCATGCTACACTTGAAGTACAGCTTTTTTCTCCAAAGAGCTAGACACATAAGCATTTCAAAGACAGATGAGCAATTAATTATTTTTCTTTTCATAAAATTATATATCTGTTCAAGCAAGACTCAGATTAAGATGGGCAAAGAAGGCTGCAACTGCTGTATGAGACAGGTAGAAGATTCAGGGGTTCAAATCCTGTCTATGTAACTATCACTATACCCAAAATTGTTATATAAATGTAGGTCAGCTTTCTTGAGTTACATATAAAAAACTTTATAATATTATAAAATATAATTTTATCACTTAAACCATAAAGATTTAGTACGTCATAAAGAATGGTCTTCTTTTCTACACAGAAGTTACTAATCTTTGATGGGTCAATGTGGTAGACTGAATCATAGTCCCGGCAATACCCATGCCCTAATCCCTGAAACCTTTGAATGTTATTTCATATGGCAAAGGAACTTTGCAGATGTGATTAAGTTAAAGATCTTAAGTTAAAGAGATTAACTTCCATCATCCAAATAGAACCAAAATGTAATCATCACTGTCACATGAAGGAGGCAGAGGTAGTTTATGAAAGAGCAGAAGGCGATGTGACCATGCTGCTGGTTTTGAAACTGGAGGAAGGAGCCATGAGCCATGGGATGCAAAGGGTGCATCTCTAGAAGCTGGAAAAGGCAAGAAAACAGATTCTCCCATAGGACCTCCGTAGGGAGTATGGACCTTACTGATACCTTGGTTTTGGTCCAGTTTTTATGGGCCCATTTTTGAAATCTTGCCTTCAGAAATATAATAGTATTAGTTTTGCTGTTTTCAGCCAATAAGTTAGTGGTAATTTGTTAGAGCAGCCACAGAAAACTAATACAATACAAAATGTCTAACTGAATAGAAACTTACTGAGGATCAACTAATTTGGGGATGTGAACAAGAACTAAAGCTTTTCCCCAATTCTCCACATTTGGTCAGGTATCCCTTGTGTTATGTACTCTCACAGCAAAGCACAATCCTCTCTCCCTGCATCTCTCACATACTCTGGAATTAAATGACTTAGTTACCTCTCTTCACAAAACGAAAAGTCCATGAAAGCAGAGTTGGGGTCTGCCTTTGTCACCAGACGGAGAAGATTATTTGAGGTGTCGCAGAAAAGAATTCAGGGACACACACTCACACACAGGAGATCAAGCGACCATAGCAAGATTTATTAAAGCGAAAGTACACACTCTCAGAGAGAATTCACGCAGGCTCAAAGAGCAACCGCCCTGACATCTCTGTGTGAGCTTTCTTTTTCTTATAACCTCTTGGGCTGGGAAATGAGTGAGTTTATTTGAACTATCCAATCCCTGAAAGGAGCAGGTTTATTTTTGAATTATCCAATTCTATCCTCTGATTTCCTTTGGACCGAGTCCTGCCACTTGGGCTTCTACCCACATTTCTCTAGGTTTACCCATAAAGCGGGTAAGGGGGGGTTCAAAACTGCAATGCTAATTTATTGTAATTGGGGTATAATTGAGGTGAGGTCACTTGAAGGTGACTTGTGAATCAGTCTGCTCATATGCTAATAATAGGAATTCCCTCTGCCCCCAACTCCCCCAAGCCTGTCAGGCTGGCAGGCTGTATCAGTTACTCCTCCGAGTGACCTCAAAGCGTTTTATCTTCATAGTCAGGGGTCTGGTTCTGCTGCTTCCCCTTTTCCCTTGCTCATGTCTAACTAGCTGCCTACTCTAACCCCTTGTTCATTTCTGCATCCTTGAAGTCAAACACAGTGGCTGACATGTAACATTATCTGATAAATATTTCTTAAAAAGATGAACAAGTGAACAAGAGAATGAAAAAATAAATTATTTAAGAATGGTGCCAAATAGAGAGAGACAAGGTGAGATGGCACAGGAAGAAAAGGCCCTTACCTCAAACGCTTATCAAATTGTTGCTCAGTGCAGGGAGCTAAAGTCAACGAATTCAGGGGACTGTTTCACATTTTTCTTGATCACCTTTGTTAACTTTTAAAAAGCAAAACACAAAAAAAAGGCAGCCAAAATGAAAACAGAGTTTCACATAATTCATGAACTTTTAAAGACATTAAGTAATCACAAAATGTAAGCATTTATAGATAAGCACAGGATAAAACTAATTTAAATATTTAAAACTATTTGACTCATTTTATGTCATATTTAAAATTAATTTCATATTATATGTAATAGAAATATTATTGTTATACCATTATATTGCATTATTATATACGCTGAAATGATCGTAACAAATTACCTCCACAATACTACTTATATGTATTGTACTACATTATATTTTAGAGAAGCCAGGAATTAATAGTCAAAGTCAAAAAGGAATTCTTAACTTTTAGAGGTAAATCATTTATATGCCTTAAATGGTTCTCTTTCCCTCTTTTACACAGAACTCACAACATTCACTAAAGCTTTCTTCTTTACAACAATCAACTTTTCTTTAAAACAAATTCACTCATATAGAAATATGAAACTCTGCTTAGGTAGCACCCAGATCACCTCTCCGGTAGGCGTATTTGTCCAGTAATAGCTTGTTACAAGTATTCATATTGCCCAGTCACAAGGGCAAGGTTTTTTCCCCCTTAGTAATTGTAATTTAACATATATGAAAGCCTTATATTTATAAAAGTGTTTACTATTACTGTATTCATTGCAGTCGTAGAAAATCTGATATGTATCCCAAACAAAATGCTTCCTCCAAACAGAGGAGTATATCCTGGATCTTCTGTATCTGTTAATCTGAAAGCAATATTTGTATCTGAAATTTATTTTTTATTTTTATTTGAGCAGTTTTTGTGCAGCTGTTCAAACGAGTATGCTAATATGAAAATTAAATATCATTTATTCAAAAGGAAAATTCACTTTTATAATAACTCACATTTCAAAAATGTAGATAAATATTTTCCCCCATATTTAGATTTCCATTACAAAGATTTGTTCTGTGTCACTAAATTCTTCTTTTCTCTAGTTTGGGAGCTACCTATGAATATACAAATAAACTGGAACAGCAGAGTCATTCATTGTTAACCAATACTAATATTAATGCCATTAGTATTACAAAGAACTTCTCAAATTTAATATATAATAATATACAGTAGAGTGAGAGGTCAAAGATAGCATCTTAATTGAAATGTTAATGGGTATATTTACCACTATAAAAGATATAAGTCCAAATGAAGTAAATTCTCACTTGCATATAATATGTAAAAACATGGCTGCCTCAGCATAACCAAAGCTGAACTTGAAAATATTTCCAGTAGAGAATCCATTTTCAAACATTTCCAATGCTCCACCACCAGCAATTAAGAAAATGTAAGACATTGCAATATGAAAGGTTTCTAGTTCATATTATTAATACAGATTTAAAGGTTTTCTTTTCTCTTTATATTTTTCAAGTTTGTTTAATTTCCCCAGTAACTCAAAAAGAAAACATAAGTTTTGTCCTGATGTAAACTATAAATATTTTGTAAAAAAAATAATGAGATCATGTTTAAAAGTAATTGAAATGTTTTAGACAAAAGTTTCAGAACTGTTTAAGATAGTCCTATTACTACATTTCCTTGACTCCAAAATGTACATATTTTCATATTTTAGCATTTCTACATTTGTATGAAGCTTACATTCAATGAATTTCATAACTGGACAAATCTTTTTTTTAGTGATCCATAAAAATGGTGCATCTAACAATTGATGTCATCTCAGATTAGTGAAACGTAGTAAATTAGATAAAGCAAACATATATTTTAATTTATCTTTCATTATATCATGCATTACATAGGAAAATTGATCAGAAACTAGAATTAAATATTAAGAAGTCATAATCTAGCATTACATACTAATAAATGTATTAAGTAAATGTTAAATACTTTTTGATGGAGTGTAAGGGAAAGTAATGGCATATAAATGTAAAACTATGTAAGGCAATATCTACCTATGTCCAGTCCTTAAATCTGAAAACATCTTCATAAATGAGAGATAGAAAAAAATATGTGGTACTTTCCTTTTGCTACCAAAACAAGTTTTGTAGATTAAACTGCTTCACAGATCTAAAAGTCATACTGTATAGATTAGTGTTTATTGTAGATCTGTGAAATATGTTGTTGGTATTTTAATAGGGATTGCATTGAATTTATAGATTGCATTGGGTAATACGGACATTTGAATGATGTTAATTCTTCCAATCCATGAACATGGTATATTTTTTCACTTGTTTATATCTTCCTCTATTTCTTTTTTCAGTGTCCTGTAGTTTTCCAAGTAAAGGTCTTTTACATTTTTGGTTAAGTTTATTCCTAGGTATCTTATTTTTTTAGCTACAATGGTAAGTGGGATTTTTTTTTTTTAATTTCTGTATCTGGGAGTTCATTATTGGTGTACAAAAATGCCATCGATTTCTGGCTATTAATTTTGTATCCTGCTACCTTGCTGAATTCATTCATTAAATCTAGTAGTTTTTTGGATGAGCCCAAGTGCCCATCAATAGATGAGTGGATAAAAAAGCTGTGGCACATTTACACAGTGGAATACTATGCAGCTATAAAGGAAAAGGACCTTTTAGCCTTTGGCACAGCGTGGAGGGAACTGGAAAGTATTATGCTAAGTGAAATAAGACAGTCAGAGAAAGACAAGTACCACATGACCTCACTTATATGTGGAATATAATAAATGAAATAAGCTGATGAACAAAGTGGATCCAGAGACATAGAAGCATGGAACAAACTGAGGGATCTCAGAGGGAAGGCAGGGAGTAGGGTGTGGGTGGGGAGAGATTAATCAAAGAACTTATATGTTTATAAGCATAACCCATGGACACAGACATTGGTATTGAGAAAGCCTGGGGGTGGGATGGATGTGGGGTGGAGGGGATCAGTGGGAATAAAAAGGGGACATCTATAATATTCTCAACAATAAAGATAAAGAGACATTAAAAAAGCAAACAAACAAACAAACAAATACAGTATAATCCCAGAACGAGTTCAAACTGGTCTTATCTTGCTTTTAATCAGATATTGAGTTGTTTTTCAAAAACAACAGAACAAAACCACAAGTCAGGCAGCAGAAGCACATGCAGAGGAGAAAATTTTGACCCCAAATAGCACCCAGATCCAAAGTATCACCCCCTATCCCTTATGGAATCAAAGAACTGAGACTTGACCAGGCTCAGTCATCACCAGATCCCTTTCAGAAATGAAGGGTCCGTAGTCCAAGGAGATCTGGTGCTGAAGCCCTGTACCATATCTCAAAATAAATAAATAAATAAAACGTTTCACAGATCTAAAAGTCATACTGTACAGATTAGTATGCATCTAAGAGAAATGTATAGTGCTTATTTACAAAAGAATTTTTTCTTCTCATAACAGTAAGTATGAGAAAAGGTAAGCACATATCAACCTACATCAAAACATTCTAGAGGATCATGGAAAACTGGAACTTACCACAAATCTATGCCTAAGTCTTTCTGCCACAGTGCCTCAAATCCTCAGATCCTCTATCTGTGATCTGGCACTGAAAAGGAAAGAAAAAAATCACAGAATGGTCACCTGACTTAGTGATTATCTGCTAGAATAACTGTATTTAAGATCTTGCTTTCTGAATGTTAAAAAGAGCATCAAATTCTTTTCTCATTCTAAGGCATCATGGAATAATGTACAGTGGAACCTCAGTTCTTGAACTTAATTCCTTCTGGAAGGCTCTTTGAAAACCAAATCATTTTTTCTGAATAGAAATAATGCAAATTAAATTAATCCATTCTAGACCTCCAAATGGTTCCCTGTTTTAACCTTGTATATAGTACATGTCTAATGTACTGTTTAATCTATAAATAAACACTTTTAAAACAAAAAAAAAACCCATAAGTGTAAATGAAAATTTAACAACAAGGAAATAAAATATACAGTAAAAATGAAAATAATAATAAGCAGCAACAAAATCCAAAGAACATGAAAATATTCATAGTATGATTTCCTGAGAAGTTAACAATATGAGGTTTAATGGTAAACTGACTCATACTCACACATTGTGTTCTTTGTTGCTCAAGAGATGCTTGACTGATCATAGGGGTATCAACAAGAAAGGGTTGTCAGGTTAAGAAGCAAATTGTTTGAGATGGGAGAAGTCCAAGAACCTCAACCTGACTCTATTTCCAGTAAGGTCATCTTAGCTTAACAGGAAGACAGGTGAGGAAAAAAGTAATTTAACTTTGAAAACTATAGTATTTATAAAAGAAGAAAGTGGGTATTAAAAAACAATCTTCTTCTTTCCTTTATGGATAAGAGAAGAAATACAACAAGCCACGTTGGAGCTTGTGAGGAAATTATTAAAGAACAGCCACTCTAAACTTGAGCAAGGACCTTATAAGCATCCTGAGCTGCTGAATACTCTGCATGTGTAGCTCCGCCAGATTTTTGTAGTCTTTAGTCTCAATCTGGCATCTCTAATGTTCACACAGACTGTTTCAAAATGAAATTTGCAAAACAAAGAAAGATCAAAGTACATGTAAATATGTGGGTAAGGCTGAAGAATCTGTTGATGGAAAAGATCTCCAAGACAGAAACTGAGATCTTTAAAAGACAGCTACTGTTCAACAACAGAACCCAGACAAAACAATGTGCTAGTCCAGAAGATGAAGCTGAATCATTTTTGCAATTAGGTTTGGGTTTTTAACTTCCTAATTAATTTCTGACTTCTAGCTGTTAATGGTAACCATTTATAATCCGTATCTCAAAGAAGAAGAATACCACAGGATGGAAAGCCAAATTTATTAATGTGCCAAATGTTAGAAATGAGTGGGACCTTAAAATTCATTTAATGAAACAACCTCATGTTACAGACATGGAAACTAAAGCCTAGAGAAGAAAGTGACTTGCCAAATATTACACAGTCTTTAATGCAAAAGGAGGAAACAGATACCACATCTCCTTACTGGCAAGTGCTCTTTCCCCCAATATCACAATGCTTCTCCCTTAAAGCACAAAAAGAAACTGAATGTGAGGGAATGGTTTACCATGTTTGTATTTGAGATTTGGCAGCATATCACTATTTTTTAAAGCCACTGTTATCTGAGTTACTAAAGACTGGCAGTACTATATCAGTGAAGTTTACTGTTCACAGGAAACCATTACAAAGTATAGTAAGAGAGAGAACAAATTTGATTTTGAAGTTGACTTTTTGTGCTTAGAGCATGTGATGAGGGAAAATGTTCTGACAGTTCAGGCTTACTCAAGCTTAATGACAGATCTAAATTGGAGCTTGGAGATAAAAGAAATTCTTTAGTGATGCCTCAGTTGTCATTGATTGCTATGAGCAATTTTAAAGCTATTCAAGTTGAGAATTGCCAGCTTGGTTCTGAAAGGGGAGAAAGTGGTACATAAGATTAGAGGCTGGTACAAATGCTATCTTGGTTTCAAAAGAGAGGACAGTTTTGTATCACATACATAGGTGACAATCGTGACTACATATAGACATTTATCAGCAGGAAATGACTCAATGGATGTTCAGAGCAGTGTAAGCACCAGCTGTGCTAAGGAGGAAAATGAAAGGCGGCTTGCCTTATAAGGATCACCAGCAGCAAGATGGCTGAAAAAAAAAAAAGCAGTTGCTAAAGCTCAGAGCCAAAATAAATAAATAAACTATCTTCCTAAAGTATAGGATATCTTCCTCCTACTAGCTGAAAATCTTTGAATTAGAAAGATATAGAGTCCATTTTGAGAAATTCAATTTCATCAAATGAAAAGTAAAAGCATCTCCAATTCTACATATACACTGAAGCCTTCATGCCCCATTTGCACTACTCATATTGAGTCCAAATGAATGGCAGTTATCAAAATGTTCTATTTTTAACTGATCTTTAAAGTCCCTTTCTCGCTAGCATTTCATCCCTATAAAATATCCTAAGTCCTTAAGACAACTAATGCCTGTGCTTTCCCCTAAATATGTTAATAATATCATTAGTTTAAAGTAGGATCTAGAAGTAGAGAAATTCAGCAGTCACTAAGATATTTTTCAATAAAAAGGATTCTATCCACGGGTATAACAGACGGCCCCAGAAAAAAACACACAAAAAAAACCATATACAGCCGCAACAGACATTTTCCTCTGGAACACCCTTCTCTTTATTATTCGTCATTCCCTAAATATATTGTGCATATTCACACTCAGTGCCTTTTTAAAATGAACTTGTCCATTATATGAAATACATTTCCCCATAGTCTTCACCTAGAGTATACCCAGAATCACTTTAGTGATCAGAAAGCTTATCACAGGGAAATGAATAACCTCTGCCTCCTTATTTCCACAGCATACACTTCAGGCATAGCAGTATCACATGTCATTTGCTTATTTGATTTTTGATTTTTTGCTTCATCATAGGATAGGTGCATGCCTATAGTATATTATTTGTCTCTGCATATGTCCCAATATTTAATAAATTGACTAGAACACACCAAGTAATGTAAATCGTTGAATAAACAAATGAAAATGGACCTTATCAATAGAGTTGTATATTTTCTTGCTTCCTATGAAAATTACAACAGAATATGAAATCTGGCTACAGGCAACCCTGCCAGTAATTGTTTCCTTTACACATTTTACAAAAACTTACATTTTTACTCTAATATATCCCATACAAAATAATTTTGTTATGTCAATTTTCCACTTAAGTATTTATTGTTAACAAAGGAAATTGCACAGGAATTGTATGAGTGTACTTGTATAGCATTTCCCTGTTTATTTTACAGCAATATAGGAGAATTCATCAAAAAGCATATTTTCTGTTGGCCTAGACTGAGATTGATAAATATGGAAATGGAAAGATGGTGTTTTAGAAATTTCAGAATCCACCTCCTTTCAGAGTAATATGTGGGTTACAGGAGGGGGGAGTGCATTGCACAAATACCTGAGTGTGCACACATATGTTCATACCTTGTCAGTCACTGACGTCCTCACCTGCAATACCATAGTTTTCTGGACATCAGGAGACACAGCCACAGTATCTCATTATAATATGCTGTCTGCCAAAGTATTTCCTTGCACATTTCTTTTATAGAAAATAAAAAATCCTCTATGTATTTATTGTTATTTGAGTAGACCTGGGCAGAAAAATCCAGATGATCTTGGTAAAGTAAGCTCACAAAATCCAATATAAATCTCCTTACAAACAAAAGCAGATATAATAAATTGTAAATTATACCACATCAGGGGAAACCTCATAGTCCACAGATGTTACAAGTTTACTAATAATATGTCCAATACCAACAGTCTAGGTATCTTCACTTGTTTGTGTTTTTACTATAAATAATCCTACTGGCAATATGCCATTGTTTTCTAGGCTGAACTGAGGTCCAGAGTGTTGCATTACTCCCCAAGAAAGATACTACATTCCTATTAATTTTCTCAATTTGATGTAATAAAAGAGGGAAAAAAGGTTCATTTAAATAATTTCCCATGTGGGTGTTTGTTTCCTCTGAAAGTATATATAATGATATTACCTTTAGATAGAGCAAAAATAGTTCTGACCTTCTCAGTCTAAAAATGAGATAGCTACACTTAATATGCCCTAGTTTTTATATCATTCAAATAGACATGAAACAAATCTAACATAATACTTGAAATTCTACCATAAGATATTTTATTAGAAAACATATCAGTTTTTTGTAATGTTTGTTTATAGTGCAAAATTACCAAGAAGCAAAACATTTCTAAGGTGACATTAGAAGATTATAATTCAGGTTCATTTAAAGATCAAATGTTTCCCTTTTTAGTAATCTGAAATTATTTCAAGAATGCTACTGATGATATTAAAAATTGATATAAAAACTGATAAAGTAGGGCTGCAATTTGGGTCTTGTAATAATAAAACTGCCCTGTGGTTTTCTGACATGATAAGGTGGAGTCTTCTAGTCCTCAAACCCCTCCAGAAGAGGTTTGGGAAAAGACAATGATGCTTACAAATCACAGGTAATTTGGTAAATTAAAATAGTAGCACTGAATGTTACTTAGAAGCCTAAAAGAGACAATATAATCTATTAATTTATTTCCAAAAACAAATTTAAACATCAGCTCTATACATCATTGATCATTAATAATTAAAAAACTCTGATTTTCTGATAAATACTGACTACCACTTACCATTCCTATTTGTGCCCTTACATAGCTTACCATTCAACAGACATTCAACTAAGTGTTGATGGAATGACTGAATGATTGATTTGGGCTGTGTTCCCTCCATGACTCTGAATATTCTGGAACTAACTATATTTTCAGTTACCTTGAAATTGATTCATAAACCAGAAAGTTAAAAAGTCTGGATTATAAAATTTAACATATCAAAATAGTTTTTTTTAATAAACATTCCTTTAAAGAAATAACAATTTATTATTAAAGCCTTTATTTCACTAATACTATTAAAAAGGGGGCTTTATTTTTTAAATAGTAAAATATTTGATTTATAGGAAACATTTTTCATTCTTTTTTTTTGCCCTTGTTTAAAAAATAGAAATCATCTTACCTCACATATATTAAAAGTTTTTTTGTCTTATAATAGGTATATTCCTTTTTATAAAATTCAGTATAGATAAGTTATTATACAGTCTTATCTTTTCCTCTAAAGCACATTGTTTTCTGAAGTAAAAAACAACAACAGGAAAAGTACATTCTATCATGTCAAAGTACACTCATATCTTTAAGATCCTTAAAGTTTAGCATAACAGAAGTCAGCTGATTATTGTGCTTTCAATGACCAGGCCTATATAACCCTCAACCTTCTAAACAATAATGTTTATTTATTTAATCAAAAATAAATGAGTAAGATTTATAAACAGAACAAACCTATATCAAACCTAAAGGATTGATAACTTCACAAAATTATAATCATATTAAATTGGATTTTAACTTAAATGATATTTAATTTTTAGTTCACATAACAAGTAGTATTCAAAATTCAATGACATTTGGAGGATTCTAAAAGGGCTGCAGAGTAGGTGGAAGTTACACTCATCTGCTCCCAGACCTAAACCAGATTTACAGCTAAATTATACAGCAACCAACCTGAATGATCAACTGAAGGCTAGCTCTACTTAAATATCATAACTGAGGATTTACAGAAGCAGCCACATAGAGACTGGTAAGAAGTGCGGAAATGTGGAAAGGGCTGGCCCTCAAACCCAGGTGCACGGCTCAGAAGCTTGAGTGATATCAAGGCTACAAAACTTCCTCTCCTCAGGAGAGTTGGGTCTCAACCCCATGCAGGGATTCCCCAACCGAGAGCAATGGAGCCCTCAGCATCTGGTGGTGAAAATCAGTGGGGATTCATTCTTCCTGGGAGACCCATATGCCACCTTTCCAGGAACTAGCACTCCTATGTTACAACAGCAGCCTAGAGAGTGTACTGTCCCATCTCCAACTGCTGGAGGTCACTTTGCTATACTTAGGTCCTGTGGAAGGGTCTGCTGGCTGCATCCAGCAGTGACTTTGGGGGCCCTCTTTTCATGGGGAAGTTCTTGGCATTGTTCAGACAGTGACTAAACTGTGTGGCCTTGGAAAGAGGACTCATCTCCCCTAACTGCAGCGCACAGCCAGTGCCCCTCCCCCCATCAGTTGATGGGGCTGAGCTGTCCTGCTGAGTTCAGCTGCTCAGGGAGACCCGAATGCCAAGCAGAGCTGGGACATTTGGACATTGTCTCCCAGAGAAGCTTTTGCCTGGGAACCAAAGGAGCAGGTGTTGGAGTGTGTGGCTACATCGTATGTTGGGAAGTGGTGGTGGCCAGTCCTATCTCCCCAGTGAGCTCAGCCCAAGCTACTGAGGGGAAGAGGAAAATGTCCCCAACCCTTCCTACAGGCTTGTGGGCAGCACTTCCAGGAGACTGTTTGGATCAGCCCTGCCAAGTCCCAGATACCCCACCCAGCTGGGTTCTATTCTCATGAGGGGGAAGGAAGAGCAGCTCAGGATAAGGACATTCAAAGTGTGAGTCCCTCAGAGGCTATTGTCTAAATGGGGATGGAGTGCTTAGCCCGCTCCAGAGGGCTGGACTGGCATCACCCCCAATGAGAAACTGTTTTGATCTGTGCCACTGAGCCTGGAATGGCTGAGCTTGCTTCTGCAAAGGGAATGGCTGGCTGCACCCAACCTTAACCTGCAGTGAACCCCTCCTGGGGGAAATAAATTTGGAGAGTCTGGAAGAAATTGAGTGGTTTGTCTCTCGAGTAGGAGCCACTTTTCCCTCATTGGGTGCCTGACTGCGTAATCCCCAAGTAGGGGACCCAGGTTAAACTGTCCTATTGAGCTTACAATCTGTGGAAGGGGCTGTGGTTCATGGCCAGCCTGGGCCCACTCTACAGTCTTTCCTCAGAAAGCTCAGCAGGAACACCAGGCAACCTCAGAGAGAGGGGGAGTAGCTAACAGGTGAAGGTGGACCTCAAGAAGCCTTGTTCCTTTTACACATCTGCCCCACAGGTTTAAGCTAGAGTAAGCCAACCCTTATACAATGATTGGCCCCCTCTAACACATACCTCCAGCCAGTAAACACAGCCATAAAAAGTGAAAGAAATTGTAGCTCCAGAAAGGTACCTTGAGGTCGGTTACACACAATAACTAACATCAATCTGTACATAAACTCTGCCCAAGTGGACCCAGAACCAACACAATCAGTGGTGAGCTTCAGACCACACCAGAGCTCAACACAACTAGCCACATAAGCAGCACACTCAAAAGGGGATTTTGGCAAGCACCAGACCCTGCTGGATATGACACCTCAGGGGCAGCCCCAGCACAGTATATGATACATATTTATGGAGGTTTACCCTTATAATTAGTCAGCTTGAAGGGTTAACTCCACTCATGAAAAAGACAACAGCATTCAAGACTCAATTACAACAGGAGGGTGCACATAACCCACAAGAAACATTCCTGGAGCACAAAGCTCAGGTGATCTGGAAGACTGCACCACTGAGCCCAACAAGACACCTTCATCATAAAGCCATCATAACAAGTTTGAGAGTCATAGTAGATTTACCTAATACACAGAGACAAAATGAGATGAAGAAATATGCCCCAAATGAAAGAACAAGAGAAATCCCCAGAAAAAGGTTTAAATGAAAAAGAAGCAACCAAAATATAGATGTGTAACAGTGGGGGATTGTAACCTACCCCACCATTCTTTTGGCCTTGTTTCTGTAAATGCTAAGGCTGAATATATAATGTTTCAATATGCAGCTTGAAGACAAACAGCATGTTTCTATATGAATCCTAAAAACTAACTTCAGAAAACACAGACTCTAACCTTTAGTTATCCCAGCTCTAGGAGAATTTCTAACCTCCAACTATAAAACCAGGATGATGTAAAACCAAGGTGATGAAAACCAGGATGACTCACTTCAAGCCATCATTTGGCAAGCTTCGAGGTCCTTATTGGAATGGACTATGCTGGTCTGCATGTACAGAACATTTCAACCACCTCCCCTTCATCTCTTTGTTCTTCTTTCATTCTCCTTCCTTATAAAAACCTCTGCCTGCACTGAGATGTTAAGATGGTCCTTGAGACATGAGCCTGACATCATGGGTTGTCAGTACCTGAATAAATCACTTTTTATCACCAGCACCTGTCTCACAAGTTTGGCTTTCGTGGAGACAGGCAGCCAAACCTAGGTTTCAGTTACAGTTTTGATGAGCCAGGCAGGAGCAAGCGGGAGCCCTCTGGTAAGTCCCTGGACTTTGGAAGGGGTTCCCCAGGCAGCCTGTGGCTGACCAATCCTATGAGAGAACTTGGGAGTCTGTAGCAGCTGCAGATTGATTTTACTCCAGGATTGTCCTTCGCTTTCTCTCAGCATTGGTTGCTTGCTATGCCTGTCTGGGGAAAGGAAATGGTGGGCTGAAAAGTCCAAACTGGGTAAAGTCCCTGGTGTGCACAATGAGGAACCCTCTGCCCGCCACTTGGGTTCTCTGAACCGCTTAGGATTCTATAGGAATTGATAGGCACTTCTCAGAGGTAGGCACAGCTAAGTGACAAAAAAAAAAAAATTTCCAGTTGCTTGGTGTGGGATCTGGTTGAAGCACTCTTTTTGTCTTGTTATATGGATTTGGTGGTATTATTTGCTTTTCATGTTGCCTATATCTTGTGGATGTCTTACTAGTTGTGTTTTTAATTTGGGATATTATTGCTTAGAGAAGTCTGCATAAGAATCATACTGCTATACAGTTGCTTACTCCTTCTTGTTTGTCTAATTGTTATTTTGTGTGTAACCCTTGACTCTTAAGCATGGGGGAGGCTCAATGTCAGTAAGCAAGGGTATTCCCTCTGGGTCGCATTCTGGCAGATTGGTCCACATATGGTGATGAGCCAATGACCAAGAAAAAAATGATCATTTATTATAACATAAAATTGTTTTGCCAAAAGTCTAGCAACTAGGATAAGATCTCTTATATGCAAGCTTTCATATTGTTATATCATAAGAGTTCTTCTCAGAAAGATCTAAATTGATTGTTCAAAGAGGGTGAAAAGATTTCACTCCCCTCTCAGACAGTAAAACTCAAAAAGAAAAATGTAAGAAAATAAGTCTTTTAAACACTTTAAATCCTCCTCCTGGAGGCCCTGGAGCTGCTGCGGTCCCAGGAACAATGGGGAAATTAAAGCCACCCCAAAACGATGTGGAGGCTTTGGAAGCCGCAGGCGCCACGCCCCAGCTCGATGTATAGGAAAAATGTGGCACTTTTAAATTCAAGAGGCAGGGCCTGACATCTTCACCCACCTCTTCTCCAGCCTCCTTGCCGAGGACACTAGATAACAAAACAGTTCACTTTTGAGCACTAAACTAAAGGAATAAAGTAATCACTAAGATTCCAAATGGGTAATTTAAGTTTAATTGATATCTGTTAAAGTTATTAACATAACATTTTTTTGCCTGGATTTACAAAAAAAAAAATTTATGTTATCTTATCTCTGTTATGCCTCTAAAAATATAAGTGTATTTTCCAATGGGAAAAAAACCTGTTTCTGAAAGTTATGAAATGTATTCATAAATTGCCAATCTAAAGAATAGTAATTACTCACTTTTAATTGTTATTAAAAATTAAGGTTTCTAAGAATTAAGAATTCTAATTAAGTTGGAAAAAAGTATACGATTTTGGTAATATAGAATTGAAAGTAGGTTGTTTTAAAGTTGGTTATTTCTGATTGAATTAAAAAGAAGCAAACTAAGAGGGACTAAGAAAGCTGCAGAGGGTCTGTGCAAGCTGAAGGATTGTGTAATGGGAAGAAGCAAAAAGATAAAGAATTGAGGAGGTGAAAAAGGATACAAGAAAGGGACATACATATTAGAGGAATTTGTTTATTAGAGGAGAAATGCTCAAGAAAGAAAATGGAAATAGGGAAAAAGAAATAAGAAAGAAAAAGGAAGACATGTAGATACGTAGTAAATAAAGCAGAGTGGTTATTTTAATGACAAATGAAAAGGCTGAGAAGCTCCCTTTGATTTGTCTAAAACAGTGGTAATTTCCCCACAGGAATCCCAGGTACAATTGACAGTGGGAAACAAATTAATTGACTTCTCAGTCTCATATATTTTCATTTGTAACCCTGTGTGTTAGCTTATTGATTTTTTTTTTTTTTTAGAGTGAGAGGGATAGACAGACAGAAAAATTGATGAGAGAGAAACCATCTATCAGCTGCACCCTGCACTCCCCCCACTGGGGACCAAGCCCACAACCCTGGCATGTGCCCTGACTGGGAATCAAACCAGTGACCTCTTGGTTCCTAGGTCAGCACTCAACCACTGAGCCACACCAGCCGGGCTCTGAGTGTTATCTTACAGTGTTGTCACAAAATAAGCAAATTCCTTTTGTCAATGACATTAAAATCAGATCTATAACCATGCCAAGTTTTTTTCCATGTCATTTAGAAACAGTCATTGTTTTTTTCTCTGATGCATTTGCAAAAATGTTACATCCTCTGACTTATTCTGAAATATGAATTTCTGAGAATAAATTTTCAGATCATACCTTTAAAATACATAAAAATTTATAAAACTCTAAGAAACAACTGGATTCATAGAAATACTGGAAAATAATCAGGATAAACAAGAATTATGAGATTCCATAAACTGAAGATAATTATTATTATGACTTTGTTCAAAATATTGTTGATTTTTAAAAACTTTTTGGTTTCTTAGAGCAATCTGGTAAATTTCAAGCAATATCAAAACATTTATATTTTTCTTCCTACTCGATCTGTCCAGAATTTCAGAACTCTTAATGAGTGAGTATTATTATTTTTATGGCAATATATTTGTTTGCATGAATCCAATGGAATCTGATTTCTTCAAAAAAGAATACATAAAGCCAGTTTCCATTATAGTTTTATTAAGCAAGACTTTGACTGGAAAGTCATATTTGAGAAAGACATGCGGAGACTCTAGATTTCAGCAAAAATCTTTAAGGAATGAAGATTGACTTTGAAGCCGATAAAAGCCCCTAGGAAAAATGGCCTGGTACATTGTTTATTTTGCATGGTTCATGGCAGTCTTTCCAGGTAAGGGACATAGGTTGCTCTCCTAGGAGATGGCAAGAAAAAACCCCTGAAGACATTTTGAGGACCTCAAGAACTTGAAGAATTTACCCAAACTTATAAGTATTGCAGGCAAAGCCTGATGGCATCTGTGTGGCTTGGCTTCTTTGCCCTGAGAGGCTAATTAAAGTTCAATCTGGAAATTCATTATAAGATTCCAGCAAAGCAGATTTAAGAAAGCCAGTATGATCAATTGCTATTCCTGTGGTGTTTATGCAAATGATCAGGCAAATTAAAACTGGACTTAATGCAGTAAATGAATTGGTCTTCAATTGTCTCTTTAATAAAAATGAGGGTGACTTAGGGGGGAAACTGTGTTTCAATAGAATCTATAACACAGTTATAGATATTAAATTTTAATTCAGTTAATTGTCTATAAATTTTATTTTTCACCTATGAACTAAAGAAGGTCCTGACTTTTTCTAGTTTCCTGAAATAATTTGGGTAAAGCCCCTAACTTTCATGGAAACAGAAGGAAAATTGACAGCGAGGAATTGTAACAGTGAGAAACTGTAACTCACCCCACCATTCTTTTGACATTATTTCTGTAAATGGTGACTCTGACTAATATATAGCTTGAAGATAAACAGCATGTTTCTATAAGAATCCTAGGAACTCACTTCAGAAGATACAGACTCTAATCTTCAGTTATCCCAGCTCTAGGAAAATTGCTGACCTTCAGCCTTAAAAACAGGATTATATAAAGCCAGGATGATAAAAACCAGTATGAAACACACCAGACCATCACCTGGCTAGTTTTGAGGTCCTTATCAGAATGGAGTGTGCTGGTCTGCATGCAGAGAACATTTCAACCCCTTTCTCTTGATCTCATTGTTCTTCTTTCACTCTTCCTCCTTATAAAAAACCTCTGCCTGCAATGAGATGTTAAAAAAGTTTGTGAGGAATAAGCCTGTCATCTTCTTAGTTTGTTGGTACCTAAATAAATTACTTTCCTTCTCACCAGAACCTGTCTCATGAGTTTGGCTTTTGTGGTGGAAGGCAATGGAGTCTGTGTGGTCATTTCCCAGGTAACAGATGTAGAGTTTAAAACAATGATTATAAGGATGTTCAAGGATCTTAGGGAAAGAATGGATAATCTCAGTGAGAACTTAAACAAAGAGATACTAATCATTAAAAAGGACATAGAAACCATAAAAAAGAACCAGTCAGAAATAGAGAATACAAAATCTGAAATGAAGAATGCACTAGAAAAAACCAACAACAGCAGGTTAGGTGAAGCATAGTATCAAATCAGTGATTTAGAGGACAAAATGACAGTAAGCACTGAAGCAGAACAACAACAACAAAAAAATTTTTTTAAATGAGGAAAGCCTAAGGGACCTCTGGGACAACATCAATCATAACAACATCCGCATTATAGGGGTTTTGGAAAGAAAAGAGAGTGAGCAAGGAATAGAGAATCTGTTTGAAGAAATAATGGCTGAAAATTTCCCTAACCTGGTGGAGGAAAATGTCACACAAGTTCAAGAAGCACAGAAAGTCCCAATCAAGATGAACACAAAGAGATCCCCACCAAGACACATCATAATTAAAATAGCAAAAGTTAAAGTCAAAGAAAGAATCTTAAAGGCAGCAAGAGAAAGACAGTTAGTTAGCTCCAAGGGAGTTCCCATAAAGATGTCAACTGATTTGTCAACAGAAACACTTAGGCCAGGAAGGATTGGCATGAAATATTCAAAATGATGAAAAGCAAGGGCCTGCAACCAAGACTACTCTATCCAGCAAGGCTATCATTTAAAATTAAAGGCAAAATAAAGAGCTTCCCAAACAAAAACAAACAAAACTAAATGAGCTCATTACCACCAAACCAGTATTGCAATAAATGGTAAACGGCCTGCTTTAAAAAGAACTAGACAAAGGAAGGAACACAGGTAAAAAGAATAAAATGTCAATAAGTAAGTGCTTATCAATAGTAACCTTAAATACAAATGGATTAAATGCTCCAATAAAAATATATAGGGCCCAGCCCAGCATGGTTCAGCCGTTGAGCGTCAACCTAGGATCCAGGAGATTGAGGTTCGATTCCCTGTCAAGGCAAATGCATGGGTTGTGGGTTTAATCTCCAGCCAGGAGCATGCAGGAGGCAGCCGATCAATGATGCTCTCTCATCATTGATGTTTTTATCTCTCTCTCTCCTTCTCTCTTCCTCTCTCTGAAATAAATAAAAATATATTTTAAAAAAAAGTTATAGGGTAACTGAATGGATAAGAAAACATGACCCATGTATATGTTGTCTACAAGAAACCCACCTCAGAACAAAAGATACCCACAAACTGAATGTGAAGAGATGGAAAAAATATTCTATGCAAATGAAAGCAAAAAAAAGCAGCTGTAGCAATACTTATATCCTACAAAATAGACTTCAAAGCCAAGGCCACACCAAGAGATAAAGAAGGTCACTACATAATACTAAGTAGATTGATTCAATAAGAGGATATAACCCTTGTTAACATAGGCACCCAACATAGGAGCACCTAAATACACAAAGAAAATCTTAGGAAGAGATAGACATTAAGGAAGACATAGACATTAAGGAAGAGATAGACAGGGATACAAGTCATAGTAGGGGATTTTAACACTCCACAGTCATCAATGGATAGATCTCCCAGACAAAAAATCAAGAAAGCAACAGCAATCTTAAACTACACACTAGATCAGATGGATTTAATTAATATTTATAAAACATTTCATCCCAAAGCAGCAGAATATACGTTCTTCTCAAGTGCATATGGAACATTCTCAAAGATAGACCACATGTTAGGACTCAAAATAAGTCTTAAAAAAGTCAATAGATGCAGAGAAAGCATTCGACAAAATCCAGCACCCATTTATGATCAAAACTGTCAGCAAAATGAAAAAAGAGGGATCATACCTCAACATAATAAAGGCCTTATACAACAAACCTACAGCCAACATACTCAATGGGCAAAACCTGTAAGTGAAAACAGACAAGGATGTCTGATTATATTATTCTTATTCAACACAGTACTGGAAGTCCTAGCCACAATGATCAGACAAGAAGAAGAAATAAAAGGCATCCAAATTGGAAAGGAGGAAGTAAAACTGTCATTATTTGCAGATGACATGATATTGCACATAGAAAACCCTAAAGATTCCACTAAATTACTAGATCTCTTGACTGGGAGATTTAATCCATTTATATTTAAGGTTATTATTGATAGGTACTTGTCTATTGCCATTTTATTTCTTTATGCCTGTGTTTCTCATTCTATTTCAATTTCTTATTACAACAATCCCTTTAACATTTCCTGCAATACTGGTTTGATGGCAATAAATTCCTTTAGCCTTTTTTTGTCTGGAAAGTTCTTTATTTCACTGTATTTTGAATGATAGTTCCAATCAAAGGACATACGTTAGCTGAATGGATAAGAAAAAAAGACCCAAAATGCTGTCTACAAGACCCACCTCAGAACAAAAGGCACACACAGACTGGAAAAAAAAAAAAAAAACTTCTGGAGGACTTTAAAGGAGAGATTGAAAGCAACACAGTCGTGTAGGGGACTTTAACACCTCACTGACTTTACTGAATAGATCTTCCAATCAAAAAATCAACAAGGTAACAGTGATTCTAAATGACACACTAGATCAGATAGATTTAATTGACATTTACAGAACATTTCACTCCAAAGCTGCAGAATAGGCCTTTTCCTCAAGTGCACATGGGAAGTTCTCAAAGATAGACCACATATTAGGATACAAAACAAGTCTCTACAAGTTCAAGAAGACTGAAATATCAAGCATCTTCTAGGACATTTACACAATGGAATACTATGCAGCTATAAAAACAAAGGATCCCTTACCCTTCAGATAGCATAGTGGGACCTGGAGAGTATTATGCTAAGCAAAATAAGCCAGTCAGAGAAAGACAAGTGTCACTTGATCTTACTCATATGTGGAATCTAATGAACAAAATAAATCGATGAAAAAAATAGATCCAGAGACATAGAAGCATGGAACAGACTGACGAATCTCAGAGGGAAGGCAGGGGTAGATGGGTGCGGAGAAATTAACATAGGAATTTATATGTATATATGCATAACCCATGGACACAGACAATAGTGAAGTGAAAGCCTGCAAGGAAGGGTATAGGGTGGAAAGGATCAATGACGAAAAAAAGGAACATTTGTAATACTTTCAACAATAAAGATAAATTTAAAAGCAAACAAACAAACAAAAAAACTAGTAGGTCTCATAAATGAATTCAGCAAAGCAGCAGGATGCAAAATTAATGTATAGAGATCAGTGGCAACAGCAATTTTATTTGATTTGGGAAGAAGGGAGGAAATTTTCTCTGAACTGATATTGTGTTTTTTCATGTTTATTGTTTATGGAATGAGCTTTATGCCCAGAGTTCTTCAAGGCATAAGCTTTTGTAGGTCAAAAATATCATTTTCTCACATCTCTAAAGAAGCTGCAGATGCTCAAAATCTGTAATGACTCTTTGATCCCACCTGGGACAAGGGAATGTGTACCTATGAGCAGCAAAAATTCCTGATAGAAACACAATAGTTAATATATTAAAATATTGCCAGATGCAATATGAAAGTAACAGTAATGCTCTTTTATTTGTGTTAAAGAAAATATGAAAGAATGAAGGCATACTTTAACCCAATTCAAATCTCCATTCCAAGATATGTCTAACCAGTAAATGATTTTCAGAACTTAGATAAGGTCAAGGAGGTTATATACTATTTATAAAAAGCTTTCAAAACTCTGAAAGTTTTAAGCATAAAAATATGACTCAATAACAATGAACATAAACTTCATTTCCAAGCACAAAATTCTGTTTACAAAAGAAACATATAAAGTCTATATGTTATAGATTGTGTGTCGTATTTGTCAGAAAATCTATGAGAGAGGGGGAAAAAATCACTTCTTTGTGGCCCTTCTTCAATTAGAATTATTCTAAGATTACATGGTAAAAAATGAGTCAACTTTGGCAATATTAGGCCTCCAAATTTACAAGACATTCATAATCAATGTTGCCCAATAGCTCTATAAATTGTGATATATTTTAAGAATGTTAACATATCTTTGGGGAGGGATATCAGGAAGGTGCAATATTTTCAGTATGTGGTGTTAGTTAAACATTGAGAATAATCGGGCAAAAGAATATTTTTCTCAGGTAAAAATTAAACTTTAATATAGGTTATTTTTCTCCTATGTAGAAAAAAATCTTTATGTGAGTTTTTAAATTTTTGGAATAAAGTCCAGTTGAAAACTAGGATTTTTAAAAATGTGTACCAGAAAGAAATGACAACATCAATGCAAGAGAAAAAAATTTAAGGATTCAAAAACTATTTTTATTTTATTTATTCATTTCTTTTTAAAAATATATCTTTATTGATTTCAGAGAGAGGAAGGGAGAGGGAGAGAGAGAGAGAGAAACATCAATGATGAGAGAGTCATTGACTGGCTGCCTCCTGCACGCCCCCGACTGGGGATGGAGCCCAGGTTCAGGAATCGAATCAGGATCTCCTGGATCCTAGTTTGATGCTCAACTGCTGAGCCATGCCCGGCAAGGCAAGACTCCAAAACTATTTTAAGGTACTTTGTGTTGTAAGGCCCATAAAACTGATCCAAAGTTTTATTACAAAAATATCAGGTATATGAGGAGTTGGGCTTTGTCTAACATTTCCCCCACTGATTCCTCAGTTCTCAGAACATGAATAGAATATGAAAATCATTCCATAAATACTAATTGAATTAAAGAAAATATATCATTTTATCCTCACTTCATACTTGTTACACAATGAAGGACTCATTCCCCCCCATTTCATAAGCAGAGATGGTGAGTGATATTTTTTCAAATAACACACAGCTGTTTAGTGACAGGCATGAAACAAACAAATCCTGAATTCAGTTATGTTCTTTCTTCAAGAGCAGAACGAGATTTCTGAAGTTACCAAAAACATACATATTTCAGTGAATGACTTTGAACTGCTGTAGTAACTCCATATAAAACTTGGTATTTTTTAAGATTTAGAAATAAGTTTTTTGTTTTTCTTTAAATCTGTATGTATTAGAAGGGCAACTATTATTTCTTCCTAAGCAGTTATCTATCCATCCCTCAGCACTAAAATAATGGATCCATACAAATAAAATAAAGTAGATGGAGTCTAAACTATCACAATAAATAACCTCACTAACTCTACCTTGTGCTTAAAGAGCACTATGATTTGTTCGTGTCTTTGAGCCTTTTATAGTATGAAGTTAATATGTCACATTGGTTTAGTTGTAGGGGGTCCAGCAAAACCTCAACAATTTGATCACTTTCTAACCTATCATCACTCCATAATTTTTCAAGCAGCTCCCTTCTTACTTTACCAGGACAATTCCCTCAATCTACAACTGCAGGCTTTCATTCATCCCTAGGGTACAAGAGAAACACTTTAAGAAGAATATAGCCAAACCAAAACCAATATAACCTGTGTGCTCAGAAAGCCATGTTGAATGAAAAAAAGTTAAAGGAATCAGAGTTACTTAGCAGTGAGAAATTCTAATTCTAAGGAAAAAGCAAGGTCATGGTCTTCAAACATTTAAAAGGTTGCAAGGATGCAAATGGACTATATTTGTACTAGGGACAGAACTAGTACTGCTGGCTGGAAGGTTAAGGCTACAGATTTCAGTTCAATGTAAGGAAGTTAGAGCTACTCAAATACAGGATGAGATACACAATTCAGCCCATGTGGAAATCTTCATTATTTTTTGTCTCTGGACTTATCCAAGTGTAGGTTAAAAAACCACTTGGTAAGGTTGATGTAATCCAATTCAATCATTACATTAAGGTTTGGATTTTATGACCTTTAAAGTCCATTCCAACCCTGAGATTCACTGAGGCTCTGAAACCCACTCCACTGGGAGCTCTGCCTGCCAAATTAGTCTTTGCATGAAAGGCACAAAATGATGTCAATTGTTGCAGCTGCAGTGAGTCAGCTGGAAACTGCCTGACAAAGGCAAAGTTCAACCTAGTTACTAAATCCCAACTAATTTTAAATGATTTTAACTTTCTTGGACTGTTCCAGAATTACACACTCAATTAATGCTGTTGATTTCAGCCAAGTCTCCACAAAAAGAAGTGAAAAGCAAGGCAAGTATTTGGATAAATCAAACAAAACTAGGTTTTTGTTTTTATGCTATATTCAATGATCCACAAAAATCAGACCAAAAGCCTATCACAATTCAGGACATCGAAAGTTGAACTGGAAAATAGAAGCTCTCAGTTCTAGTTCCTTCCATATTTCACTATATCTGTAAAAATAGAGGTCTCCGAGTTAGACAAATCTAGATTTGAATACTAGTTTAACAATTACTATCTGTACGATTTTGGAGGAGCTACACCAGTCTCTGAGTCTCAATAATCTCATCTCTAATAGCAACAACTATTTATTGAGATCCTGCTTCAAATGTATAACCATATTTTTATGGACTTTCTGTGAGATGGGAATTGTTACTCACGTTTTAGAAATGACAATGGACTTAAAGAGCTAAACAAAACTAATTTCTCCAAGCCACATAATTAGGAATTTTAAGTTGGACAAAATTTTTTTACATTTCATGGGAAGCTTTTAGTCAATCAGATAAAAAAAAAAATTCTATGGAGATTTCTTTGAGAGAGGGTCCGTGCCCTTCTCGCATCCTGCCTCCATCCTGTAATCTAAAATATGCCTGTGACAGCTAGAGCACTAGTAACTGCCTAAGGCCATACCTAGCAATAAGAAAGTCATGAACTGAAGAAGGGTCTGCATCCCTGATGGTTTTTTGGAACCACTACATATATCTTAAGCAGCTCATAAATTAAGTTCTTTAACATAAGAAAGAAATACACTTCTCTCAAGTTAAACATTATAGGATACTACTAATTTGAGTTTTAGTTAAATGTTGCTGAACCTGATCGAAGTGATATACCACACACCCCAAAAAATTCTGTTTCTGGGTCAGAGGCTTATGCTGGGCATAAAGTGAGAAAGATTTGATTAAATGATGTGAAGATAGTAACTACAGAAGCTGAAAAACCATCAAACAACTGAAAATTGTTGTGGGTTATTAAGTAGAGCATGGTAAGTGTGGGGGCAGTTTAACTAAGAAATAGTATATGTACGAAATAGATTGGAGTTGAGGACAAAAGTTTGTCTTAATAAACAAGAGCACTGACAAATCCATCCTTACTGTGATGACCCTCTAGAACTAGAAAATAATAAATCAGTTATAATTTCCTACTAGAGGACAATAAGCTCACCCTTTGATTCATTCATTTAAATAAATGTGACATATCCTTCTATGTGCCATGCCTAAGGACTGACGGAAGACACAGAAATTAAAAAGTGTGATTCCTGCCCTCTAAAGAAAAAGACTTAAAATTAACAAACTAAATGCTGTGATACCCACAAAATACCCTGGAAGCCCAAAGAAAGCACTTCTTACATGGATTTAGGGAGGGATGAATGAAGATAAAGACTTCTCAAAAGATGTGGTCATTGACCTGAGTCCTCAGCAATACACATGAGTTAACCAAGCATGGAAAGCGCAGAGGGATGCTCCAGGCAGAATAAACAGGATTACAGATGTACAGAACTGACCACTTGGCATGTTTGGGCTGGTGTATAACATGGTATAAAAGGAGATGAGACTGGAGGTATCAGAGGGACAGACACTAAAAGACTAATTATACTGGCCAGAAGAGCTTAAATGTTATCCTTAAAATATCAGAAGTTTTTAATGAGCACTGAAATGATCAAGCATGTTTTCAGAGATCACCCCGGCAAGAGATTTCAGGACAGATTGGAGGTGACAAGTCTAGTAGCAGGAAAATAAGTGTAAGGCTATTGGTATAATTGGATAAAAGAAATTCTGAGGAACAGAATGAAAGCAGTTGAATTGTAGATGTAAATTGAAGGGCACTTTTTGAGGTATTTAGAAAAACTGAGAACAGTCTACCAAATTCAACAGCCCAGAGGTCATGTGGTTT
Source organism: Miniopterus natalensis (assembly GCF_054644295.1). Lineage (NCBI taxonomy): Eukaryota > Metazoa > Chordata > Mammalia > Chiroptera > Miniopteridae > Miniopterus > Miniopterus natalensis. The sequence continues at coordinate 71,517,909 of NC_142081.1, read as the reverse complement.
CAGAGTGAGAATTTCAGAGGTGTATAAAAGCAGATCACAGACTGACATGAGTAGAAGATTGAATGAGAAATGAAGAAGTGGAGGTAAGTAGAGGTTATATAATAGTTCCTTTACCCTCAAAGCCACGCTTCTTGAATTGGGGCAAAATTTAAAAGATATTTCAAGAAGGAAAATGAGAAGGGTGTATTTTTTCCTAAAGTGAAAATAACTGAAAATGTTTACATTCTGGTGGAGATGGAGGAGTCCTAGAGGGATGAGAGTAATAATTGAACACCATGAAGAGTTAAAAGGGGAAAGGATCCCACAAAAATATCTAATAGATAATATAGTCGGGGAACTGAATTGTTTGTGAAAATAAACCCTGAACAAGAGGGAAGAGTTAAGAACGCCTCCCTATACCTTAAAGACTTTCCTTCATCCCTAGACTTACTGGGGCAAAACAGCTTGTTCATGGAAACTATAACAGCTTTGAAACATTCAAACTCAACACACAGAGGAGGTGTGGGGAAATTCACAATGAAAATTCCAGTATTTTTCATAAAGGCAGATGTTGACAACAGTAGGAAAATTAGGACTGACTTTGAGAGATTAACAGCCCCCAAAGAAAAGCCTCAGGATTAATCACAAAACTAATTTCAAGAAAAATCCCGGAGATTCAGAACAATGTCTCAAGGTACAGTTTTACAACAATGGCAAAGCTTAGCACATTTTCCATCATTGTATTCTCTGTGCCTGACACTGTGACAGCATCAAGTAGTCAAAAATTACTCCTATCTGGATGTCTGAATGGAGAGAATAGCATGAGACTCATACCTTCTCTAACACCTGTTACCATCTGCTCAGTATAGGTAAGTGTGAGCTATCAGCTCTGTGCTCCTTTCTATAAGGAAAGCCGAGAGCTTTCTGGAGGTGCTAGAGAAGCACCAGAGGCTGGAGTCTCCAAAGAAATGCTCATTTATTCATTCATTCATTCATTCATTCATTCATTCATTCATTCATTCAAAAATCATTTAGTGAGCTCTATTATACACCAGGCATGGTATTAGAACTGGGAACACAAGTTAAGCAAGTCATAGCGTTTGTTTTCTATCTAGGAGCTCCCAAAGAAGACAGTGACCAACTTTGGGTGAGGAACATGAGACGGTTTCTTGAGATGGCAGAAAGTGGCCGGGATCTCACAATAGCATAAACTGTTTCCAGCAGTGCCTCTTAAAGTTAAATGTGCACATACTTAAGGACTACACTAAAATGCAGACACTGGTTCAGTAGGTCCAGGGTGGAAGCTGAGATTTTGCATTTTAACAAGCTCTCGGGTGATTCCTTTTCAGCTGGTCCATACCATACTTTGAGTATCAATGACTCTCAGTAATTTAATGTAAGTGATGTTAACTAGGGCACATATTTGGAAGTTTTGTTTCCCTAATTTTCCTCTTCATACTGTTCAATCTTTTGTTACATCTATTTTTAGTGTTTTGTATTGTTTTCTACTGCAATGCTTAACTGCTGTCTCAATTGGATAAACTACACTTGGATATATTTTTCAAATAAAGCTGCACATAAATCACTGATTTCTACAAGTATTCAAGTATATTTTTAATATATTTGACTCAGTACTATGCACCTTAGTTTCTTCAAGAAAAATTCTCAATGACATATTTTGTCTTCTTGTTAAAACATTATTTCATTAGGATTGTGGAGAGGGCATAAAAGCTTTCTTATTTTCTCCTGATGACTAAATTGTTCTACCTTTTCTTTTCTTTTCTTTCTTTTTTAGTTAATATCTCATTTATTAACTTTGGTGCTTGCTTAAAACTTTGGCAAAATCCCACTTTGTACGAATTAATTTTACAATGGCCAATCAAGTTTTACACAATGAGCTGCTAATGGAAATCTTAAAATTACACTGTTCCATTATTGGTCTGCTATTAACATGTACAAATGTATTGATTTTATGTTATGTCTTGAAAAGTACATGCATTATTTCGAGTGTTTCAATCTTTGAAGAAATACACAAGAGAATTCCTGTGCAGAGTGCTCTTATCTTCTGTGACGTAGTATAATGTAGATATTTACAGCAGGTGCATGCTACTGCATTGTTTACAGTTAGTAGGTATTTCATATTTTTTTTCATTTTCTATTTTATTTATTTTATTTTTATTTTTTTATTGTTCAAAATATTACAGATGTCCCCTTTTCTTCCCATTGAGCCCTCCCACGCCTCCTTCACCCCTCTCCCCAGTCCCTCATCACACATTGTCTGTGTCCATGCGTTATGCATATATGCATATAAATTCTTTAGTTAATCTCTCCCCCCATCCCCTCACGGCTCCCACCTTCCCTCTGAGATTCTTCAGTCTGATCCATGTTTCCATGTCACTGAATCTATTTTGTTCATCAGCTTATTAAGTACTTTTTCAATATTTAATTAAAATGATCTCAATTATCATTGGAGTAAAAAATGTGTTACTACTAGACTAGATAAAAGGAAAGCTCTTTTATATTTGAATAATATATTTATAATTTCTAAAAACTACCAAGAAGCTTACAATTGGCAATCTAAGATTCTGCAAATTGGAAAAAGAAAAAAAAAAAGTAAAACCAAACCTGGAGCCACTACTGTCCTACCAACCACTGATACTCAGCATCACAATTCTCACATTCAAAATGATGATGTATACTCTACTTAATCCCCTCCCTATCACCCTCTAAGTCTAAAGTAGAATTGCCAACCCACCCCTGAATAGTCAGTGTTCCACCCCCATCTTTTTAGAGTAAGGCCCAGTATAAGAAGCCCTAGGTCAGTATTCACATTGCATTGTATGAGTTCTTTCTGCATTTTGGAAATTAGCCCTTTATCAGATGTATGATTGGTGAATATGTTCTCCCATACAGTGGGTGGGTCCCCTCTTCATTTTGATGATGGTTTATTTTGCTGTACAGAAGTATTTTAGTTTTATGTAGTCCCACTTGTTTATTTTTTCCTTTGTTTCTTTAGCCCTAGGAGATGTATTGGTGAAAATTCTGTTACATGAGATGTCTGAGATTTTACTGCCCATATTTTCTTCTAGGATTTTTATGGTTTCACAACTTACATTTAAGAATTTTATCCATTTTGAGGTTATTCTTATGCATGGTGTAAATTGGTGGTCAGTTTTCATTTATCTTAAATAAATAGTGGTGCCCAAATTTCCCATTTCTGGTATAATTTACTAATAAATATAGATGTGCTTAGATGTCTGATGTTGGCCTTTCTACCATATCACCTTTCCCTTGTTGCCAAATCTATCCCATTTCTCTGTCACTCATTCCTGATTCTTATACTGAGTCCCTCCTCTATCATTTCTTCCAAAAAAATGTATTGTGAACCTACTATGTCCCAGGAACTATCCTATATATAAGAATACAGAGGAGAGTTCCTATCTGCCCCCACAGGTTATTCTTCAAATACTATAATCCACTCTATCAGATATGTATGTAATTAAAACAACTTTGAAGTTTATTCTTTGAAATTTATTATAAACTTCTGAAGTACATTCTTAGATATCTGCAAAATGTATGGGTTTAAAATCCTTACAGGTTTAACTGCACATGCACACAGACACACACACATATATAGATATATGAAAATAACCTATGATCATTATTTTAGAATTTTAGATTAGAGGGCTTTGAGTATTTGTTTGTTTTTAATTGAAGAATACCTAATTCAACACCCCTGCCCAAGTAAAGAATACATTGCACAATGTCTGTATACATTAACTAGTTTTGCTTAGATGTCCAGGAACTGGGAGTTTTTTATTACACTAGTTGAGCTCATGTTATTGGTTCTCTAATTAGTACCATTTCTGTTCTCAGAATCAACAAAGAAAAATATTGTCATAAGAAAAATATTTGAACACAACTATCCCGTCTCAATTTCTCTCTTCTAAGTTGAGTTACAATTTGTGGCAGGGTTTATAGATCCTCCACCATCCTAATTCCTGTCCTCTTATGCACATCACTTGCAATGTTTCCCTGAAAAATGTAGCACTCTTAATAGAATAAAATAAAATAACCCAGGTTGACAAGCACAGAGAACCACAAAACACCACAAAAACTCCCGAGACCTTGCTAATCTAAAATTGCAAAGGTATCACATCTTTAGTTCATACCGAGCTTATGGAAACTTGAAAAGTACAAGCCTGATATCCTCATATCTAGAACTAAATTAATGAATTCTTATGCTTAAACAGAGTAAATTGTATTGCCTTTGTTAATTTTTATTGTTAGTTATACCCAATATTCCAGTTCTAGAAAGGTTGAAACCTGACTCAATCAGCTAGGATACTAACTATCCCTCCCAACTTTTTTCCATCTGAAAATATGATAAGCTTGTCATATATGACTTCACCCAAATAATTGATAACATTTTTCAACAGTATGAAGGCAGAAGACAGAGCCTTGTGGCACTCCCGGATGGCAGCAAGCCATTAATCTTTTGCTTTTCTATTCATCCCCTTTGTATTTTCATATAAAACTAACACATGTGCTATAAAATTTAAACAATACATAAAGGGATAAAGAAAAAACAGAAGTACTCCTATTGCAATCCTACTCTCCAGAGGTAACAACTTTTAATACTTTGGTACGTTTATCTATTAGATAGGTCTATCTACCTATAGCTAATTTTACATATTTGTAATTTTTTCAATGGTGGATGCTCACTGTATATATTCTTCTGAAACTTTTTAAAATTTACAGTCTTGTGTCACTTAATGATGGGGATAGGTTCTGCGAAATGTATTGTTAGGCGGCTTTGTTGTTGCGTGAATAGCAGAGAGTGCGTCTGCACAAACCTAGATGGTATGGCCTACTACACACCGGGGCTATATGGGAGGGCCCATTGTTCCTAGGCTACAAGCCTGTACAGCACAGTGCTGTACTGAATACTCTAGGTAAATGTAACATAATGATAAATACTTGTGCACCTAAACAGATCTAAACACAGAAAAAGTACAGTAAAAACATGGTATATTTTTAAATGGCACACCTGCATAGGGCAGGTACCATGAATGGAGACTGCAGACTGGAAGTTGCTCTGGGCAGTCAATGAGTGAGTGGCGAGTGAATGTGAAAGCCTAGGACATCACTGTGCACTACTGTAGACTTCATAGACACTGTACATGTAGGGTACACAAAATTTATTTTCAAATTTTTCTTCAATAAATTGTAACATTTTTACTTTATAAACTTAACTTTTTTGTTTGTTTAAAATATTACAGATGTCCCTTTTTCTCCCCAATGACCCATTCTACCCCGTCCCATCCCCCTCCCCAGTCCCTCTCCGCACCATTGTCCCTGTCCTTGGGTTGTGCATATATGCGTATAAATTCTTTGGTTACTCTCTCCCCCTCCACCCACCCGCCCTCCTCCATCCCTCTGACAGTCATCAGTTCGATCTATGCTTCCATGTCATTTTTAACTATTTTTAATAACATTTACCTTGTAAAACAGCTATACAAAAATATTATCTTTTTCTCTTTATTGTATAAGCTTTTCTCTACTTTTAACTTTTTTTACTTTAATTTTTAAACTATCTTGTTAAAAAGTAAAACATAAACACACACACATTAGCCTACACCTATACAAGATCCTCAATAGACTGCCTTGCACCTCCACATCTTGTCCCACTGGAAGTTCTTCAGGGGAAATAACATGCATGGAGCTGCCATCTCCTAAGATAACAATGCCTTTTTCTGAGGATCTCCATGAGGCGACATCACTCTTATCAGAAATATGTCTATGGTGGTTTCCTTGGTTTGTTTCTTTTTTTATCATAAATTTGCTTGTAAGTAGATAATGCACTACAAACATTCCACACAGAAGATGCTGTAAATACTGTATGTAAGAGGCTACTGACAGCATGCCACAGCATACTATTTGATAGAAAACTTTTTTATAAGTAGAAAGAGTACATTCTAACCAATAATAAAAAGTATAGCTTAGTAAATATATAAGCCAATAACAGCTGTTTATAACCAATATCAAGTATTAAGCAGAGTTCATAATTGTATGTCATATACTTTTCTATGACTGGCAGCACAGTAAGTTTGTTTACACCACAAACACCTGAGTAATGCATTGCACTGTGATGGCTTCAATATCACTAGATGTTAGGAATTTTTCAGCTCCATTATAATTTTATGGCACAGCTATCGTATATGCAGTCTGCCATTGACCTAAATGTTGTTATGTGGCACGTGACTATATTATTGGCTTATTTTATACACATTCAAACATTTCAAGCTACCTTACTCTTCAACAGTTGCATTATATGCCATTTTATAGTTGTACCATAATTTAACTAGTCTTTTTCTGATTAACCTATTTTACTTAACATTTTTGTTGTTAGAAAATATAGTTCAATGTGTATTTATTGTAATGTACAAAGTTGAGGGGCAGTAATGAGAGAATGTCTTTAGGATTCTTTCCTTAAAGTAGGATTCCTGGTGAATGATTATGAAAAATTACAGTTTAAATAGATTGTCTCCAAAAAAATGATAATGAACTATATACACCTCAACCAACATTAAATTACTATGTTCATTTGTCTACATCTTTGCCCAAAAATAAACTATCAATCTTTTAACTTGTGTCACTATGAGAAGTAAAAGCCCACCTTAATTTATGTAGATTTTTTGTTTGTTTATTAGTGAATTTGTGTTTAATACAAGAGTCATTGAAATTTCTTCTACAAATTGTCAGATTCTGGCTTTTTCATGTTTCTCTATTGGGTTACCTTTTTAAAAGATCTTTGAAATACAGAGGTCTTAGGCTTGTGACACATTTCCCTAATTTTGAATATTGTCTTTCTTCATACTTTTTGTTGTTGTCATACAGAGCTTTAAATTGTCATGTAGTTAAATTTTTAACATTTAAAATCACTTCGGAGCCTGGCCGGGTGTGGCTCAGCAGTTGAGCATCAACCTAGGATCCAGGAGATTGTGGTTTGATTCCCTGTCAGGGCACGTGCCTGGGTTGCAGGCTCGATCCCCAGTCAGGGATGTGCTGTAGGCAGCTGACCAATGACAATTCTTTCATCATTGATGTTTCTATCTCTCTCTCTCTCCCTCTCCCTTCCTCTCTCTGAAACCAGTAAAGATATATTTTTAAAAAATAAATAAAATAAGATCACTTCTGAGTTTCACATTATGCCTTGATAAGCCTTCCCCGCTACATTAGAATTAAGGAAAACATTTTCTTCCAATACTTTGTGAATATAAAGTATATAAGTAAATATTTAACCTGTCTGAAATTTGTATTGGTATAGAGAATGTAAAGATCAATCTTCCTTGTTCTCAAATGGCTAGTTGTCATATTGTATTTAATGAATGTGTTATTCTACACTAATTATGAGATGAATCCCATATCCTTTTTATTTATTTATTTATTTATTTATTTATTTTTTAAATATATCTTTATTGATTTCAGAGAGAGGAAAGGAGAGGAAGAGAGAGAGAAACATCAATGATGAGTCATTGATCAGCTGCAGCCCGCAACCCGGGCATGTGCCCTGACCTGGAATCGAACCCCGATTGCCTGGATCCTAGGTCGACGTTCAACCGCTGAGCCACACCCGGCCAGGCCTGATATCCTTTTAAATCCCCACATATATTTGTATCTATATCAGGACTTTATATTTCATTTGATTTGCAAGTATTATGCTGTTTTAAATAAGTAGGAAGCAATCTATACCTTTACCCACTCTCTCTTTTTAAATCATTAATATACACAAATTGTTATTTATCAGCACACATTTTAGTAATCTTTTTTTTTAATTTATTATTTTTTAAAATTTATCTTTATTGTTGAAAGTATTACAGGTGTTCCATTTTTTCCCCCCAACTGACCCCCTCACCTCGCTCCCACCCCTTCCCCAGGCCTTCACCCTGTTATTGACTGTGTCCATGGGTTATGCATATATGCATATAACTTCTTTGGTTAATCTCTTCCCACCCTCCACCTCCCTTCCCTCTTCCCTCTGAAATAAAATCATCTATTACGTGCATCAATGTCTCTTGATCTATTTAGTTCATCAGATTCTTTTGTTCATTAGCTTCTTCTTAAAGAAGACCCTTCAACATTTCCTGTAGTACTGGTCTGGTGGTGATGAACTCCTTTAGCTTTTCCTTATCTGTGAAGCTCTTTATCTGACCTTCAGTTCTAAATGATAGCTTTGCTGGGTAAAGCAATCTTGGTTGTAGTTCCTTGTTTTTCATCATTTTGAGTATTTCTTGCCACTCCCTTCTGGCCTGCAAAGTTTCTGTTGAGAAATCAGCTGACAGTCATATGGGTGCTCCCTTGTAGGTAACCAACTGCTTTTATTTTGCTGCTTTTAAGATTCTTTGTCTTTAACCTTTGGCATTTTAATTATGATGTGTCTTGCTGTGGACCTCTTTGGGTTCCTCTTGTCTGTGCTTCCTGGACTTGTAAGTCTATTCCTTTCCCCAGGTAGGAGAAGTTTTCTCTAATAATTTTTTCAAATAAGTTTTCAATTTCTTGCTCTCTTTCTTCTCCTTCTGGCACCCCAATAATATGAATCTTGGGCCTCTTGAAGTTGTCCCAGAGGCTCCTTATACTATCTTCATATTCCTGGATTCTTTTTTCTTTTCGCTCTTCTGGTTGGGTGTTTTTTTTGTTTCCTCATATTCCAAATTGCTGATTTGATTCTCAGCGTCCTCTACTCTGCTGTTGATTCCCTGTAAATTATTCTTCATTTCAGTTCCTGTAGCCTTCATTTCTGATAGGTATTTTATTAGGTCATACGTGGTCTCAGTTGTTTTCATAATACTCCTACCAATATGCTTGAGCATCCTTATAACTAAAATTCTGAACTCTGTATCCGTTAGTTTGCTTGGTTCTATTTCATTTAGTTACTCTTCTAGAGATGTCTTCTGTTCTTTCCTTTGTGACATGTTTCTTTGCCTCCATATTTTGGCTGCTTCCTGGTGTTTGTTTCTATATATTAGGTAGAGCTGCTATGTCTCCTGGAATTTGTAGTGGCTTTGTGTAGTAGGTGTCTTGTAGGTCCAGTGGCTCAGCCTCCCCAGTCACCTGAGCTGGACCTTCTAGGTGCTCCCCTGTGTGGGCTGTGTGTACTGTCCTGTTGTAGTTGAGCCTTGATTGCTGTTGGAGTCACTGGGAGGAACTGACCCCCAGGCCAGTTGGCTGTGAGGACCAGCTGCAACTACAGTCAAAGAGCTGCTGTACTGGAGACATCCTTATGGAGCTGGATCTACTTCAGTGGAGCTTTGGTGTTCACCAAGTGCATCCCTTGAGTGTGTCACTCATGGATGTGGTAGAGTTGTAATCCAGCGTGGTCAAGTCTGACCACCAGATGCACTGTCTCTGGGGCCTCCGGGGAGGTGCTAAGTCAGCCTCTGCCAGTGCCTTGCCCAGGGACACCCAACATGAGCTACACAGCAAACTGTAGTTGGCTGCTACTTGTGCTCGGCTTGGAGGTGTCCAGGGGAGGCGAAGCTATGAACCAATGCAGGCTGCCCCTTGTGCCAGGCCTGGGGCCACTTATCAAGAGGTATGGGGCACGCTGCTGCTTGTTTGAGAGATTTCAGGAGCAATGGCCTCTGCCAGCTCTTCTGCCTGGGAGAAAGCTGCCCCTCCACCTCTCGCCCCAATTTCAGGCAGGTTAGTTCCTCCTGAATGTCCCAGGTTCCTTTCAAAAGCTGCTGCCCAGCGCTGCGGCTCAGAGGGAGCGTTTCCAAGTGGGTCTGTGCATGGGCCCTTTAAGAGGAAAGCCTGGGGCTCCCGCACCCTCCGCAACACTCAGCGACAGTCCCCACTGGTTTTCACAGCCCAAAGTTGTGGGGACTTCTCTTCCCAGGCCTGGAGCCCTGGGCTGGGGGCCTGATGTGGGGCTGAGACCCCTCACTCCTCCGGGAAACCTCTGCAGCCAAGATGCCTTTCTGGGTTTAACCCGTGGCACTGGGTGTGGGCCACGGCAGCGTCTCTGGGATTCAGCCCCGACTCCGCCCCTCCTACTGGTCTTGATGCTTCTTCAGCTCCCTGGCTGTGGGCTTCTGTGCAGCCAGATCTCAGGAGGCTCTGAGTGATGGTGGTTCTGTATTTTAGTTGTAATTTTGATGTGACTGAGGGAGGCAGAGAGTGCAGCTGCTACCTATGCCGCTGTCTTGTTTCCTCCTCTTTTTTATTTTTGTCCTCAGTCAAGGATATTTTTTCCATTGCTTTTCAGAGAGAGAGAGACAGAGATGGACATTGATGTGAGAGAGACACATCGATTAGCTGCCTCCCGCACATGCCTCGACTGACCGGGGGGCCAAGGTTGAAACCAAGGTACATGCCTTTGGCCAGAATTGAACCTGGGACCCTTCAGTCCATGGGCCAGTGCTCTAACCGCTGAAGCAAACTGGCTAGGGCCATTTTAGTAATCTTAATATTAGGTGTGAATGTTAGGAATTTTAAGGTACTATATTCCCATTGAAAGAAAAAATACAGAAAACTGAAGAATACTTTTTTTAAAACAGAATTAACAACTAGTTTGTGACCATTTCTCTAGCTTAATAATGTCTGAGGATTTGTTCAAATTCTTCTTTCAACAGTAACTCAAAGAACTTAAAGAAGTGTCAGATCTGACCAATGTTGTGCTCTGCCAACCAAACAACTCTATGAGAAAGAGTCTTTATCAGATAATGTGTAACCAAAAAATTGAGAGCTAGATTCATAAATCTGAAGACCTTTGAAATTAAGCTAAGCATAACACTGAAGGGATCCCAAAGCTGATTAATTCCTTAAGTCAAGATGGTTGGCAACAGCCCAGTGTCATCGCTCATAACAACATGCATCCCATATTGGACTGACAAGATTCCAATACTAAAGGCACAAATACACAAATGTTCCTTAACTTTCCTTTTCTTTAATTTGTAGCTCCATCATTAGATATATAAAATAGATGAAGTGAAAGCATACATTTTTGCAAAATGGAAAACAACTTCTGCCTACAATTTGGCTTTAGTATAATGGATATGAGACGCTATTTGAACAAGAAACCAAAGTACTTTCTTTTTTACTTATACAAAATAAAGTATCAAGTTTTCCTATTAAATCTATAATTTATAAATTCTTTGTTTTAATTAAATATAAAAATACCTGTTATTCGGGTACTCTCCAGTGATCTCAATCAATAGTTTTTCATTATCTAGTTATTGACAAGCTTCTAAATGAAACTACTACTTTTTAAGAAAAATAATATAGAGCAGTTATTCTAAAATCTGGATGACCATACTATTCCTTGAAGTAGTTAAAAAAAAAAAAAGAAACCAGATCTCTGGGGCTCACCACTGGAGAGTCCGATTTAGTAAGGGTGGCATATGATATTGAATCTATACTTTTTAAAAATGTTGCATGTGATTCTGATAATTTGAATAAATGTTATATATGTTTTCACCCACCATAACAGAATTTGCACTGTAGACCTATAGACCATCAACATTAGATTATCAGGGGAGATAATTTTAAATGTATGCAGCTAGGCTGCATTCCAGATACACTGACTCAGAACACTGAAAAGGATGTGGAAATTCCAGTCATAACTGTAAACCCACTAAGTTTCAATAGTATTAACTGTAATACTAAGAAGCATCATTGATAATAAATAGCATTACTGAAGTAGGAATGCAGAAATAGACTGATTACAGTAACAGTACTGATTTTGTATGTATTCTACACTTAATCATAGCAAAACATCATTCATTATCAATTAAAGCAATGCTGTTAATTTTAATTTTATTGATGTTGTGGCTTTGTTTCTAATTTGAGGATTTGGTATGAATATATAATTTTCAGAGGTAAAATTTAAGCCATTTATACTTTAGTTATAGATTTAAATATATTTAAATTCCATTACAGTAAAATTAATCTAAGATGACATTGAGGATCCATAAGAAATGGCGTTTCCTTAAAAAGAGGTCTTTGATTGCCAATTGACTATCTTTGCAATGAAGGTATTCAGGAAACAGAAAATTATCCAAGGAGTTAAATTATTATCTGTAATCACCTTTCAGATTGTGATGATTAATTTTATGTGCCAATTTGGCTAGGACACAGTACCCAGATTTTCGGTCAAACACTAGTCTAGATGTTGCTTCAAGATGAGACCAAGATTTAAATCAGTAGACTTTGAGTAAAGCATATTATGCTCCAAAATAAAGGTGATCGTCATCCAATCAGTTGAAGATCTTAGGAGAAAAAGTACTGATAATATCTTAGAGGAAGAGAGAATTCTGCCTGCAATCTGCCTTTTGACTTAAGCTGCAACATTAACTCTTCCCTGGGTCTTCAGCCTGCCAGATTATCCGGTAAATTTTACAAGCCTCAACAATCACATAAGCCAGTTCTTTAAATTAAATCTCTCTCAATCTCTATCTCTTTTTCTTTACACACACACACACACACCCTGATGATTGTGTTTCTCTGGAGAACTCTGGCTAATACACAGAACCTACTGAAAACCAATCTCGGCACTTGCCAATTCTCAAACCTCAGTGTTCAGGCATAGGCTATACTCTTCCTCACTACAATTCAATAATTTTTTTCAAATTAAGAAGGGATTTACCACTAAAGTACATTTTGCTTCCTTCTTCCCCCAAATAATACAAGATTTACTTGATCAAACTGGTACAGAGTGGATATTATTTGGATAAAATGAGGCTTGAATTGTTTTTTATAAATATACCAGATCTTCAATTTGCTTCTCTCTAGTAGTATCAAAACTCTAAGAAATTCTACACATTTTTTTTAAATTATTTTTGAATTACACAGTAATCAACTTATTGTTTGGGGGTTCAGGTTCTAGGTAAGATGGAGTAAGCACACTTCTCCCTGTCTTACTGACTATACCTACCAAACCTGGACAGTAAACATAGAACAGGTTTTAGAGAACTCTGAAAGTAAATAGCAGGAGGGATCTGAGATGGTGGAGTAGGTGGAGGTTGCACTCACCTCCTCTATAACCACGTCAAAGTTACAACTAAATTACAGAGCCATCAACTTGGATAATCATCTGAAGACCAGATGAACAGAAGTCTTACAACTAAGAATATACAGAAGTCACATAGAAACTGGTAGGAAGGGGCAGAGACACAAAAAAGGCTGGCCCCACACCCATGTGCAGTGGTTGAGAATCCAGAGGGATATCTTAGCTACATAAGCACTCCCATGCCGGCTTCCTAGCCTGGGGCACCAGTAGAGAGAAGAGGAGCCTACATAACATCTTGCTGTGAAAACCAGCATGGATTCTATCTGCCTGGGTGAGAAAGAGACTGCTGGAAACCCAGGCATCCTCTTCAAAGGACAGTACACAAAATCTTACTTGCAGGCACTCACCCTGGGCTCCAAGGGAGGGAAGGTGGCTCAGAGGTTGCCAGAGTCATACAGGGGAAGACTGAGTTTTACAGCTTTGGGGACAGGGCTGGAGGGACAGCTGCCAATGTCTCTGTGTTGAGTCCCTCTCCCACAGATGCCATCTTCCCTGGATCAAACACTCCTTGAATATGGCATTAGCCTGCGGAGCTACACTAGCTCCATCCAGGCAATTCCCTGAGGCTTCACCCTGCCAAGCTCACACACTTCTGTGGGCTTTGCTGGCAGCAGCCAGCTTAGGCCAGTATTGCAGTCTTTCTGTGAAAACTCTGGAGGTATTCCAGGCAAGCATCAGGGGTGCCAGAGGCACACAGAAAGAGTCTGAGTTGTGTGGCTTTAAGGTGAGAGCCATCTTCCTGCACACTCAACATGCACCACTGTTCCTGTGTGGAGTCCTGTCTCTGCATGGCCAAATCTGAATCTGCTTCAGCCTGATGGACTCTACTGGCTCCACCTTGACAATTCCTGCCCCACCACAAGGGTCTAAAGGTCCCAGGGGGATGGCAGCTGGTTTCAGTGTACCTTGAGGCTTTTGCTGACTGGCCTCAGACCCAGCACTAGCTATGAGTTTGAATCTGTATTAACCTGGTGAACACCACTCACCCCTACCTGGTGATTTCCTGAGAACCTGCCTAAGGCTCTTTCAGTGGCTGAGCTTAATGAGCAGCTAGCAGGTGGTGGCAGGTCTCAAGATTCCTTGGGCCTTTTGCTGACTTGCTCCAGGGCACAGTACTGGTAGCAGCCAACCTCAGTACACAGCATGGCCCCTCACATGTGCAACCATGCCCAGCACAGATAGCTACCAACCATATATTGCTCTTTAGCCCCTAACAGGTAGCCCAGGCCCAGGGACAGGCAGCGCTGTCGCTGACTTGCACTGGAGTCCCTGCAATGAAGCCCAGAACCAACACATATAAGGATCAGATTCAGACCATATCAGAGCACAATCTGATTAACTTCACAAGTAACACAACCAAAGGGAGGTCTTGGCAAACACCAGACCCTACTAGGGCAAAATCTGCTACACTGGTACAGTCCCTACACAGCAGCTCATACACAGCAGTTGGGGCCAATTCTCACCAGCCAGACATGCCACTAGCAATTAAGACTCAACTACAACAGGAGGGCTCACATAACCCACACAAAGAACACTCCTGGAGCACCCAGCTCAGGTAGTCAGAGAGAATGCGCCACTGAGCCCCACAAGACACCTACTACATAGGGCCACCCAACAAGACTTGGAGACATAGGAGATCTATCTAATACTCAAAAACAAACACAGAAAGGCAGCTAAAATGGGAAGACAGATAAACATGTCCCTAGTGAAATTTCCATTAAAAAATAAATAAATAAATAAATAAATAAATAATAAATAAATAAAATAAATGAGATGGAGGCAAGAAATCTACCAGATATAGAGTTCAGAAGAATGGTTATAAGGATGCTCCAAGAGTTTAGGGGAAGAATAGATGAACTCAGTGAGAACTTCAACAAAGAGATAGTAAGTATAAAAAAATATATGAAAACCACAATAAAGAACCAGTCAGAAATGAATAATACATCTGAAATGAAGAATACACTAGAATCAACATTAGGTGAAGCAGTGGGTGGCACCAGTGATTTGGAAGACAAGGGAGCATAAAACATCCAAATAGAGCAGCAAAAAGAAAAGAGAAAATAAATAAAGATACTTTAAGGGACCTCTGAAACAACATCAAATGTAACATCACCTACATCAATCATATGGGCATGAGAAGAAGAGGCAGAGCAAGGGATTGTGATGATGACCAGAAACTTCCCTAACCTGGTGAAGGACAGGGATACACAAGTCCAGGAAGTGCAGAGGCTCCCAAACATGATGAACCCAAAGAAGCCCACACCAAGACACATCTTAATTAAAATGCCAGAGGTTAAAGACAAAGAGAGAATCTTAAAAGCAGCAAAAGAAAAGCAGTTAGTTACCTACCAGGAAGTTCCCATAAGATTGTCAGCTGATTTCTCAACAGACACTTAGCAAGTCAAAAGGCATCAGCACAAAACAGTCAAAGCAATGAAAAGTAAAGACTTAAAAAAAAAAAAAAGACTTCTATTCAGCAAGGCTGATGATTTAAAATTGCAGGAGAAATAAAGAGCTTCCCAGACAAGAAAAAACTAAATGAGTTCATCACCAACATACCAGTACTACAGAAGTTTTACAGGAACTGCTATAAGTAGAAAAAAAGGAGAAACAGTTATAAAGAATAAGATGTGAGTAAATACATAGCTATCAATAATCACTTTAAATGTAAGTGGAGTAAATTTTCCAATCAAAAGACATAGGGTAAATGAATGGATAAGAAGATAATACCCATATATATGCTGTCTACAAGAGACCAACCACAGAACAGAAGACCCACAGAGACTAAAAACAAAGGGATGGAAAAAGATATTTCATGCACATGGAAATGGAAAAAAAAGCCAGAGTAGCAATACTTTTATCGGACAAAACAGACTTTCAAATGAAGGCTATACAAAGAAGGTACATTACATAATGATAAAGGGATCAATCAAAACAAAAGGAAATAACCCTTGTAAAGATTTATGCACCAAACAAAGGAGCTCCTAAATATATAAAGCAAATATTGATGAGCATAAAGGGAGAGACCAACACTACTAATACAGTCAGAGTAGAGGACTTTAAAATCCCATTGACGTCAATGGATAGAAAAGTCACTGTCCTGGCCTGGTGGCTCAGGTGGTTGGAGTGTCGTTCCATACACCAAAAGGTTGAGGGTTGGATTCCGGGTCAGGGCACATACCTAGGTTGTGGGTTTGATCCCCATTCAGGGCACATACAGGAGGCAATCAATGTTTCTTTCTCACATCAATTATACATCCAAAAAGGGGTTCATATCCAAAATTTATAAAGATCTCATATAACTGAACACCAAAAAACACAAACAACCCAATTAAAAAATGGGCAGAGGGCCTGACTAGACACTTCTCCAAAGAGGAAATATAAATGGCCAATAGACATATGAAAAAATGTTCAATGTCACTAATCATCAGATAAATGCAAATTAAGACCAATGAGATATCACCTCACCCCTGTAGAATGGCTAGCATTGATAAATCAGCAGACCTCAAGTGCTGGTGAGGATGTGGAGAAAAGGGAACCCTTGAGCAGTGCTGGTGGAATGCAGATTGGTGCAGCCACTGTGGAAAGCAGAATAGAGGCTCCTCAAAAATGAAAAATCAAACTGCCTTATCACCCAGCAATCCCCCTTCTGGATATATATCCAAAGAAACCCAAACACTAATTCTAAGAAATATATGCACCCCTATGTTCACTACAGCATTATTTACAATAGTGGAGACATGAATGCAACTTAAGTGCCCATCAATAGATGAATGGATAAAGAAGTGGTGATACATATATACAATGGAATATTACTTGGCCATAAAAAGAATGAAATCTTACCATTTGCAACAGCATGGATGAACCTAAAGGGTATGTGAAATAAGTCAGACAGAGAAGGATAAATACCATATGATTTCACTTATATGTGAAATCTAAATAACAAAATAAATGAACAGACCAAACAGAAACAGACTCATAGATACAGAGAAAAGACTGATGGTTGCCAAAGGGGAGTATTTTAGGGGGCTGGGTGAAAAGGGTGAAAGGATTAAGAAGTACAAATTGGTAGTTACAAAAAGCCATTGATGCATAAAGTATAGCATAGGGAATATAGTCAATAATATTGTAATAACTCTGTATGGTGCCAGGTGGACACTAGATATATTGGAGGATCACTGTTTAAAGTATATGATTATCTAACCACTATGCTGTACACCTGAAAATAATACAAAATAATATTGAATGTAAACTATAATTAAAAATAAAAATTTTAAAAATAAAATGAAAATAAAAAGTAGATATTATTAGTCAGATCAGAAAACATGAGAGTCAGAAGGGCCAGCAAACTAATGATGAATTGACCAGTTTTTAGTTCTGGCATTTTTTCACCATAATGTTAATGTAGCGAGAAGTCTAAAAGTGAGCCCTGTGGTACAGACAGAATGCCAGAAAAAAACCTTTTATTTCTGACTCAAAGAACAGGTAACAGAACTGCTAATGCTCAGAGATCATGCAGAAACCTGCCTATTTTTCTCTGTTCTAACATGCTGCAGCCCCCAACAAACCCATGGCAGGGGTAACAGCAGCAGCTATAGGTACCTGAAAGGGTCAAAATTCTGAGGGAAGGGAACCTTCCTCACTGTTTGGTGGAGCTGTGGTTCCAAGTGGGTGGAGTCACCCCTACTACATTTTTGCTCTCCCTGTCCTGGATATGGGTTCAAAAATGGGAGAGTGCATTCGAGTAGAGTAACTACAATAACAAGTTTCTGGCCTGTGGACCAAAAAGCTACAGGGCATTGGAAAGCAAAAAACTCAAAGAAACAAACCAAAATGCTATTTATGAACTTCAGGACTCAATTCAGCTGCACAGGTATGAATCTGGTCCTAGCTAGCATACTAAAGACAGAGAACTGAATTAATGGGCAGGCAGCTACCATTCAGGTTCCGAACTGAGCACTAGCTGGTACATAGCCGGGAAAGTCCAAAATACACTACAAAAGCTTGAAAAATTGAACCGATATTAGAAACACAGCCCACCAGGCTAAGTGGAACTTGTGGCTTGAATATAAGCAGATTGGTTTTATACAAAAACATGAGTATCAATACTCCTAATAGATTAAACAAGACCCAGAGTCTCATAACATAATATTTAAAATGTTCAGGATACCATCCAAAATTAAACGACATATGAAGAAACAGGAAAAATCAACAGTTGCCAACACCAAGATGGCACAGATGTTGAGATAATCTGAGAAAGACTTTAAAGAGACCATTATATGATGCTTTATTTAGCAATCCTGAACACTTTTAAAATGCATTTTATAATAGAAAGTCTGTGCAAAGCAATAGAAGATACAAAGAACCAAATGGATATTTTAAAATAGAAAAATACAATAACTGGAAAAATACTCAGTGGCTAGACTCAATAGCTGAATGAAGATGACAGATGAGTATCAGTAAACCTAAAAATAGATCAACAGAAATTATTCAATCTAAACAATACAGAAAAAAATATTTTTTAAAATGAGCGAAGCCACAGAGACCATGGGACAATAAAAAGAATTAATATTTGTGTCATCGGAGTTACAAAAAGGGAAGAAAGTGTAGAGCGGAAAAACTATTTGAAAAAAATAGACCAAAAACCATCTTAATTTAAGCAAAATGTTACTATAGATTCCAGAAGCTTAGTGAATCTGAAAAAGGATAACCAAAGAAATCCATGTCCTTATGTGTCATAATCAAACCACTGTCTGCTAAAGACAAAGAAAACTCGAAAGCAGCCAGAGAAAACAACATATTACCTATGGAACAATGGCCCAAATTCTAGAAATTTCACACTGGAAACCATGCAGTACAAAAGGACACAGTACAACATTTTTAAAGATCTGAAAGAAAAGAACTGTCAACCAGAATTCTATATACAATGAAAATACCCTTTAGGAATGAAGGTGAAATAAAGACATTCTCCATTTATGTAGATATAGAATATAGGCAAACTATAGCATAAATGAGGAGCAATAACGTAGTAAGATCTCTACATACCAACTGAAGTCCAACTGACCCTTGAACAACATAGGTTTGAATGGCACAGGTCCACTTACATAGAGACTTTATTTTTCAAGAAATACCTGTACTGTTTTTGATCAGCAGTTGGGAGCCTGCAGGGCAGAGGGCTGACTGTATGCATTGATCTACACTATTTTATATAAGTGACTTGAACATCTGTGGATGTTGGTGTCTGCAGAGGGTCCTAGAACCAATCCCCTCATGGATATGGAAGGACAACTTAAGTTTGGGGAGAGTCAAAAGTTACACTCGAATTTTTTAGTGTTGGGGTGTGGGGAGGTCAGCGCCCTTAACCCTTGTATTGTTCAAGATCAAATACTGATTTGTAAAATATTGATTCCAAGGAAACTGTGAAAAGTTAACTATTTTGTAATCACTAGAGCAACCAGTAAAAAAATACAAAGAGATATATCACAAAAGATAAAAGAAAATGAATGCCAAAAAATGTTCAAATAACCCAGAGGAATTAAAAAAGGTAAAATACAGGAAAGAAAAATAGCAGAAAGAAACATTAAAAATACAATAAAGTGACAGACCTAAGTCCAACATATAAAAAATCACATTCCATTTAAATAACCTAAACATAAAATTAAGACAAATTGTCAGAATAGATAAGCAAAAATGACCCACCTATATCTGTGTTTTAAAAAACTCACTCCAAATTTAATTTTAACGTAGGTGGATTAAAGTAAAAGAATGGACAAAGATATACTGTCAAACGCTAACTCAAGGTAGTTGGAGTGGTTATATTCAAATCAGACAAAGCAATCATGGTTATATAAAAATCAGAAAAGTAATCTTTAGAGCAAAGAAGTTACCTGGGATAAAGCGGGGCATTACATAATGATAAAAGTTTTATTTCACCAAGGAGATTTACCAAGCCTAAATTTTTATGCACCTAACAGCAAAACAACAAAATACATGGAGCAAAAACTGACAGACTTATAAGATGAAACAGATAAATCCACTATTATAGTTGGAGATTTTAACAATTCTGAGTGTGATATAGACCGAAATTCAGTAAGGATATACAAGAACTGAACAATGTCATTAACATATTGGATCAAATAGACATTAACAGAACACTCCATCCAACCACAGCAGAATATACTTTCTTCTCACTATCTTTTCTTGACTTTTTCTTGCTTGTATGCCTTTTACATGTGTTCTCTCAAGTTAGAGATTGAGGATTTTAGCTACACATATTTCAACTGAGCTGAAGACCCCCTGAGAGTATCTTAGCTGTACCATTCTCCTCTAAGCCACTTTCCTTCACCCCAACTCACAACCTCTTTGCATCTCTTAGGAACTACCAGTATCAGATAAAGAAAAGGTGAGAGGAGCATACAGAAAAAAATGTTGTATTTTCCTCAATAGCTCTATTTTGAGTGCTTTTATTTTTTAATTTTAAAATAATGTTAAAATTTCATAAATGTATATGAAACATATAAGTAAATTACAAAAACAATAATAACCCACTCAAGTTTTAGAAATAGAATGTCAGTATCTTAGAAGCCTCCTGAGAGTCCCTCCCTAATTACATTTCTCTCCCTTCCCACTAGAGATAACCATTATTCTGATCTATGAATAATTCATTATTATGTTATGCTATTTAGAATCCCTAAATAATAGTTTAATTTTTCCAGATTCTTAATTGTATAAAATTTAAATCATACTGCTATACTTTTGACTTTTTTCCCCACTCAATATTATGTATATGTTCATCCATATTAGGGAATGCATCATATAGTATTCTACTTTATTAATATACCAAAATGTTAATATTCTACGATGGATGGGCATTTGAGTTGTTTCCAGTTTTGAGCTATTACGAAGAAGTCTCTATAAAGAAGGCTATATTAACCTGCTATATTAGCCTGCTATATGAACACATGATATACACATACTGTTTTTTTCTATGGTATACAAATGGAGTTGGATTCCTAAGTCATAGGATATCTACATCTCTAATTTTCCTAGATAATGCCAAACCTGTTTTCCACAGTGATTGCACCAGCTTACAATCCACCAAAAAAGTACACATTGCTCTAGCTCTGTGTGTTAGAGTGTCGTTAGAGTGTCTAGCTCAGTTTGTTAGAGTGTCGTTCCCATATACCAAGGTTGTGGGTTCGATCCCCTCTCAGGGCACATACAGGGGTCAACCAATGAATGCATAAATAAGTGGAACAACAAGTCAATGTTTCTCTTTCTCTCTCTTTCCCTTTGCCCCTTCCTCTCTCTAAAATCAATAAATATTTTTTTAATAAAAAGTACACATTACTTCATAGTCTTACCAACACTTGATACTACTGACAATTTAATTTCTGCTAATTGAACACATTTTATGATAGCTCATTGTGAACTGAAATCACATTTTCTTAATTACTAATAAAGTTGAGAATCTTTTTATATGTTTATTAGCTGTTTGGATTTCCTCTCCAGTCCTGTAATGCCTTTAAAAATTCTTTTGTCCTTTAAAAGTTCTACCCTCACTCTTTTCCTGACAGTTTCTCTGAGGATAAAAATTGTCATTGACATTGGCTTTCTAATCTCTGCAGCCATTTAATATTATCTCCAAGAGTTCCTGAAAGAGGTGCCAAGAGGCACCAAGTGCTCCCACCTCACCAACATATCTAATTTCACACCACTATACAGGCTCCTCTAGAAATCATTCAGTCACCTTCCAACTGAACACCACCTCATTCAATTCTACCTGATTCCGTTACCCCTTTACTTCTGAAGAAGACATATTAGGGTTTGAAGTATTTCATAGAGTAAATATCTTGGAGATTTAAGGGTCCATAAAACAATTCATCATATATCCTTATCTTCTCATTTTAAAGAAGAAGAAATAAAGACTCAGAAATGTAAACAGGACCAGATTTAGAATATAAGATTATTTCTTTTAATAACCTCCTTGAAAATTCTAGATAAAAATGGGAAGATTATTTTTCTAATTATGAAAATACTATACATTCACATAGAAAATTTAAGCAATATCAAAATATACAAAGGAGAAAATTAAGTTCACCCAATGTCCCACAAGCAGGAAATAACTACTGTATATATTTTTAAAATAAATTGCTAAACATCTCTCTCTCTTTCTCTATATTTCTATCGCATTCTTTATTGGCATTTAGTTTATTTCTCTTTATTGTATACAATAGTATAATAAATACCTTTGACAAATATATCTAAATTTTATTTGATGTCTTCCTTATAAATTCCTAGAAAAACATTTATGTTAAAACAAACTCATATTTAGTAGTTTGCTCTCATTAACAAACTCCCCTATAGAAAGTACCAATTTACTATAGGAGTGCTGGTTTCCTCATGCCCTTACCTATATTCACTATTACCAATCTTTTTAATATTTGTCAGTCTGACGAACAAAAATATGATTTGATCGTTGTATCGTGTGTATTTCTTTGAATACCAGTTATGTGGACATACTGCAGTGTGTGAAAATGTGTCACTCTCTACAAGGGTGGGGAACCTTTTTTCTGCCAAGGGCCATTTGGATATTTATAACATAATTCTTGTGTCCAACAAAATTACCAACTTAAAAGTTAGCCTGTTATATTTGGTCAAACATTTAATTAACTCACCTCTAGATTTATTGAATTTTGAGAACCGTCTGCAGTTGCCTTGGCAGGGCCAGACCAAATGATTTCAAGGGCTGTGTACGGCCCTCGGGCTGGACATCCCCCACCCCTGCTTTAGCAGCTAGAATTAGGCAGCCGATTATAGTTGCTACCCAGAAATATGAACACTAAGGGGGTGACATAGATATAATGGGTCAGTTAGAAGTTCTAGGAAGTAGCCACCAAAGAGCTGAGAGGCAAATCACATGGCATAAAGCAAATACTCAAACTTGAAGAGTATATGAGCTAACTGTTGAATGGCATCAGGGCCAGCAGTGTCATGTGCCCAGTGACAGTTATGACAATGGCGATATCCTGAGCACACACTTCTTATAGCAAGATTTTGTCTGGGCAGACTTCCTTAGATCTTACTCAGTCCTGGATCTCATCCTTCATGCTGATTATGTCAGCCACCTAATGCCTTTTTCATCATAAATTAAGCTGAATCTGTTTCCGTCTGCACCTCCACTTCCTGGGTAACTCCATGACTATCCTTCTACCTATTTCCAAACCCTCTACCATCTGACTATACAACTGTTATCATTTTGAACTAACACATAAAGCAATAAAAACATCCTACCCCCCTGCTTCCGTCACTAACTGATACAACAAAATTTCAAGCGTAATTTTCAGACATATATTTAGTGAACTTGGTTCAGGAAATTATATTTAAACAAGCAAGAGTTAACTCTAGACTAACACATGCCTTAAGAATTTTAGATTTGCATTGCTATTTTCTTTTCATTTTAAGAGGGAAAATAGCCTGGCCGGGCGTGGCTCAGCAGTTGAGAATTGACCTGAGATCCAGGAGATGGCGGTTCAATTCCCTGTCGGGGCACATGCCCAGGTTGCGGGCTAGGCAGCCGATCAATGACTCTCTCATCATTGATGTTTCTCTCTCTCTCTCTCTCTCTCCCCCTCCTTTCCTCTCTCTGAAATGAATAAAGATGTGTTAAAAAAAAAAAAAAAAAGAGGGAAAATATAATTAACTAAAAAAGTAACATTTTTATTTATATACCCTGTTGATGAAACATGAAAACATTACTTAAAATAGGTGCCATTCACCACCACATATACATGTTGGAAGCTTCAAGGGCACTGCTGTAATGGAAAGACAAGTATGTAACTTTATTGAAAGTAAATTTCCCTCTACAATATTATCAGCTACCAAGTGTCAGGAATTTTGAAGAAAGAAGAAAATGAGTGATTCTTCAATTAAAAACCCCACATGAAGCAAAATAATTTGCAAGTTTAATTTGACACTTACAGACATCTGGAAAAGCATTTGGTAAATTTAGAGAAGTTCCACTGGATATTTCAGAACTCCTTACTGCATATTTCTCTCATTAAAACCAAAGGCAAATCATTCTTTAAAATTACATCATTTATCTCCCAGTAATTAAAACTAAAATCTAACTTTTAATAACATTTAACTGTACTTTACTTTTTTAATAGCTGTAATCTCTTGGTAGGTACAAAATTCTAGAAAGTTATACCAGCAAGACATAAAGACAAATTGACTTTATTCATTAACATCAAAATTACCCTGCCCAATTAATCTTGGGCTTAGCTGTGTGATTTGCTTTGGTTAATGGAAGGTGAGTGGATATGAAGTATGATGGAGTAGAAGCTTCTAGCACTTGAGTGGTGGAACTACCTTACTAATTCTCTTATTTATACCATGAGAAAACTGCATGACCAAAATAGGGACTGTTTCTTCTGCTGAAATTCTCAAATAAAAAAGACACATGGAAAAAGAGGACAATTGTCACCCACCAGCAGCAGCCAGAAGTTGACATGTAACAAAAACAACCAATATAACTCTGTTGTTATAGCAATTGAATTTGACAGATGTTTTTATATATCATAACCTCATGCAAGCTCGCTAATATATGGTATTTTTCCTCATTGTGATCGACCCTACCTCTTCAGATCAGATACTTCAGTGTATAATTTATTACTTGTTTAAAAAACTAATAATAGTGAGAGAGCAAGCATGATAATCTCAGTATCCCCAACAGAATTACTTTTATTTATTGTGATTGGAACAGCTGAAGTCACATACTACTCCTGAATTAGGTTAGGACTATGGAATTATTTTAGCTGCATACTCAACTCCTGGAGTCCAGAGCGGAAGCAGTCTCTCTAAAATTGCAAGGACCACTGAATGGATATTGAGGGCTATTAGAAACTGGGAAGAGCAAAATAAGTTATCAGAAGACAGTTAACAAAGGTTTATTAACACTATGAAACAAGTTTCTTTTTAGGCCATCTTATAAGCAATATTGAAGCTTTTAAAAACATGTATGCATAGTTTATACTTGAAAATGCCTAAAAATGGGCAGAAACATAATTTAGATCACTGGTCATTAAATTATATATTAGTCATCTGTAATATGACTGCACTAATTTTAATAACAGTAAAAAAGTTACATTTTATAATGGCAGGATCATATATAGCATTCAAACAATATAATTTAAGGGTTATTGGAAAAAGAAAAACGCTAATGAGTTTAAAGATATTCCAATTTTGCCTTAGCTGGGTGGCTCCGTTGGTTGGGGCATTGTCCTGCACACCAAAAAGGTTGCAGGTTCGATTCCCAGTAGGGGCGCCTGTGGGAGGCAACCGATCGATATTGATGTTTCTCCCCTTCTCTCTCCCTTCCTCTCTCTCTCTAGAAATTAATTTTAAAACATCATATCCTTTGTTGAGGATAAAAAAATTTAAAGAAGAAAAAAGAAGTGAATGGGCTTTGTACATTTTTTTAAAAAGATACTCAAGTTTTAGTTCCACTACACGCTTAACCATAAAAGGGTTACATAATTAGTTTAAGACAGAAGTCACTAAAAATTATTCTTTAACCAGCAGGAAGTTTATGAAGGAAATCTAGATATTTTACACATATTTGAGCCTGTAATGCCTTTCAAATAAACTACTTAATAGAGATAGCTAACAGAGAACACTTCATCACTTGCATCTTCAAAACATACACTGTTTTACCCCAAAATGAAATACACATGCATCATGCAGTATGCATATTTTACTTTCTTTATCAATATTTGACAGAACAAGAGTGTGTAAGTTTTACCTATTTTTAAATTTATTAGAGATTGAGTGAGATTTTTAACTACATTGAACTATTCATATGAAAATGAGTAAGTACAGAATCAGAAGAGGTGGATGGCAAAACTTATCACATAAACTTAAGGAACTGAAGGTGTCTCAGGAATGGGTAAGTGATAAATCAGATGAGGTACCCTTAAGGATGGAAAGAGATAGAAATGTAGGTGGCAACATGAAAGCAGGGAGAGAAGTGGGAGCCTTGCTGAACTACAAAGATTAAAAACTGGAAATAATAATTTGAAAGAAATTGAAAGTTACTTTTTTCTTATAATATATCACATAGATTTTTTTCTCCACTTTCTATAGGGGCTTATGAAAATCTTCAGAAAGAAATATTGTGAAACCAATGACATGTAGTTGTCAAATGTTTCTAAAAGCCCATAATTGTGAAGAAATTGATATATAGAAAAATAGAAGGAAAGATGTCATTAACATAGCCTTTCAGGATATGTGTTTTTCTAACTTTACTACATAGAAGAAAATTAAAACAGAATTTGATTGTGAAAATTCCTTTCTGTCCTTTGAAAAATGCCCTTCACTAAGCGGTTGAGCATCGACCTAAGATCCAGGAGACTGTGGTTCGATTCCCGGTCAGGGCACATGCCCAGGTTGTGGGCTTGATCCCCAGTCGGGGCTGTGCAGGAGGCCGCAGATCAATGACTCTCTCATCATTGATGTTTCGCTCTCTCTCTCTCTCTCTCTCTCTCTTTCTCTCTCTCTCTCCCCCTCCCTCCCTCTCCCTTCCTCTCTCTGAAATCAATAAAGATTTTTTTTTTTTTAAAGAGAGAGAAGAAAAATGCTTTTCAGTGAAATTATTAGTAAAAATTAACTCAGTTGCATCATTTACCAGGAGCATCAACAATATTTTTTTGCTGTTTCCATAAAGCAAATAAAAATTATTAAGCAGAAGTAGAAAGGGAGAACAAGTAGTTTTGTTGCATTTTTTTCCTCTTTGGGTTCAGGTGAATTCACAAAAATGAAAACAGACACAACAGGTAATATATGCCCATTGCTGGGGATGTGCCATGCTATATGAGTAACTTGCACCTAATGGTATAGAGAGACACTCTAGTATTGCTTGGTGCATATTATGTGAGTCCCTCAAAACTTTGAGGCTCAATATAACAAAGGGGTTCTAAGACCTTAGTTTCACCATCACCCTCTTAACAGTACAAATAATAAGTCTGGGATAAGAAAAGAAGTCACTGGGCAAAATCTTACACCCTATATCTGATCATTTACTCCTCTCTATTTTTCTATGCTGTGGCTATTGCTTTGGGCATAGAGTTGACAAAGAAGTTATGTATGAACAACATTGTAGGTCATTCTGTTTATGGATAATCATAAATTGATAAGATTATATTGACAGAGAAAGGATCTCGGGTAGTCAAAAAATGAGAATTGTAGACTGGAAAATGACCATTTTGTTCTGTTGCTTCAATTTACGGGTGAGAAAACTGAAGTCAAAAGAAGATCAGAGATCACAGACTAGGATCTAGGTATCTAAACAGATTTAACAACAGAAAACCTCTCTTATTTTATTTAAATACGCCTCTATGCACGATTCCTTCTGCACACAAGATCCCCATTGTCCAGCATGGCAGTGCCTTCTACCCAAGCCAAGGCACACCTGCCTCATCAAAGGAAATCCTAAAGGAGGTACTGTAGGCAGAAAGACAGCGGTCCCAGAAATAAATAGCAAAGCAAGTGAAAAGTGAACAATAGCCATATAAAATAATAATGTTTTGTGGTTAAAAATAGAATTAAAATACACAAAATCAATAACGTAAGTCTGAGGATGGAGTGTTACATAGAAATAAAATGTTCTTCAGTTCTTATATTTTCTGCGAGAACAATGGTGTTGAAATAGATTTGAACATTAATGAGGTCAGATTGCAAATATCAATTTCTAAGGTAATCACTAAAAGAACAGAAAATGTGAGCAGAGGAAATAAATTCTTTAGTTGTTTCTTTTGCTATTTGCTTTCATATTTCTAAACAATTTGTTATATGTTTATAGGGCTGCTTTATCAACTTTATACACTATTAACTGAGTTTTATGTTTCCTTACACTTTTATGCCATCAACACACCATTTCCCCTTCTTGCATCCTCCCAATATAGTTATATCATAGTTCTGAGGTGAATCAGTATTCAGATTTAACATTATGACAACTATATAAATAATGTTAGTTGCTGACCACAGTTCATGGAAATTGCATTTCTTATCTTTTTGTCTTTCTTTTCTGTAATAATTATGCTCTCAGTTTTCTTTTGTGTGGTGCTCTATTACTTATCTCATTCTTCACACAAAAAAATTAAAAGTAATTGGTTCTGGGAAATGAGAATTGAGGATAGATAGAAGTAAGGTTGAATTTCAAAATATTTAACAACCAATAACATAGAGACATCAATTAATCCGATATTCTCTGTCCATAAAAACCAGTAGTCCATGCCGGGGTATACCCACTGAACATGAGCCCTGGGGAGGGGAATTTGGAAGGAAATGATAGGCTGGGAGATGGCTATTGCTTTGTTACAAGCCTTTGAGTACTCTCTGACCTTTTCAATGGTATGTGTAGATTATGTCAAATAAAAATGAAAATTAATTTTAAAAATAAATACATTTGGTTACATTCAGTCCTTAAACCCTAAAAAGGTCTATCTGAAGGTGTAGAATTCACTATGTGACATATATAAAATGCTCGCAAGTATTTGAACAAAGGCGATGGACGTAAAATGTTTCTGTTTGTAATGGAGCCGTTCAACAACCAAGGTGCTTACTTTCTAACAAATAAATATTGTGCCTCTGTTTAGAGCCAGAAGCTGAATTATATACATCAAATTATTCTAGGCAAAGTGAATTGAACTGAAGAGAAAAGGCGGTTTCCCTTTTGAGGAAACTGTTAACTAATTGCACCCTATTAGGTGTTAATTTTCAACAGGTGTTGCTTAAATGTAATGTAGTATCATCCTTATATTTAATAAGGTCTCTGAGTTGAGAGTCCCTGTGCCAAATTTTACACAAATTCATTTAGATTGGATGGAGTTACTACACCTCTCCCCACACAAATAAAGATAGACATGCTATTTAGTAACTGTAAGGGACACCACATTAATTATCTTTCTTAATTTCCCTCCAGAAATCATTTCTGTCAATAACTCTATTTCAACTAAGATGTATGGGAGCTAAGGGCACTGGGTTGAAGCAGCAGGCTGCCGACAAACTGGCTTGGGGACTAGAGCTGAGATTAGATCATGAAACTATTAACTAGAAAAAAACGGTCTTCCTTTATTGTGGTGTATACACATACAGAAAAGAGAAGTCAGTTATCTTTCTTAGCAATGAATTCTTATTAAAAGTATGGAGTATTTATGAATATAAAAACTTTTACAGGTTCTTGGTAAGAAAGAGTTTTTTGTTTTTTAAATGGATTATCAAAAAGTTTTCCTCTTACCTTCTGGAGTTTAAAGGCAAAGACTTCCTCTATCTTCTGGAGTTTGAGGCAAGACTTAGGAAGAAAATTTTGGAAATAAAAAGATATAATTGGAAATAGAAAAAAATATGGAGATTGCTATAGAAAATACTAAAATTGAATATCCAGCAATAATAGAAATAAATTAGCAATATGTGTATGAGTTACAAAGTAATAAAACATTATTAGACATTAAATTATTTCATTCCATTCAATAGATATTTAAAAGAGTGACTGGAGGTAGAAAATGACAATGCCCTGCCCTTATGATAAATATAATCTAAAAGTGAAAGCAGACACATTAGCAAATAATTTTTAAAATAACTAAATAATTGTGGCTCTGTGGTCAATTTTGCTGGGGGCTGGATCAATAATCACTTTATTTAAGAAAAATCTATTTGAAGTCTATATAGCTGAACCATTAAATGATACAGAAAAAAAGGCAGATGGAACAGCAAAAAAGAATCAAAGCGCACAACATATCAAAGAAAATACAAATAGTGTAACATGATTAGAATTTATGACTTTTGATTAAAGAGGACACATACTGAGAGAATAACAGCAGTCTAATATATTTGTTGCTGTTTTCTGATATTTCTCAAATAATCAGATCAATAAGCTGTTTGTTAGAATTGTTTATAAAGAGTTATAAACTTTTATAAAGGGTTACTTGCACCCAAAGAGAAACCCTGTTATCTAACTTGTATGGCAATACTCCCTCCCTGACCATAGCCTGCACCCACCAAGAGAATCTAATGCACTATTTCAAAACAGGGGCAAGTGCTATCAGAAGTCAGAGCCTTTGAAAATTTGAGCAAATATTTTCTTCCTTTTTCTCATCTTGTACCAACTTATGCCATATTCTCAAAATATAACATGAACCCGGCAAAACTAAATTTGAAACGTAGTTCTTTTTCCACCATATCGACCATATCAACCAAGAAATAATTATTGTCTTCATGCATTAAAATGCTATTTCAGAGATTTTTTTAAAACTATAAAAATTCTTCCTATTAGTATAAGTTGAGAGAGGGTTTGGGTGCTAGTCAGCACAGATAAAGAAAAATTAGATGTATATATTTATTCATATATATGTAAAGATTTATTTAAATGTATTTAAAGATTATATTATAAAATTAGATAATTTTTCAAGTGAATAAAAATGTACTTAAAAGTTTTGCATAAAACCTGTTCTTTATTTCCCTGCCCTGACACAGTGCAGTCAAAATTTATAATTTTACATAATTCTCTCATTTATCTACATTGCCAGTAAATCTGAAATGTCAGAGAAAATTTAACTGAGTCTTAGGAGGTACATATTTTGGCTACTGCTTAATTAAACAGAATTCAGGTGACTCAATTTACGACTTTTGTTAGCCTAATTTTCAATCCTTGTTTTGTGACTTTGTTTTTACAAATAAGATCTCCAAAAATCTCATATTTATAATTATATTGACTGTGATAATGTTAATTCTTGACTCTGAATTATAAAAACTATTCATCTTCCAGCATTTACAATTTTAAGCCTTTCAGAAGCACTCATATTTTTAAATGTTTTCAATACCAGTGACCCCATATTTGAATGCCAAGTATGTGACAGCCCTGATGTGTGAAGGGCCTTCCAAAATAACCACGTGTGTATTTACTCTGGCTCTGAGAGAATGATGTCCCAATTATTACTTTCCTTCTACTAGGAATTTCCAGCTATAGAAATAACAAATGAACATAAATTGACAACCTTTAAATCCACACCTTTGAATATACTGTGAGCACAAATATGTAAAACAAAATTTAAGATGGCGAAAATGTTTCTAATATTTTAAATGTGGAATCAGATCATCAACCTTGCATCCAAATTGTAGAACATATGCCAAAACTTCCTAGAGTATTAGAAAATTCATTTCATAGAAGGCAACTGAAGAACGTGTCAATTTAATTTGTGAACAATTTTATCCCAAATTGTTCCCTATTATAAATACTATCATTTTTAAAGTGTAAAGGAAAGGAATACACTTTTTATTTTCTGCAGTGTTTCAAAGAGGCCCACACCCAGACACATCATAATTAAAATGCCAAAAATCCAAGACAAAGAGAGAATTTTAAAGGCAGCAAGAGAAAAGCAATCTGTTACCTACAAAGGAGCTCCCATAAGACTGTCAGCTGATTTCTCATCACAAACTTGATGGGCCAGAAGGGAATGGCATGAAGTATTTAAGATAATGCAAAACAAGGATCTGAAACCAAGACTACTCTATCTAGCAAGTGTGTCATTCAAAATAGATGGTGGAAGAAAGAGCTTCCCAGACCAAAAAAGGCTAAAGGAGTTTATCACCAGCAAACCATCATTGCAAGAAATGTTAAAGGGACTACTGTAATAATAAGAAGAAATAGAGAGAATGAGAAACTTAGGCATAAAGAAATAAAATGGCAATAGATAAGTACCTATCAATAATAACCTTAAATATAAATGGATTAAATGCTCCAATCAGA
This sequence comes from Miniopterus natalensis, assembly GCF_054644295.1. Classification (NCBI taxonomy): domain Eukaryota; kingdom Metazoa; phylum Chordata; class Mammalia; order Chiroptera; family Miniopteridae; genus Miniopterus; species Miniopterus natalensis. The sequence continues at coordinate 71,486,056 of NC_142081.1, read as the reverse complement.
AGACACAGGGTTGCTTAATGGATAAGAAAACATGGCCCAAATATATGCTGTCTACAAGAGACCCATCTCAGAACAAAAGGCTCACACAGGCTGGGGGGAGGAGGGTCAAAGCTTCTGGAGGACTTTAAAGGAGAGATGGAAAGCAATACAGTCATGTAGGGGACTTGAACACCCCACTCACTTTACTGGATAGGTCTTCTAGACAAAAAAATCAACAAGGAAACAGTGACTCTAAATAATGCACTAGATCAGATGGATTTAATTGACATTTACAGGACATTTCACCCCAAAGCTGCAGAATATACATTCTCTTCATGTGCACATAAGACATTCTTAAAGATAGACCACATGTTAGGACGCAAAACAAGTCTCTACAAGTTCAAGAAGATTGAAATCATGTCAAACATCTTCTTGGACATTTACACCTTCAAATACTATTCAGTTATACACGAGAGAGATCCCTTGCCCTTAGACACAGCATGGCAGGACCTGGAGCATGTTGTGCTGAGCAAAGTAAGCTAGTCAGAGAAATACAAGTATCACATGATTTTATATGTGGAATCTAATGAACAAAATAAACCGATGAACAAAATAGATCTACAGGCATAGAAGCACGGAACAGATCTACGAATCTCAGAGGGAAGGTAGGGGTGGATGGGGAGAGACTAACCTAAGAACTTATATGCGTATATGCATAACCATGGACATAGACAACAGTGGGGTGAAGGCCTGGGGAGGTGCAGGGTGGAGGGGATCAATGGGGGATAAAAAGGGACATTTGTAATGCTTTCAACAATAAAGATATTTTTTTTAAAAAAAAGAAAGAAAAGTAAATCATCTATTCATTATCAGATGTCTATGGAAATAAGTTTGTATTTTAATATTTAAACAATCATGATCTCATCTGGAATCATGTGAGAGTTAGAAAATAAAAACTCTTACCAAATTGATGGGAGCCCATTAGGAGAACTAAATGTCAGTCATAATAGTTTGAAGCTTAATACCGAAAGGATTTATTTCTCTGACCAAGGAGAATCAACAAGACTGTGAAACTCACCTTTCCTAAGTCATACATGACTATTGTGTGCACTCTTTTATCCACTATGAATATAAAAGAAAATATAATACTCTAAAAATCGTTTTAGTGATGTATTCTCACAGGAAATTTAATTGCTCTTCTACCCTAAAAAAGAAACTGAAACTAAAATCTACTTAAAATTGAACTTTAACATTTAAAAAATTGATTGATTGATTTTAGGGAGAGAGAGGAAGGGAGAAAGGAGGGAGAGAGGAAGGGAGGGAGGGAGGGAGGGAGGGAGGGAGGGAGGGAGGGAGGGAGGGAGGGAGGGAAAGAGAAACAGGGGGGAAGGGAGGGGGAGAGAGATCGATTTGTTGTTCCACTTATTGATGCATTCATTGGTTGCTTCTTGTATGTGCCCTGACCTGAGAGCCAAGCTGTGACCTTGGCATATGGGACAACGCTCTAACCAACTGAGCTACCCAGACAGGGCTTGAACTTGAACTTTTTTTTTCTTCTTTTAATCCTCACCCAAGGATATTTTTTCCATTGCTTTCCAGAGAGAGTGGAAGGGGGAGAGTGAAACACCAATGTGAGACAGGCACATTGATTGGCTGCCTCCTGCATGCTCCCTGACAGGGGCTGGGGATCGAGCATGAAATTGAACCCAGAACCCTTCAGTCTGCAGGCTGAGGCTCTAACCACTGAGCAAAACCGGCTAGGGCTGAATTTTTTTTTTTTAAGAAAGCTAAAAACCATTTCAAAAGTTTGAAATTTATTTCTAGATGCCAAGGTCCAAAGAAGATCCCATGGTTATATTTTTAAAAGAAATAAAATATTAATAGAAAACTACTACAAATTACTGATATCATAACTAAACTGAATGGTCAAGGAAGAAAGTATGAAACTGAACTAATGCAATAAAAGGAGTCAGGAATCCTAAAGTCCTAAACTTTCCTGTAAGTGTATACTAGCAATCGGAAGTGAGATTCAGGATCATTTTTATATGGTTATACTGAAGTTTATAACAAAAGTGTCTATTATGTTCTACTGTGTTAGCACAGGAAACATAATAAATAAAAGAGAGAGGCTTCGTACCCTAAAGGAAATTGCCATCCATACTTCTTGTCAGTTCCACATGGCAAGAGCTAAAAATCTGTAGATATCTGAGACACCTCTACACTACAACCTTGTGACCAGCATTCTTATTTCTCAATAGCAATGTTGTTATTTTCAATTAATAGGGAGAGTTGGGATGGTAAGAAGAGAGGAGAAGAGAGAAGGTTAATGTGCGGGGTGGGGGAGAGAAAGAGGAGGGAAAGACAGGACAACTTTTCTTCTAAACAAGCAACTATGCTACCAAGTTTGATATAAAACATAAATAGTAATGTTTGCTTCTATTTAGCATTTCCTACCAAACATCTCCCAAATATGATTCATACCAAAGTATTTAACAAGAGAAATATTCAAATCCATTCTTTAAAGAGCTTTCTTTATGAGTATAAAATATTGGGAAGCTGTTCAAAGAAATGTTTATGCACAATTTAAAATTTAAATACCTTTAAAGATCTATCAGACTTAACTTCAACATTAGAGAGAATAATAAACCACCAACTTATCTAACATCATTCAACAACTTAAAGAATTTTAAGATACCTTTAACAAAGATATTTCATCCAAAAAAAAATCTGAATTCTAAAGAATCAAAATTTGAAAGGAGAATGTTATTTGGAATCCTCAATGGCTCTAGGATAATATTTTAAATATTTTAATACTAATTAAAAACAAAACCCTTATACTAGTAACACAAAGATTTTTCCTACTTGAGAATATATTTTAATTTTCCATTGTGATTAAATTATTTAAAAGTAATTTTTCTGTAATTACATACAATATTTTATCTATTTTTTTTCTGTAGCGTGGACCCATGGACAAATGATCAAAATCAAATCATAAGAGGATTATAATTACTAAAACTGAAAATGATCCCTGAAATTGGAGCTAAATATTCTTTAGCTAATGAAACACATGGTCAACTGGAAAATAACCAGTGATTCAAAATTTGTCAAATGTGATTGTTGATATTGAACCTTAGATATCACTACATATCAAGCTGTTTTCTTCTCATTATATCAAGCCCACCCAATTCTCCAGTCCTCCCTCTGGCTCCCTTCGCTACTTACTAAATGATGTATAAAACCCACTTAACACACACAATAAAAATAAAATAAGCTTTTCAGAGTGTAATACAATAATTCCAGGGAAACATATAATGCTTTATTGAGGTTTTGGTTTCATGTTAAGAGGGACAGACATAACTTGGCACTTAAAAATATGGTTTGTTATGCCCAAATTCATCTTACCTATTAAAATACAAATGGGCATAGAAATGATGTTGAATATTTTACATGTCTCTTCAAATTACCTTTACATTCTAAAGAAGTTACAAAGCTGGCTGGCATAAGGGAACATTCAGTTTTGTTTTTTCTGATCAGGCTTTGCATCTAGGAAAGTAAATACCATGTGAAATGGGGCGTTTGAGAATCGTGGCAGTGTTCTCAGAAGGGAAGATGATGTCCCTTCCAGATCTAGATTGAAATGTGAGGTCATCAAACAAAAAAGGGAACTAGAAACTTAGAGCCCATTCTCTCACTTCTTTTTCTTCTAGAATCAATTGCTTTCTTTTCAACAACTATTAGCTCATATTACTCACATCACATATTTTAGTCAATCCTAAATCTCACAGATTCTTTTGAAACCGAGGAATTTAAAATTCATTAAAAGAAACATATTTCTCATTCACTCTTCCACTGATCCTCTGGATCTTTAGTTTATTTTGCCCTCTGGTTGACCCTGCATATACATGGGTAATAGTATTGTATGATATTCCTCCAATACTGTTCCTATGCCATTATTGCCCTGGCTCTTTATAATATTGCTAAAATGTTCTTGCCCCTCTAGCCTTTGAGTGCAATGTAAATTTACCTTCTTGTTTAACAGCACCCTTCAGAGCATCCCCAACTACTACTCAGGCATATTTCCCTGCTTCTACTCAGGGATACTTCTGAGGGGTCTGACTGTAGTCAGGGATCTTTCATTCCCTTTAGCCTCCCCATCATGTAGCCCCACTGCTGCCCCTGGTGCTACTGATCCTTCTAAAACTATGGCTCCACTTTTCACAGCTCTCCACAACGGGGACCACCGCTGCTAGCACTGCTCGGTTATCAAGGGCAAAGTCATAACTATTGCTTGGGTTACTCCATTCCAGACCTGATATAAGCCCATTCTAATTCTCTGAAGTTTAGCCAAGACCAAATTACATGTTTAAAATGCATATATTTTACTAAAAATTTGGGTAAAATGGAAGGTAAGTAAAGCATAGAGAATTATTTATCAGGACTATTGGACGTCACTATTCTCAGAGCCAACAGGCTAAGAGCCTTCTTCAGCACCTTCACCAAGCCTCTCCCCGGCCATCTCCAAGGCTGTCACAGTGAATTAAGAACCAGTTTACTCCCAGCACTGGGATTACTTTGAGAATGTCTACAGTTCCAAGTACAAAATAAAACAATCACAGTGATTCAACAAGAAGACCTATTTTTTCCTCAACAGGGACTAAGGTCTGTCTCCTCAGATCTTATTCCCTGTCTCAGGACATCCTCTTAGGTGATAGACAGGTAGAATATACATTCTTTCCAACCAAAGCCCTCCGACCTGTCACAGGAGTGTTAAGGAGATAATCACACTGGAATATAGAAAATAACAGCAAATTCTGTATTATTTAGGCTTTAAAATATCCCCAACTGTGGAACATGAGTTCCATGGCATTTTCTTTAGTGGGAGTTGGAAGACTTTCACATAAAACTATCAATACAGTTAAAATTCACACTAAGAAAATCTATACCGAAACTCTTAGTTCATGACACCTGTACTCAGGTAACTTCAGCTTTCCCTAAGACTATCGTTGCTTTTTGCATGCATAACTAAAAGTTTTATGGTGGTAATTTTGCTTGTATCTTTGAAATAGCTCATTTTCTGGCTGCCATATCCATGGAGGATTGTTGGAGAGGGAGAATTGTTAGCTTCAGCTGGGGCAACTTATACACCAAGGCAACCATCACATGATATAGCTTCTAGATCCAGAGACACAGAATCACGGAACAGACTGAGGGCTTTAAGAGGGAAGGCAGGGGTGAGGGAGTGGGTAGGGAGAGATTAATCAAAGAACTTATATGTTTATATGCATAACCTATGGACACAGACATTGCTATGTGGAAGGCCTTGGGGTGGGGTGGATGTGAGGTGAAGGGGATCAACAGGGGGAAAAAAGGGACATCTGTAATACTTTCAACAATAAAAATTTTAAAAATAAAATAAAATAAAAATAAAATTAACATCATTAAGCCAGTCTGCAAAAATATCCCAAAACTTTCTATCATGTAATTTGCCAGGATCTCACTATTTCTTTACATGCTAGCTCAGGTAATCTTCATGAATCAACCTAAATTGCTAATCTCCACTTCTTCTGTTTGGAATCCTACCCTAACTTCTCTACAAGTCTATGTTCTTCATTTCTTTAAAATCCAAGTCCAGCCAATGTCAGTTGGTTACCTTCTCAGCATTTACTCACCATTTCCTCTTCTGAATAGTCTCGTTTCCAAATGAGACATAGGTGCTTCTTGAGGAATTTCACTCTCTCCCACTGGCAGTGATGAAGCATATATACATTCCATTCCCCCTAATCACAGGGATTGATTCAGAAATCCAGAGGTAATTCTTGGAGCCAAGAATTCCAGACTTTATCCCAAGATAACTCATTCTCTGGACAGGGAGATGAGTATATAAAGTCTGAAATGCGGAAATCATTGTTTCAGGTACCAAAAAAGTGTCTGAATATGACTCCAGCATGCTGAGGAGGGCAGGTTGCAAGGAAATGGAACCAGCCCCTGGTGACATTATGTGTGTCAGGATCAATTCTTCTTAGAAACCAAATATACTTTGACTTTTTCTGTTACTGGAGCCAATGAATCCCTTTTATTGGTTTCTTTTAGCTAATTTTTACATATGAATGTTTTATCAGGGCTTATAAGAACTCTCATTCATAGTTCAGTGACCTCTTTGATTTAAATTTCACCCAACTAAAATCACTTAATTTACTTGATATTATTACTACTAACACAATTTCATGTTTTTATTAAGCATTTGTTTTTTTAAATGTACTTATCTTTTTAATCACTTTGTTTTTCAAAAATCTCCTGTAAATAGCATATGGGTCTTTAAAAAAATGATTTGTGGGGAGAAAAAGGGACATCTGTAATATTTTGAACAAAAAAAAAAAATTAAATAAATAAATAAATAAATAAATAAATAAATATAAAAACACCTGGAAAAAAAATGATTTAAACTGCAATTAGGTGTTTTAATAAGTAAATGTATCTCATTCATTTTTATTATTACATTATCTGATTTGATTTCAGTAAACTTTTCTAAATGTACTACTTTTTTCCTTTTCTTATATTCTCAAGTGTTTTAGATGAAATATATTTTATTTTTAATTTTATTCATAATTACTTATAAAGTTAAAACGACATTTTTAAAGTCTATTACTCAGTCATCAGAATAAAGTGTGAACTGGTGTCTTTTGGAACCTGCTTTTTTTACAATAAATTCACATACTCTGCCCTAAAATGTCTGCCTTTGTATTCAACTTTATCACCAGAGCGTGACTTTTTTGAAATTTTAACTAGTATCTGTACACACTATGAAATGTAATGATTACCTCATAATCTAAATATTTCTGACTCTAAAATAATATTACATAACCTATTACCCAATCATGGAAAAAAACAAAGCATTGGGAGAAAATAAAATATTAGAAAACCATCAAGAATATATTCTATCTTCATTTAATTAACAGTGTTGTTGTTTTATAATTACTTTAGGTTATATTAATCTCAATTTCATATTGAATTTACATTCTTTCATATATTTTCATTTCTTTCCCTCTTTATTTCTCCCTCATCTTCCTTTTTCCCATATTCTTTCTCCTGTCTTCTCTTCTTTCTCTTCCTGCATCTTTAATTTCTCCCTCCAGGCCTCACCTTCATCCCCATACTCACACACAATCTGAGACCACCCACGAAGATAGCTGGGCTGCTAGACTTTTTCTTACATAAAACTATACTCAGAGGTTTCTATATCACTATTTTAACCTTTTGTCTAATAGCCAGAAAGTTTGGTATTAGTTTACCTAATGCAAAGTAGCTGTATAAGTGGTAACAGAGGAAGGGAATGTTTCTTCATTCACCTGCCATGTCTCATGTGGTGAAAAGAAGTGCCATGGCAGCAATCACAAGGTTTAAATGATGTCCCTGACTGCCAAGAAAGTTGGTCTAGGACAGAAACAAAGAATTCCTTAGTCTCACCACTGAAACTCCAGAACCTATCCCAATTATAAAGTTAAAATTTATAAAGTATGGTCTAAACTAGAACAATGGCCAACACCACCAATAACATTCAACATTATTGAATGGGATATTTGTTTTTCTTAAATAAAATCAAGGTAGTTATACAATGTATTGTTATGCCTTAGGCTATTTTGGGTGCCATGTGATGATTCAATTTTTCTTCCACTTTTTCTCTTCAAACTCTATGACACCTTTACTCCCAAAAGGCAGCATGGCCTTCATTTGTTAACAATGCATTATTTATATGCCAAGTAAACCTCTATTCTTTTTTCATTAGACAGTAACAAACTAGTACTACTCTGTCTTTCTCATGAGGTCAAATTAATGTTTTAACCTATTCAATAACAATGAAACTAAATTTTTATTCTACAAAATGTCTTTAATTGCAAATTTAATTTGCAATTTAAAATTATGTGTTTATAACAGATAAAGTAATTCAGCAACAATGTATATCAAATTATTGTTCTCATTTCGACATTAAGGCATGCTATATTAATTTTATACTTATTTTACCATCACAATAATATTATAATAGTGCTGCTTTAAGTGATTACTTTGTATGTTTGAAATCATAAATATGTATGCAAATCCAGGAATTAAAATCATAACCCAGAATATGAATACATTAACTTTTAGATAATTATAAAAATAAAACACAAAAAATTTAAATTTTCTATAGAGTACTCATGGACCATAAAATTGTATTCTCTGACCACAGTTTAAGAAACAGTGCACTATATACCACACTGAGTATATAAAGGATTAAGAGGCACAAATAATTTTGATGTGAGAATGAACTAAAGAAAGGCAGGCTATAGCTGAAATGTCAATGAACAAGACATCTGCTAGAAGTCTCATTTTGCTGAAAATTTCATCTCTCAGCTAGTTGATGAAGCAATGAGGGACTATTTTTCTGGACTTAACTTTGACCAAAAGGAAGAACTGGATCATGAAATTCAAGTGACAGGAACCTTGGGAGAATGTAAACTTGTCATCTTAGTGCTTGAAATAGCCAAGAAAGGAAACACTCAGCATAGTCTGACAGGTAACTTGTACTTTTGAAAAGCAAATTTCAAAAATTTTAGAGGAGATCTGAGTGACTTCATGACCTTAGTCTTTTAAAAGGACTGGAGGCCTTGAAGAACAAATTCTGATAAGAAAATTATAAATGGCTACAACAAAGTAGAAACAGAAGGGAAGGACACATAAAGGAAATTAACATAGCTACATACATGTTCCTGCATGTACTATAATAGAGGGAAAGGGAAAAGATTATACTTTGAACATCTTTTATGTGGAAACAAGATGTTAAGTTATTAATATAGAGGTGTTTCTATATCCATTTTACTGGTAAGGAAACCGAGGCTCAAGGGAAATAAGGAGGGCCCAGAAATACAAAATCCAGTATAGGGTTACTAAGACAATAAAAAAACCTGTCAGCCATGGGCAACTCCATTTTTTAAAAAGGGGGAAATTGTTAATTCTGGTACGTGGTGCCGATCATTTCATATTAACCAGAAATAGAAAATAAGCATAATTAGTTAATGCTCACATGCTCTATGATGAAATCATATCTTTATACTAGTAAGGTAAACAAATGTAAATAAAAGACCCTAGATGGCTATACCTATAAAAAGTGGTAAATTTACATGTTTGTGGATAAATTATATTCTATATTTTTTTAAATGTCAATAAGTTTGCCCTGCCTTTGTGCCTTTCTCAGCAGTAAGTGGACATCTAACAAAAAAATCCCAATTCATCCGCTGGCAACTAGTCACTAAGAAGATTCTCTCTTTAGAATCCAAACTAAGAAACTCAGTAATAATAACCTGTCAGATAAAGGTAAGTAGTAGAACTAAAAAGTCATTTTAAGTCAGGCCAGGGTCAGCATTATGGCAATTACAAGCGACTTCGTACACTGATATCATGGAGGAACAAAGACCATTAGGAGCCAGAGTGCAAGTATACTCAGAGGAGCAAGATGACAAGGCATGCCAACAGAGACAAGTACAGGTGACAAAGCAGATCATCCCAAGAAAGGCAGGGAGTAGCCTCCAACACTGGCTTTCCAATTCCAGGCTTCAAGCGTCCAGGCTACCCTTAGTTTCTCACCTCTAGGCACCTAAATGTGACACCACGTGTGATGGATACCTACTGGGCTGCACATCACCTCTACTTCTGGAAACTCCACTCCACCTCCTACTATCCACATGATTTAACAGGGTATCCACGTTGATATAATATAACCACCTCCTGACAAAAAATTATCTAGATATAGAAAACTTAACCAAGTGGGACAAAAAACCCTTCTGCATAGAACATGCAATAAGAGGTTTCAACTTAAAATAAGCCACTTTCTGAAATACAGCAGATATAAATCTGACAGGTTTATTGGTAGTTATCTACTTCTGAACTGGGAAACATATAAATATTCTCTGTAAAAAGAAGGAGGAGGCCTGCAGTTATGTGAACAGTAAAAAATTATAATAAATAAATAAATAAAAACCTACATAAGTAAATGAGTAAGGAGGAAGAGAAAAAAGGGTGATGTAAGGAGGGAAATAAATAATAGATGGAAAGAACTTACTGGGTTCCCTTCAAATGAACTAATATGTGGTTCATTTCTGAAATACAACTGTATTCCCACCCTTGGGTAACACAAGATAGCCCTTGCTCTCCATATAATTGCAGTACCAATGTAAGCAGTGTCTGAAGGAGCACGATGACTGGGAAGAGTGATAAAAAAATAATGCAGAGGTCAATATTTTCTTAGTTTCATGTAAAATTAAAATGTACATACTGAAATTTACATCATAAAGCATTCCATCAATTCCCAGCAAAATTCCAAGACATGTAATTAGACAGATGGCTCATGAACACCTAGAAAAGGAAGTGACAATCACCAAGAGCCACTTTAAGTTCACTAAGAATAAATTATACCAAATTAATTAAATTATATAGACATAATGAATCTGCATTTCAATGAGGCATTTAATGGTGTGTTCTGTTGATGTCTTTTTGGACAAGATAGATGTGGAGAGGATGTTAGTAAATTATGTGGGTATCTGCTAGTTGAACAATTATTCTCAAACCGTCACGATTATATGGCTCATTTTTTAACCTGTTGTAAGCCTTATTCACAATTTTAAGTTAAAAAATAGATGAAGACATAGAAAAATGTGTATGAATTTGGAGAAATAGCCATATGTTGAATAACAGAAACATGACTGAAAAATCAATAGTTTTTTAAATGATAAGGGTTGCGACAATGAATCAAATTGGGCAAGAAGGAATTTTAGAAGATAAATATAAAGTCTAATACTCCAGTTCAAAAAGTCAACCTCACAAATACAGGATAAGGGAGACTATAAATAGGAAAGAAATATCCAGGTTCTTTGAGGAATAAGACTGTACCTTGCGGTTTCACATTCGCAGATCCTACCATAATTCTTAGAACAAAACAGGTGTTCAACAATTTTCAATTAATGAGAGATTTAATATGAGTCAAAAAATATAGTGTACACTTTTATTGCATTTATGCAAAGACAGTATTTAGCAAGTAAGCCAACTATATTCCTGTTCCTTACACTGATAAGCACATATTTAGTGCACTGTGTCTACTTGGGAACACTATATTAAGTGGAACACTAATAAACTGTAGTGGTTCCTAAAGAGCATAAACAAGATGGTGACAAAACAGGAATCTTATATTAGTCAAGATTCCCCAGAGAAACAAAACCAATAGGATATTTATCTATATTTATCTATACCTATATCTGCATCTATACCTGTATCTCTCTTTCTACCTATATCTCTCTAGATACAGAAACAGAGAAAGAGAGCAGAGAGGGAGAGAGAGATTGGCTTTGACTCTGTAAATTTGATGCAATCCCTACCAAAATTCCAATGGTATTTTTCACAGAAGTAGAAAAAATAGCCCTAAAATTTATATGGAACCACAAAAGAGTCTGAATAGCCACAGCGATCTTGAGAAAAAAGAACACAGTGAGAAGTACCACACTGACTAATATCAAACTATACTACAAAACTATAGTAATCAAAAGAGCATGGTGTTGGCATAAAACCAGACATGCAGATCAATGGAACTGAATAGAGAGCCCAGAAATAAACCCATACCTATATGGTCAATTAATCTATGACAAAGAAGGCAAGAATATACAATGGGTAAAGGCAACCTCTTCAATAAATGATGTTGGGGAAATTGGACAGATACATGCAAAAAATGAATCTAAACCTCTTTCTTAGACCATATACAAAAATAAATTCAAAATAAATTAAAGACTTAAGTGTAAGATCCAGACTTTAAAACTCCTAGAAGAAAACATAAGCTATAAACTCTTCGACACTGCTCTTAGTAAAATTTTTTTGGATATATCTCCATGGGCAAGGGAAACAAAAGAAAAAAGAAATGGGACTACATCAAACTAAAAGATTTTGCACAGCAAAGGAAACTATCAACAAAACAAAAATGCAACCTACTGAATGTAAGAAAATATGTGTCAGTGATACACCCAATGATAAGGGTTAATATCCAAAATATATAAAGAAGTCATACACCTCAACACTGAGAAACAAACGATACAATTAAAAATGAGCAGAAGACCTGAACAGGCATTTCTCCAAAACAGACATACATATGGCCAAGATATGTGAAAAGGTGCTCAATGTCTCTAATCATCAGAGAAATGCAAATTAAAACCACAATGAGATATCAGCTCAAACCTGTCAAAATGGCTAGCATCAACAAATCAATAAGTGTTGGCAAAGACGTAGAGAAAAGGGAACCTTTTTGCATTGTTGGTGGGACTGCAAATTGGTATAGCCACTATGGAAAACAGTACGAAAGTTCCTCAAAAAATTAAAAATGGAATTATCTTATGACCCAGTATTTCCAGTTCTTTGTATTTATCTGACAAAATCCAAAACACTAATTCAAAAAGATATATGCACCCCTATGTTCATTGCAACATTAAATACTATAGCCAGGACATGGAAGCAACTTAAGTGCCCATCAATAGACGATTGGATAAAGAAGGGGTGGTACATAGTATATATATTAGAATATTACTCAGCCACAAAAAGAGGATAAAATCTTACCATTTGGGACAACACAGATGAAACTAGAGGGTATCATGCTAAGTGAAAAAAGTCAGACAGAGAAAGACAAATATCATATGATTCCCCTTGTATGTGAAATCTAAGAAACAAAATAAATGAACAAACAAAACAGAAACAGGCTCACGGATATAGAAGACAAACTGATAGGGGCTGGGTGAAAAACTGAAGGTATTAAGAAGCACAAATTGGTAATTACTAAATAACCACAAGGCCCTGGCCGGTTTGACTCAGCAGTTAGAGCGTTGGCCCAGGGACTGAAGGGTCCCGGGTTTGATTCCAGCCAAGGGAACGTACCTTGGTTGCAGGCTCGATCCATGGCCCTGGTCAGGCATGTGGAGGAGGAAATCAGTCTGTATGGCTCCGTCACATAGATGTTTCTCTCTTTCTCTTTCTCTCCCTTGCACTCTCCCTGAAAGCAGTGGAAAAAATATCCTCAGGTGAGAATTAAAAACAAAAAATCACAGGGATGTAAAATACAGCATAGGGAATATAATCAAAAATATTGTTATAACTATTTATGATGTCAGGTAGGTACTAGACTTACTAGTGGCATCACTTCAGAAGTTATATAAATATCTAACCTCTACACTGTACATTTGAAACTAATATAAGATTAAATGCCATTCTAATTGAAAAATAAAAATTTTAAAAATGAATTAAAAAAAGAAATTGGTTTATGAAATAATGCAATTGTAGAGGATGACAAAATCTGCAGAGCAGGCTGGCAAGCTGGAGACCCAGGGAAGAGCTAAAGTTGTAGTTCAAGTCTGAAGTCAGACTGGTGGCAGAATTCCCTCTTTCTTCGGGGACATCAGCTTTTTTCTTAAGGCCTTCAACTGATTAGATGAGGCTCATACACATTACGGAGGGCAATATTCTTTACTCAAAGTCTACTGATTTAAATATCACCCATATTTTAAAAACATCTTAATGGAATATTTAGATTAGTGTTTAAACAAACATTGAGTGCCATGCCCAAGCCAAGCTGACATATAAAATTAATCATCACAAAACTCCATTGACACATGATAAATTGCTAAGGGGAAAAGAGATATTTAACTTGAGAAAGAGAAAAGTTAGATATGTAGCACGTGTTTTAAAATATTTCCAATTTTTAAGTAAAGAGGGATTACACTCAGCCATTGTAATTCTGGTGCTATCTTAAGAATCAGGGTAAAAATTACAAATGACTCTAGAGAATATTTTAACAGATAAACTATCTAATTTAGATAAGAAGCAGGATACACATTAAAGAAAGAAATATGTGTCAGTGTTTCAATCCTCAAGGAAAGTTATATTGCAAAGACAGAAATGCAAATGTAAAATAAAGCTTATTCACTCATTGAACAAATATTTATTAATAACCAGGTACATTTTTATACATTTATTATTATAATTTACTAATGTGCCAGGTACTTTTCTATAAATTAGCAATACAATAGCAAACCAGAAAATTCTCCTGCCTTCATGAAGCTTATAATCTAGTAGAAAGATACAGAAAATAAATAAAATATATAGTTGTACTATATAGCATGTTAAAAATGATAACTTCCAGGAATACTGAGGAGTCTAGATCCTGGTTAAAAATCTGTGATTTTTCTGACCCAATGATAAGCAATTACAAAGCCTTGGCAGGCCTTATGGGGGAAAGCTGCCCTGTCCACTCCAGACCTGAGACAGAGCTAGTGCACTGCAGTATGAAAGGACTTGCAGTCAAGCTCTCAGGCCCCCTTGGCCAGCCATGCTATTATGCATATCTGCATAGTCAGCCCAGGCACCTTCATTTCAAGGCTTCTTTATCAGGAGCCTACAGCCAAGGCTTTCTCCAGGCTCCTCCGCCTACAACTCCTTATGGGGGATGGAAGTAGGAAACTTCAAAGACACGTTTTTCCCATTATAATTAATACTCAGAACTTTCCACTCTTAGTCTTTCTCTCATTTTCCCCCTTCCCCCACTCCTCAGATCCGTAAAACTGCAGGAACCTTTAGTTCAGGGCTTCCTTAGTAGTCAGAAAACCTCCATTTCTGTGCTAATCTACCTGACCCTCGGCCAGAGCACTTTCCATGGGGAAAGTGGAACCGGATGGAGTTCATGTTATTCTGCTTTACTTGTGCCTTATTCTTTAACAGTAAGTAATTAAATGTTTGACTGTTACTTTCATTTTGGCTTGTTGGCTCAGTTGACTACTCTGACACCTGACAGCTCAGCATTCTCCAAATCATCTGAGCTCCAAAGAGAAAGGGGACATCTGTAATACTTTCTTTTCTTTTTTTGTGTGTGTAATACTTTCAATAAGATAAATTTAAAAAACAAAAGGTGACTATCTTAATCAATTCTGGTTTCTATAACAGAATAACACAGCCTGGAGGGCTTAAACAACAAATATTTATTTCTCACAGTTCTGAAGGCTAGAAGTCTAAGATCAAGGTGACAGCATAGTCAGGTTCTTTGTAAAGGCCCACTTCCTGATTAACAGATGGCCATACTCTAATTGTATCCTATGGCAGAGATAGAGGGATCATCTCCCTCAAGTCTTTTCTTATAAGGACACTAACCCCATTCATGAGGGCACCACCTTCAGGACCAAATTACTTCCCAAAGGCCTAATATCCTAATATCATCACACGGAGAGTCATGATTTCAGCATATGAATTTTGGAAGGACACACTTCCTTAACAGAGACAAAATAAAATTTAAAAAGGAAGATAGGCAGGGACAGAGGAGAGGATACCATAATGTAAGAAACCTAAGTAAGTAAAACTTGAGTAAACACCTGAAGGATTTGAAGGAAAGACCTCAGAGGATATCTAGGAAAGAGGATTGCAGTCAGGGAAATAGCAAAGACAAAGGCCCTGCTAGACACTGGCGAGATGTGAATATTCAACTATAATGAGATAGAAAGGGCTTGTTTCACAGCTTTTCCAGCTTAGTTAGAAAAAAGAAAAAAGCATAGTTAGAAGACAGAGAGAAGTGATGTGGCAGAAGAAATATAGGCATGCTCTGTAGAGACAATGTAAAGGAGCCCAACAATCATGGAGTCGTCATGATAGACACCTCAGAAAATAGGATGGCTAATTAGAAACTAGAAGAATAGAAACCAGAAAGGTTGGAAAGAGTTCTGTGATAGAAAATAAAAAGTTAGTGATCAGGTAGGCAAGTCATGTTGAACAACTCTAGGGAGCTTCACATCATAGTCTGGGCATCATGCAGTGCACAGCTATTAAGCCCAATATGATGACTCTAAAATTAGAAGCTAAAAAGAACATGCTGGCTTTGGGGAACCAAAACATTCTCTAGAACTAGAATGTAGAGTGACTCAGGGAATAAAATGGCAAAATCAAGAGGTAAGCAAAGATTTATACAAAATTTTTTAAAGTCACAGAAATATTTTAAATAAGAGATTACTGTGACGAAAACTCAGATTGTTATGATGTGATAAGTGATTGTGGGGCAGGAAAAAAAACAACTTTTGAGACTATTGTGAGAGACAGTTTTTTTTGTGTGTGTTTTTTTTTATTAGGCTAGTGTCTTGAAAATAGAGCTGAGAAAAGCAAATAAAGCGGGATAGAAGCAAAAGGTGTTGGGATAGGGATTGCACTGAATCTATAGATTGCTTTGAGTAGTATGGACATTTTTATGGTATTAATTCTACCAATCCATTAACACAGTACATTCTTCTACTTGTTTATATCTTCTTCTTTCACTTTTTTCAATGTCCTGTAGTTTTCAAAGTACAGGTCTTTTACCTCCTTTGTTAAGTTTATCCCTAAGTATCTTAATTTTTTTGTAACAATGGTAAATGGGATTACTTTTTTAGTTTCTTTTTCTGAGAGTTCATTATTGGTGTATAAAAATGCCATCAATTTCTGGGTGTTAATTTTGTATACTGCTACACTGCCAAATTCATTTATTAAATCTTATAGGGTTTTTCTGGTGGATTCTTTAGGGTTTTTTATGCACAATATCATGTCATCTGTAAATAATGGCAGTTTTACTTCCTCCTTTCCAATTTGGATGCCTTTTATTTTTTCTTCTTGTCTGATCGACGTGGCTAGGACTTCCAGTACTATTTTGAATAAAAATGGTAAAATCAGACAACCTTTTCTTATCCCTTTACTTAGGGGAAATGGTTTTAGATTTTGCCCATCGAATATAATGTTAGCTGTAGGTTTGTTATATATGGCCTTTATTATGCTGAGGTATGATCCCTCTGTCCCCACTTTGCCAAGAGTTTTTATCAAAAATAGGTGTTGGATTTTGTCAAATACTTTTTTTTGCATCTATTGATATTATCATGTGATTTTTGTCAAAATACCAAGAGCATATATCACAGATCTAGAATGAATACTCCAAAAATGCATATGGAACCAAAAAGACCCAAATAGCTGCAACAATCTTGAGAAAGAAGAATAAAGGTGGAGGGGTCATATTATGGGATATCAAGCTATATTACAAAGCCACTGTAATAAAAACAGCCTGGTACTGGCACAAGAACAGGCATACAGATCAATGGAACAGAACAGAAAACCCAGAAATTGATCCAAGCCATTATGCTCAATTCATATTTGACAAAGGAAGCAAGAGCATATAATGGAGTAAAGAGAGTCTCTTCAATAGTGTTGGGATAACTGGACAGGTACATGCAAAAAATGAAACTAGACCATCAACTTACACCATACACAAGAATAAACTCAAAATGAATAAAAGACTTAAATGTAAGTCGTGAAACCATAAAAATTCTAGAAGAAAACATAAGCAGCAAAATATTAGACATCTCATCTAGGAGAATTTTCACCAATACATCCCCTCGGGTAAGAGAAACAAAGGAAAAAATAAACAAATGAGACTACATTAAAATAAAAAGCTTTTTCACAGAAAAAAAAAAAAAATCAGAATCAAAATGAAAAGGGAACCCACTGTATGGGAGAACATATTTGCCAATTATTCATCTGATAAGGTGTTAATTTCCAAAATGTGTAAAGTACTCATAAAATTCAACAAAAGGAAGACAAACAACCTAATTAAAAAATAGGCAGAGGATGTGAATAGACATTTTTCTAAAGGCAACATACAAATTGCCAACAGACATATGAAAAAATGTTCAGCATCACTAATTATCAGAGAGATGCAATTTAAAACGACAACGAGCCCAGCCGGCGTGGCTCAGTGGTTGGGCATCAGCCTATGAACCAGGAGGTCACAGTTCAATTACCCATCAGGGCATATGCCCAGGTTTCACGCTCAGTCCTTAGTAGGGGACATGCAGGAGGCAGCCAATTAATGACTCTCTCATCATTGATGTTTCTATCTCTCTCCCTCTCCCTTCCTCTCTGAAATCAACATTAAAAATAAATATATATATATTTTTAAATTTAAAAAACAACAACAAGGAGGTACCACCTCACACCTGCCAGAATGACTACCACTAATAAATCAATAAACAAGTGCTGGAGTAACAAGATATGGAGAAAAAGGAACCCTGGTACACTGTTGGTGGGAATGCAGACTGGTAAAACCACTATGGAAAACAGTGTGTAGTTTCCTCAAAACATAAAAAATGGAGCTGCCATTTTACCCAGTGATCTCACTTCTAGGAATATATCCTAAGAAGCCAGAAACACCAATCAGAAAGAATATATGCACCCTTATGTTCAAAGAAGCATTATTCACAATAGCTAAGATCTGGAGACAACTCAAATGCCCATCAGTAGATGAATGGATTAAAAAACTGTGGTACATTTACACCGTGGAATACTATGCAGCTATAAAAATGAAGGATCTCTTACCCTTTGAGACAGCATGGAGGGACTGGGAGAGTATTATGCTAAGTGAAATGAGCCAATCAGAGAAAGACAAACATCACATGATCTCACTTATATGTGGAATCTAATCAACAAAATTAACTGAAGAACAAAAAAGATTCAGAGACATTAAAGCATGGAACAGACTCACATATTTCAGAAGGAAGGGGCTGGGGAGGGTGGGGTTGGGGGAGAGGATGGGAAGAGATTAACTAATGAATTTATATGCATATAAGCATAGCCCATGGACAGATAACAGTTCTGGGAAGGACTTCAAGAGGGTGGGAGTGGAGTGGAGGGCATCAATGTTGGGGGGAAGGGGGACATATGTAATACTTTCAACAATAAAGATAAATTTTTTAAAAATTAAAAAATAAAAAGTAGTATAATCACATCAAAATATTGTGCAAAAAAATCAAAAAGCAAACCCAGCATGTGAAAATAATTATTTAGGTCCATATGATAAATTTCTATCATGTTTTCCCACATGTATACTTGTTTTTATGGAACTGTACAAATAAGAACTTTAAAAAAAAATTTTTTTTAAAGAGGCCCAAGCCCAGACACATAATAATTAAAATGCTAAAAAATTCAAGACAAAGAGAGAATTTTATTTATTTATTTATTTATTTATTTATTTTAAATATATCTTTATTGATTTCAGAGAGAGGAAAGGAGAGGGAGAGAGAGATAGAAACATCAATGATGAGAGAGTCATTGATCGGCTGCAGCCTGCAACCTGGGCATGTGCCCTGACCGGGAATCGAACCCTGATCATCTGGATCGTATGTGGACGCTTAACCGCTGAGCCACGCCCAGCCGGGCCAAAGAGAATTTTAAAGGCAGCAAGAGAAAAGCAATCCATTACCTACAAAGGAGCTCCCCTAAGGCAGTCAGCTGACTTCTCATTAGAAACTCTGCAGGCCAGAAGGGAATGGCATGAAGTATTCAAGGTAATGCAGAACAAGGATCTGAAACCAAGACTACTCTCCCCAGCAAGGCTATCATTCAAAATAGATGGTGAAATAAAGAGCTTCCCAGACCAAAAAAGGCTAAAGGAGTTTATCACCACCAAACTAGCATCACAAGAAATGTTAAAGGGACTGCTGTAATAATAAGAAGAAACAGAGAGAGAAACAGGCATAAAGAATTAAAATGGCAATAAATAAGGACCTATCAATAATAACCTTAAGGACTTTAAGGGAGAGATCAACAGCAATACAGTCATAGTCATGGGATTTAACACCCCACTGACTTCACTGGATAGATCGTCCAGACAAAAAGTCAACACAGAAACAGTGACTAAATGACACACTAGATCAGATGAATTTAATTGACATTTAAAGAACATCTCACCCCAAAGATGCAGAATATACATTCCTCTCAAGTGTACATGGGTCATTCTCAAAGATAGGCCACATGTTAGGACACAAAACAAATCTCTACAGGTTCAAGAAGATTGAAATCATATCAAGCATCTTGGATCACAATAGCATGAAATTAGAAATCAACTACAATAAAAACATTCAAAAACATTCAAACACATGGAGGCTAAATAGCATGTTACTAAATAATGAATGGGTTACCAATAAGATCAGGAAAGAAATAAAAAGCTTTCTGGAAACAAATGAAAATGAACACATAACAACCCCAAATCTATGGGACACAGTGAAAGCTGTCCTGAGATGGAAGCTCATAGCACTGCAGGCCTACCTCAAAAAGCGAGAAAAATTTTTACTAAATTGTTCCACCCTACAACTTAAAGAATTAGAAAACTCCTCTGTGAAGCCATCTGGACTAGGGCTTTTGTTTGCTGGGAGTTGTTTTTATTACTGCTTCGATTTCATCAGTTGTTATTAGCCTATTCAGGTTTTCTGATTCTTCCTGATTCAGTTTTACATGATCTCACTTATATGTAGAATCTAATAAACAAAACAGACGGTAGAACAAAATAGATCCAGAGACATAGAAGCATGGAACAGACTAATGAATCTCAGTGGGAAGGCGGGGGTGGGGGAGTGGGTGGGGAGAGATTAATCAAAGAACTTGTATGCATATAAGCATAACCCATGGACACAGAAAATAGTGTAATGAAGGCTTGGGGGGGGGAGCGGATGCAGGGTGGAGGGGATCAGTGGGGGGAAAAAAGGCGGGATATCTGTAATACTTTCAATAACAAAGATAAATTTTTTTAAAAAATTAAAAAAAAAAATTTTTAAGGGTTGGGATTTGATGGAATGTGAGTGAGAGTGAGAAAAGTTAAGGATAATCGCATTTTGATTTGGACACCTGGGACAATGGTGATAACATTGCTAACAGGGAATAAAAGAGGACAACTAAATATTGCACAGAAAATAATCTCCTTAATTTGGCCTTTATGCTCTTGAAGTGCCTATAAGAGATCCAACTAGAAAAATAAATAGGATAAAATATTAATAGATATTCCACCAAAGAAGGGTTCCTTGACCAGATATACCTGGAAAATACTACACATTCTATCCTGTTCTTGAAGATCCTTTGTGTTATTTATTCATTCAACCTATATTTTGTAGTTTCTACTTTGAGCCATAAAATCTGCCTCACTTGGGGATATACAAGTGGATAAGATGAACATGATCCCTGACCTTCAAGGAGCTTACAATCTATACATTAAGTTATTAAACAAATAATTACTTAACTTACAACTGGAATAATTCTATAAATGGGAATTATAAAGTTCCAGGATTCTCTAAAATAGGGAACCAAATCTAGCTTGAGGAACACCCATGTTATTCTCACATTAATTTAATTTTTTTTTTAATCTTCACCAGAGGATATTTTTTCCATTGATTTTAAGAGGGAGGGAGGGAGGGGAATGGGGGGAGAGACAGAGAGAAACATCAATGTAAGAGAGACACATCCATTGGTTGCCTCCCGGACTCACTCGGACTGTAACCAGGGATTGAAACTGCAACCCTGGTATGAGCTACACGTATACCAGGGCACATTAATGTAGTTAAATGCTACTACAGTGAAACCTATCAAAATTATTTAAGGATTTCCAAGGGTTGTTAGATTTTTTAAAACATGGAAGTTGTTTTATTTCCCTTGCAAATTAGTCTATGTAAAGACTAAACCTAGAAATGTAGTTTGGAAACTCTCAGGAAGTTAACAAGGGAGAATTTAACAAGTAGTTTAGTCTTCGTTGCCAGCATGCGGTTTTCCTTCTTCTGCAAAGAAAGAACAAGCTCAAACGTTTGGTGGCAGGATACGTAAGGCAGCTTGAAGCACAGGAAGTAGAACAGCCTGATTTGATAAGCAGCAGGCCCAGCTAAAACAGTTGGGCACTAAAAGAAAAACTATTAAGTTACTTGGACTGAGTCACTTGACCACCCAAATTGCTTCCATTTCCTACTTCACACACTAAAAATTATGATATTCATTTTTCTCTTTTCCTCCCGTTCTAGAGACACAGCTAGGCTGTCATAGCTGTGTTTAATGAATAAAATAATGAATGAACTCTGATCTCTTTGGTATGTGTAATGAATAAAATATTATTAGTATTAATAATAAAATACAGTTATTTAACATTTAACGGGCACAGATTGAGATTTTATTTCTGATGTCTGGAACTATGATTTGAGTCATCAAAGGACTTTAAATCAGTTGAATGTTCAGGCTGAATATATTTATAATACATACTTTTTCCTTTTTTGGTTTGAACATGAGTCAGGGATATTGGAGCTAGAAACATGCCCTGAGAATGCCCAAGATTTAGTGAGCCCTCTCAAGTCCTCTCCCTCTCCCTGCTGCTCTAGTTCCCCCAAATATACTCTACTAAATTTTCAGTCTAAATTTTTACAAGACAATTTACATGAGAGCAATTTTAGATACTGACCATTTGTGGATTCACTAAAGAAACTGAAGTAAATCACTGTTGTTAGGTAATATGATTTAAAATACTATTGCATTTAATGGTGTAGGAAGATGTTAAAAATATGTTAACTAAAAAAGCAAACTCAGAGTAAGCTCCCATTATTGTCTACAAAATGTATCTGTGCAGATATATAGAGTGTTACTTTCTCACAACTGAAAAACAAGATTTTTTTCATGTTTCATTCCTCTATATTTTCTAATTTTTCTACTTGTTTTAATAGTGTTTAAAATTTCAAATGCTTTGAGATGATACATATGAGTTTTTATTAATAATAGCTTTATTGGATTTATAGGTTTGAGCTTTATTCATTTTTAACTTTATATTTACAATAGCTTTTCTGACATTTGATAAATATTCTGTTCAATAATCTTTCCATTGTTGCCTTTCCCAACTTCCAACTTCCACCTCTTTCCCTACTCCCAGAGAGAACAAGCGGCAATGGCAAACACTGGCCACGTTTCAGTGATTCGCGTAGTTTGTCAAGAATTATCAGCTGCAGGCGACATATTCCGAAAGAAATGGTCTTGGCCAAGGATCTAGGTGGAAAGCCATGGATGAGCAGCGAAGGCCAGCTTATACTTGAGTATCGAGCACTTCATACAGGCTCTTGAAAACAGAGTTGATGAATGCAGTCTTTTCAAGTGATCAACCCTGCTTTTTTTGCCAAACTATCCTCTCTGTACTATGTGTAATAATTCCTGAATAAAAAAGTTAAGACACTGAGGTGCCCAACTGACTTTCATGAATTCTCATAACTTTGTAGCAACATTCCAGGGATTTTTAATGGACACTGTACCAACAAAAGAGAAAGAGTTCATGTATTGTGTATGTGGTAGGAAATTGGCATGAAGGATACAGCTGGGGGGAAAAAAAAAAAATTCTGCTTTAGAAGTGTTTAGAAAATAGAAATGGAACTAGAGGACCAATGATAATACAAGGTGGAATAAACTAACCAAATCCTTTGAGGATGGGTTTTCCGTGACTGGGAAGAAAGTTGGAAGAAGATATTCCAAGTTCAACAGGACCAAAAGCATGTGGGCATAAAAGTACATGGTTTACTTAGAAAAATGGCTAAAAGTTAAGCTTAATGCAAGAATGCACTGGAGATGGTCTGAATAAGCAAAATGAATTCAGTCGTAGCAGTCCGCGAATGCCATTTTAGGAAATCTGACTATATTCTATAGGCCATGGGAAAACATCTAAATCTCTTATTTAAAAAGTGATATGCCCGCTGACCTACATCTTAAGAAGCTAATTCTGGAATGAGCTTAAAAGGTGGAATAGTATATTAAAAGAATATATCCAGAGATACCAACTGGAAAGCTACTAGGATACTATGGATGTGAGATGATGACCCTGCCTACAATATGAGAGGACCAATGAAAATAAATGATAAACTGATGAAGCAGCATTGTGCAGGTAGAATAAACAGAACATAGTGATGTATCAGTGGCAGTGGTGAGGGTGGTGAAAGACACAATGATAGCTGAGGTTTCCTTTTATGCGTGGCTGGGAAGGTGAAGTGCCAGCTCTACTGGATTGAGTTTAATTTGGCTTTGAAACATCATGCAAATCCTTGGAAATTAGGGTTAGAACGTCATAAAGAAAAAAAATACGTAACGTTACTAGTTATTGCCCAGAGCGAGGGCAGAATATTCCCCAGGGGGAAAAGTGTTAGGCAATAAAAAGACCTAGACCAGAAACACAGGGAAAGATTGCATATTTGAGGGTTTATAAAAGGAAGCAGAAACAGCGATATAGACAAATAAGGAGAAGATTATAAACTGAAACAGACCTACTTTAAAATCAAGAATAGGAAATTATAATCCTTTTTATCAGAATATAAGAAATATGATAAAGCTAAGTAAGGAACAATGTTAGAGAATCAATGGAGCAGAAATCTTGAAGATAAAGAGTAGCCAATAGTGGTCAAACACAGCAGAAAACTTGGGGAAACTGAGGACTAAGAAGAATGACTGGAAATGACAAGTCATACAATACTAACGTCCTCTGAAACAGCAGTTTCGGTAAAGTGTGGAAGACAGAAGCAATAAAGAAACAGTGTAATGGGTGGTAAAGAAAGGTAACAGCAAATTAAAACAGCCTTTCAAAAAAAGTTAAATTCAATAAAGTTCAGAAAAGATAGGAGGTGGCATTTTGGCAGAGAAACAAGGCCTGGGAAAGTGTATTTGTTTACATTTGAAATATGGGAGTTTCATGGTGTTTGTTCACTGCCAAACTCTAGTGAAGATACAGAAATTAGATATAAATTGAATGATAAATTATGGGACAAGAATTATAGAGCTGAGAATAATAATGAATTCAATCAATAACAAGAATGAATTCAATCAGGATAAAGAGATTAGCCTTGGAAACGAGGAACACTTTCACTTTAAATAAATTTGGGAGTCCAGAAGCAAACCAGTTTCTTGACAGGGAAGTTGAGGGCAGTATGTTGGCCTATTTCTTTATTAGCAAAACAGAACCACCCTGTGGCTTAAAGTAATGCATAGAATTAATAATTTTATGTCCTATCAGTGGTTGACACAAAAATTTTAAAACTCAGAACATTCTGGGTGGAATGTATCTGAAATAACTGGGCAGGTAAGGGTGTAGCTCGCAGACTCAGAAGATAAATGGACCCCGAGAAGAAGAATTGCTGTCCCTGCAATTAAGTATCCCTAGTGAACACCTTTCCATTAAAAGAATAAAGTGAATGTATTTGGTACCTGGAAATCCAGCTGCTACCCATGGCTTGGCGAACTGCGCAACATCACACACGCCTCTGCTTTTATGTAAACCTACTTCCACAGGAACGAACCTGCCACCTTGGGTGTGACCATAAGCACAAGCATATTACTGAGCTCTGTCTCTTTTGATTCAACGAGACCAATATTTAGGTTTGTTGGGAGGATGGAAGGTTTGATGAGAGGGTGCCTAACAAGAACCCATAAAAATTAGTCGCCCTTGTGCTCCTCCCCCGACTGTCTCCCCTTGTCCCCTCCTTCCTCTTCTTTCTCTCCTTCTGCCTTTTCCTTCCCCTCATCTCTCTTCTTTCTTCTACTTCACTGAAGTTATTACTTCATTCAACAAACATTTCCTGAACACTCACTATGTGCCGTACACTCAGCTATGCCCTGTATTTACACCGATGAACAAAACAGACACAATTCCTGAGTTCTGGGAGGTAGCAGACTAGTCCAGAAGGCAAATGTTGAACAAAGAAAATTATAAATAAATATGCGATTACAAATTGTGATCATTTCATTTAAGGAAAATAGCAGGGATAAAAAAAAAAAAAATCAAATGATACAAATAACTATTCCTATGTGAAGATAGGGGAAGGACTCTGAAGAACCATGGGTTAAATAGATGTAGAAAAATCTAAAATTTTGAAAGCATCAATATTACTTAATTTTCCAAAAATTGTTCATACAAAAGTTATTTGTTCCAAGTCAATTCAATCAGTTAATATTTTAAGTGCTTTACCATACTTTATATACAGAGTGGGGCAAAAGTCAGTTTGCAGTTGTGAGTACGCAAAAGAGTTTATTCTTGTATTATTATTTATTAATTATTGCATTATTTTCCATACAAACAACTGTAAACCTACTTTTGCTCCACCCTGTATTTATCAGAATTTCTGTATTTAAAAACAGAAAACTATTTGCTTGAGATCTAAAATTGTTTCTATAGGAAAACAAGTTAATCAACTAAAAAGTAAATTCCATTAAAAAAGGTCAAGAAAAAATTAAAATGGACCTTTAAATGAATATGTTTTAACTAAATTTAATAAAACTAGTTTATGCAGAAAATACAATCTAAAGCTAAATTAGCCAAGTCTATAACCTGAAGGAAAAAAAACATGTGAGAATTTTTTTGTCCTTTGGAGGACAACTAAATTATAGTTAATTTGTATAATATCTGTCATGTATATATTGCTGTGATGTCTGAAGTGTCAGGAAAAGGTTCTTAGCTCTTCCTGAGGATATAATATGTGAAGGTTAATTATAATTAGGCTGTAAGACTGATGAAAACATCAATGCTAAAACATTCAAAGAGAGGAGTTGGAAGACTACAATGATATACAGGTTTCAGAATTTGAGGTGAAATAGAAACAATAAAGCAAGCAAGTAGAAAGCAAGTTTAGGCAAAACTAGTAGTCAGAATCAATAAAATAAAAAGAGAGATGTGAGTCTGATAGTTAAGTCAAGAGGGGTTTTGTTTCATAGCTTAGAACAGAAAAACAAGAGAAATTTTAGGACCTGATTCGACTTGGTGGATGTCTTCACTGCCGCACGACTAGAAATATGCAAGTGAATGCCAAATTCACTGTCCTCACCTGAAGTCCTTGACATTCATGATTACTGACATATCAAGTATATGAGATCTCGAGAGTGAATTTGCTTTTATAAACCTTTAAAAAAAACAACAACTCTCTAGAAACTAACATCTTTCCATAGGAAAGAGTGGAATAGTAAAATTTTAAAATTTTACTTTAATTTTTGTTACAGCTAACAATTGAATTGAGGCTACTATCCACAACAAAGAAAAAATATAAATAGGTAATCAATGAGTCAGGTATGAGTATGTCACTTATATATTATTATCATGGGTAGTTTAAGGAAGACACATATTAGTTACGAGAAGAGTATTTACAAATATTCAACATACTTGGTTCCCTACTATAAAAAGAAAAATATATTCAATTTAAGTAAATTTGGGGAAATATATCAAATATATTTAAAGAAAAGCACCAGTTTCTCTAATAAAAGTTGACATTCGCTTCAAAATAAAAATCATTAGCTCAAACAACAAATGTGTGAAGTAGATGTACTACAAATCTCCTTTTCACTAGCTTGCAACATTAGCTTGAATTCTCTATTCCTATGTAATACGTATTTTTCTATATTACAATTATCAGTTGATGGCTGACATTAAAAGAAGTATTTTAGGAGTTTTTACCTCTACTTGCTACACTTCTTTGCAATACTAATTTTAAAGTCATGACTTCGTTTATTTGGAAAATCTTTATAGTTCATAGCTTTACATAATTTCTATGCACCCTATAAAAATTTCACTATGAGAAATTAAGTTGGTAAGAGTTTACTTTGGACATTGTCATTTTAAGCAATTTATAGGCAATATTTTTTGCTTTTGCTAAATGGTATAAGAAACAAAAAGCCTAAAATATTTAATACATTTAAAGTATTTTCTTTTGGACCTTATACAAACCATATAAAATTGGGGAGTAGGGGTAGTATTCTCGGGGAAGCAAAACTGAATTCAAGATTATAACACTTCTATGCTGAAATTTAGTCCACAGTGATAATACATACATACTGACTTCTCATTGAGATGAATGTCAATAAATTGATTGACCTGAGAGATAAACATTGATTTTAGCAAGCCCAAGTTCTACATTCACATCAGACCATTCTTCTTGATATTTCTTAGGATGCAAAGTCAATAAATGAATTGTTATATTTATATTCTGAATAATTTCCCAAGTCTGCAGGAAAGTTAGTTTTTTTTTACTCTATTATGGAGAAGTGCTGATCAATTCACATCTATATTCTGTGAGTACTTACTAAAAATATCCAAATGGAATATCTCTCATATTTGTTGCTCTAACATTTGTCTCCTTTTAATAACACTATTATTCCAATTCTCTTATACTCAATTTCCATTTGCTAGATTTCTTTATATATGGCACTGCCATATTCAGGTTCGAGGCCAGCACACATAGTCATTGAAGTCAGTTCACAAAGAAAATTTAGTTATTAAATAAAATTTTCTGTTCTGATTGTCTAGCAGCAATTAAAATAAGCATACAGATGTTTGCGTGAATTATTTTTCAATACATAAGATAAGAAACCTTTCTACATTAAGTATATTGCATTGTCCTCCCTATCAACTAGCTTTTTTGTCTTTCGTCAAATCTAAAGAGCCTGGTAGTAGCACTAGGTATATTCTCAAGTTTTAAACAAGTATGAAGGTATCTGTTTAAGAATAAATTGAGTCCTAATAATGATAACAGTACATAAAGAAAATAATTGTTTTATTTTAAAATAACATAGAAAGAATACAAAATTTGTATGATTTAAAAAGATACAAGTGACTTCAGAAAATATTTATTTGATTACATTTATTTAGAACATGCTCCTAGAACTCCAGAGTATAGTGTTCTTTGCTCTGGGGATTTTCCTGTGGAAATATTAAGGGAGCACTGGTAGTGGTAAAATGATATAAATTAAACAATTCTTTGTTCAAATCCTAACATCACCACTTGCCCGCCTCATATTGTAGCAAATTATTTGTGATAACTAAGCCGCAATTTTTCTTCTTATAAATATGAATAACAATAATATCTAGTTCATAAAGATGGTATGATTAAAGGGGGTAATATAAAAAACAATGAGTGAGTTAAGTATCTGTATAAACATTAGTTTTTTAATGTACGGTACTGCTTTTAAGACTGCTTCTATGTCTTGGTTTGAAAATAAAATCTTAAAATATGACCATGACCTAAATATATTTAGAGGGAAGTTGTATATGATAAGATAGTAAAAACTGTAGGCTTATAAGAACATTTAAAGATGTCTGCTTCAAGTCTACTTCAGAGTATAGATGTTAATACTACACAAAGAGCCCGGCCAGGAGTGGCTCAGCAGTTGCACATCGACCCAGGATGCAGGCAATAGAGGTTCGATTCCCCGTCAGGACACATGCCCGGATTGTGGGCTCAATCCCCAATGACTCTCTCATCATTGATGTTTCTGTCTGTCTGTCTGTCTCTCTCCTTTCCTCTCTCTAAAATCAATAAAGATATATTTAAAATATATATATACTACACAAAGATATCAAGTATGAAAATGAAAGGAACTGATATACAGTAACCTGTATATGACTTTAGGAAACTTCAGATCTTACTTGTTTTTAATTTTTTACAAATAGAAATATATACATATGTTTACATATATATCAATATACATGTAATATATGGATAAAAAGGTGAAAGTTTGGGAACCACCCTAGTAAGTTATTACACATTGCTATATATAGTTATTTCCTAATAATAAGTATAAGCATTAGAAGAGTTCACATTAATTGTTTACTGAGTTAGTACATGGAAAGCCCTTGGAAGAGTAACTGACATCTGGTGACCAATGAATGAATGAATGTTTGTTATTAGTGGTATGATTATGTATCAGCAACCATACTAAATAATCTAGATGTGCTATTTCATTTTAATCTCTCAACACCCCTATGAGATAAGTTGTATTATTATTAGCATTTTACAGGTGAGGATGCTGGGGCTCAGATAAGTAAATTCAACTAGTATATGAAAGAACCATGTTCAAAGCAAGGTCTTTCTGACTTTAGAATCAAAAATCTTAACCGCCATGCCATAATTCTCCCATAGCTCATTATTGGTGGTGATGGTCTCGGTAATCATCCCTTTATTTGGCTTAAAACTATCTCTGCTTTCAATCATGCTTTCTCACTCCCACTTCATTTAGGTAGGTGACTATCTTTATTCAAATAGGTTTCCAAAATATATTAAATAGTGACCACATAAACAAGGGAGATCCTGCACCCATTCCTCCTCCCCTTTCTAGTCTCTTCTGGTTGAAATTAAATAAGAATTGTGTGTTTCTGGAAGATACATTTGCAAATGGAATCAACAGGTCTGACTGCTTTCTCTTATCAAAATGGTATAAGCCTTGTTAGAAGGAAACAGAGGATCAAAGCATGAAAAAATTGTCATGGAAGTGCACATTTGGAAGAAAAGACAGATGAGTGATGGCATATACTATTTTCCTAGCTCCCAATCCAATATGCCTTCCACAATAGCAAGGTACTTAGTGAATCTGAATAACTAATCATGCAGATCAAATGTGTTTGTGACTGGCCTCAAATTTCTGAAAAATTATTTGCAAAGGTGTTTAATTATTGTTTGTGAAACCAATATGCTGTTCTGATACCCTTTTTAGATTTTTTGCACCTCTCTTTTTCTGTGTGGTTACCTATACTGCATGTTTTTCTTCAGTATGCATGAATATTTCTGAATCTCAGATTTAAAGAGCATACAGCAGATTCCCTGAACCTTTCTTGGAAAGACATTAATGAAAAATAGAATGTCAGTTTAATATAATTTGTCACTATTCACCCCAAATCCTCCCTGGTGGATTCCCATGAGGAAGCTGACTTGCCACATTTATGCTTTTTTTTCTTTAATCTGCTCACCTAACCTTTAGAGAACTTAATTAAATACTTCTAAAAATAATAGCACACACTTCATAGAAATTGAATTTTCCATTAAAAGTTACCAAAACAAATTGGATAAGCGCTTGCATAGTTGTAAAGAAAGACAAAGTGAAGATGTCAGCTAAAATGAGATAAAAAAAATGAAAAGAAAATTACTATGTCATCAAAAAGATAATGAAGTTTAAAAGAAATAAAAATGATAAGACATTTTGTAGGACATGTAAAACAGTTTGACTAGAGCCAATAAAAAAGAAACTTTGGTGAAGGAAATGTCACTAATTAGGTATTGTTAAAGCAGAAATGAACACTTTATTTTATGCTTTTATAGGATAACAAATCAAAAAAGACACTTAAACAAGCAATATCTGGTTTTTCCACAGATCGGGGTACAGATTGCACAACATTATCTCTACAGGAGTACAACCGAATCATGTGGCGCTATGACACTATGAGGCGACTGAAATATATTTTGGAAAAGATCTTGAACTTGTGTGCCATATACAGAAGGAAGCAAATGTATTTTTGAATCCCTGAGAAAGATAAAAAGAAAATTGCTAGATATATGCCTCTTAAAGTAGTCCACAAAGAAACAAAAAACAATTCTATCCCAACCACTCTAATCTTAGTCTCATTATCGGCGGAAGTTAAAGATAATTGTCATAAATATGTCTCCTTATACTTTCAAAATATACTCTTAAAATAAAAATAATAATCATAAGTAATGGTTAGATATCATTTGTCATAACCAGACTCACAGAGGTGAACATACTGCCAATATCTTATGTAGTCAAGGGTGTGAGGAGATAGGTACTCTAAAGCAGAGTCAGAGGTAGTGGAAAATATGAACAACTTTATGGAAAACAACATGACAGCATGAATTAAGTGTTAAATATAAACATCCTTTGACCTAACAACCCTATTCTTAGGAGTTCATTCTAAGTAGAGGTTATAATAAAGATGTTAAGATATACTCACAGCACTGTCATTTGTAATAGCAAAGAAGAAAAAAATCCTAAATATTTCATTAAATGAGACATTCAGTATCTTTTAACAATGGAGATACTTTAATCATTAGCATGTTGCTAGATTTTTTTTAAAAAAAGGTTTTTATTGATTTCAGAGAGGAAGGGAGAGGGATAGAAACATCAATGAGATTCATTGATCCGCTTCCTCCAGCGTGCCACCCCTACTGGGGATCGAGCCCGCAACCCGGGCATGTGCCCTGCCTGGGAATCGAACCTCAATCTCCTGGATCCTAGGTCTATCCTCAACCACTGAGCCACGCTGGCTGGGCTAGGAGATAATTTTAAGAAAAATAAAACTATATATATGTATATATTTATAATGTGTATATATACATATACATACTTACATATATATATACACACTTACATAAATGTGTGTGTGTTTGTAAGAGTATATGTGTGTGAAATTTAGTTTTCTTTCTTTTTTCCTTTATTATACCTTTTGGCATTATTTTCATTTTCTACAATAAGTACATATTTATCTTCCTAAACAAAGTAAAAACTTTTTTTGAAGTGGGTATTGTATTAAATATATGAAATCAAGAAGCAGAGGGATGACGTGACCTATGCCGAGTCTCACAGTTAGTTGACAACTGATGACCATGCTGCCTCAGCCAGTATCCAAGGGATAATAGAAAAGTTTGGGTTTGTCCCCCATTAACATGCAGTAATATGCAGGACTACATAGAGTTGTAACATTCTTCCATTTGAAAAACAGCGAAGAAGAAAAAACAGCTGTAAAAGAGAGTAAAAAGTAACCATAATATAAATCCTAGAGATCCTCATTAATCCAACTTTGCATTTTTTGTATTATGATTAAAGAGTTCACTCTTTGTGCTTGTTATGTTAGCAAAGCCTCACATATCTGATTGCCAGCAAAGGAACCTCCATTAATGCAATATGTAAGCTTTCAATTAAAAAAAAAATGTAGAACACATAATTTGTTCCCGAAAGAGACCTTAGACTCATCTTGTCCAAACTCATTTTAAAGATGAAGAAACTGAGGCTCAGACTGATTTGCTCCAGCTCACAATAAAATAGAGCACTTTGTAAAATTGTCATCGTAATTGAAATAACATTCAAATAATTATATAAGTCATTACATCTACCATTTGTGCATCTCATTCAAAGACAAATATTTATTAAGCACTGAGGCAGGAACTTTTGCCAGCTAATGTTTATTAATGTCACTCTTTTCCTTTTGTAGACAGTCCCTTCTTAACTTTATACATTCTCTAACTCCATATCAGTGTCAAAGAACACAAATAATGTCTCTGCCTGCAGGAATGCACTCTAAGTTCCAAATATAGATGCTAAATTTTAAAAGAAAATAGTATAAATTATTTATATATTTTGGATATTAACCCCTTGTCTTATGTATGATTTACAAATATCTCTCCATTCAGTAAATTTCTTTCACTGTGCAAAACCTTTATAGTTTAATGTAGGCCTACTTCTTTGTTTTTGCTTTTGTTCCTTTGCTTTTGTAGTAAGATCCACAAAAATGTTGCTAAGACTGATGTCAAGTAACTTACTGCCTATGTTTTCTTCTAGGAGTTATATGGTTTCAGGTTTTACATTAAATTCTTTAATCCATTTTGAGTTAATTTTGTGTATGTTGTAAGACAGTGGTCTAATTTCACTTTTTGCTAGTGGCTGTCCAGTTATTCCAACACCATTTACTGAAGATACTGCCCTTTCTCCACTGTATGTTCTTGGCTCTTGTGTCATAAAGTAATTGTCCATATACGTGTGGGTTTGTTTCTGGACTCTCAATTCTGTTCCATTAATTTGTGAGTCTTTTTTTATGCCAGTAACATACTGTTTTGATAGTATGTTATACTATCAAAGTATAGCTTTGTAGTATAGTTTGAAATCAGGGCGTATAATACCTCCAACTTTGTTCTTCTTTCTCAAGATTGCTTTGGCTATTCAGAAAATAGACATTTTTCTGAAGCAGACATACAGATGGCCAACAGGCACATGAAGAGATGTTCAATAACATTATTAGGGAAATGCAAATTAAAAGCATAATGGGACATCACCTTACACCTGTTAGAATAGCTGTCATCAAAAATACAAGATATAGCAAGTGTTGGAGAGGATGTGCAGAAAAGGGAAACCTGGTACACTCTTGGTGGGAATGTAAATTGTTGCAGCCACTGTGGAAAACAGAATCCTCAGAAAAATGAAGAATAGAACTACCATATGACCCAGATATTCCATTTTGGGGTATTTATCTAAAGAATAAAAAAAGCACCAATCAGAAAAAATGCATTCCTATGTTCTTTGCAGCATTATTTACAATAGCCAAGATATGGAAACAATCTAAGTGTCCACTGATGATTAAATGAATAAAGATGTGGTACTTTATTTACATTGGAATACTACACAGCCATAAAAAAGAATGCAATCTTGCCATTTGTGACAACATGGATAGAACTTGAGGATTATATGCTAAGTGGAATCAGATGAAGAAAGACAAATACTGTATGATTTCATTTATATGTGGAATCTAAAAACCAAATATACTTAACAAAACAAACACAAAGTCAAAGATAAAATAGGTTATGGTTACCAGAAGGGATGGGGATTGAAGGGAGGCAATATGGGTGAAGAAGGTGAATTGTGTGGTGAAGGATGGTAACTAGACTTCTGGTGGTGGTCATTTTCTAGTGTTTACAGGTGTCAAATTACAATGTTGTGCACCTGAAACTGATATAATATTATATATCAATTTACCAGGGAGGGAGGGAGGGAGGGAGGGAGGGAAAAAAAATAATAAGAAAAACACTGCCCCATTTCAGAAGTACACAATGGGTAGAACAAACAATTCCAAATGAAAAGAGTATAAGAATCTAATAAACTATGGAAACGTTTTCAATTTAAAAAATAGTATATCAATGTCATATTCCCTCTAAGATTTTTACCTGTAAGAGGTTAAATGATCACAGCATGCAAGCAAAATAATATAACTACCCATATCAATAAATATGACATTTATAATTCAATAAAACAAAACTGATTTAAAATTAAAATAAAGTTCTAGTAATACTACCTGATATCAAAACATAGAGCAAGAGAAGTGCTAAAAGAAAATTTCTGTCTTCCTAGTTTCGCCCAGCCTAGATGTCACAAGATTTAACTCTTTGCTCTAGTGGGCTCAATGAGAGTGGTGCCAATATTGAGTTTCTCTGCCAGGGTTGAGCCTCACTTGAACATTTAGACCAGGGAAACAGAAAGTCAGGCCAATGTTCATCTAAGTAGTCCCAGAACAACCTCAGGGGGAAAAAGAAAGGAAAAGGAAAAGGGACACCTGTAATATTTTTAACAAAAATAAAATTTTTAAAAAAAAAGGAAAAGAAAAAAAGTTTTGAGAAATGAAATAAATCACCGTGGTTCACCTGGTAGTGAATACCTTTTTGGATTATGTTTTAGTCAACTCAGGCTGCTATAACAAAATGCCATAGACTGGGTGGCTTAAAAGCAGATATTTATTTCTCACATTTCTGGAGGCTGGTTAAGTCCAAGATCATGGCAGATTCATTTTCTACTAGGAGATGGCCTCTTCCCAGCTTGCAGACTGCTGTCTTCTAACCGTGTCCTCACATGACAGAGAGGGCAAGCTCTGGTATCTTACCCTTCTCGTAAAGACACTAATCCCATCATGTGGGTCCCATACTCATAGCCCCATCATGATCTAATTACCTCCCCAAAGTATCACCTCCAAATACCATCACATTAGTGACGGGGCTTCAATTTATAAATCTGAGGGACTGGGAGAGGACACAAACTTTCAGCCTGTAACAGATCACAAGTGCACTCGAAACTGGAGTGGTTCCGTGGAGTACAACACACGTTTTGGCTGGGGAGAGACTGGGAAGGAAAGTAGAGGCTGCTGACTCCCTCAGCCCTGGGAGAACTAACAAGGCAACCAGTGCTCACATCCAAACTAAACATGACCTGTGAATGACACAAGGATTCCCAACTACGTTTCCTCCACACTAATTCAAATAATCATCAAGTTGAAAGTAAACATTCCAAGAAAGGATAAGGAGTGGTATGTGGGCGGGTTACCAAACATTTCAACTTAGGTTAAATATGATTACTCAGATTTCCTCATCACACTTAGCTAAAATTGGCTGAGATTTTTGATGAAAGGGACTGAGGAAAGAAAAGGTAATTTTGGATCGGGAGCATTATGGAGAAAGAAAGATATACACATATGGCACTGGGCTTTACATATAACCACAAGGAAATAAACTGAAAGGGAAGATAGAAAGGAAGGTGGGAGGGCAGGAACTTCCAGATTCTGCAGATGACTACCTGGCCTCCCTGCACTGAATGAAGCACAGCACTCACCAAACACTTGTCAAGAACCTGGCGCCAGCAATGTGGAGATGCACTGTGCTGCAACAACACCAGCAATAAAGATACAAAGGGAAACTGCGTAGGGAGTCAGGAGACCTCAGAGTAATCTGGTGATTCTGGGAGGTCACGTTCCCTCTCTGAGGGCTCATTTCCAAGTTGCACTCTCGGGCATGGTTTCTCAACCTTGGCACTATGTACATTTTGAACCAGATTCTTTGTTTGGCCTGAACCCACTAGATATAGTAGTGCTCCTCCAGTTATGAAAGCCAAAAATGTTTCAAAACATTGCCAAATATCCTGTAGAAAACAAAATCTCCCCCAGTTGAGAACCATTGCCCCACTACCTATAAATTTTTTCATTCTATAATTTTTTGTGTTTAATATGCCAAAGTAATATATAGTGAGCCAGTACAGAACACAGTGTCTAGTCAGAGTACCTGGGGTGAAATCTCTATCATTTGGAAATTACTTTTGTCAATTTATTTAACTCACTTATAAAATGAGAATTGTACTACTTACCTTATAGTGTTCATGAAGGGATCCATGTAAATAAGGTACCAAGAAGAGCGTCTTGCTCATTGTATGCAATTTTATAAGTGTAAATATTTTAATTATTATAGTCCTAATCTTTTACCTAGGATGTTGGACTGGTTATTTGGTGACACTCAGAGTACACGTATGATTTGCTCCCCTAGGTAAACTGTACATATCTAATCTGAGTACAGACACATAATATGCATAGCCTCTGGAGGAAATGGTGCTAGACTGAAAGCGCCAGAATAAGAAGCAGGTTTATGCTTTCATCTCTATGTCTTCAAGCCCTCGGCATAAGACCTGGTATATAATAAGCATTCAAGAAACAGGGGCTGATAGGTAGGTCAACTGATGAAAGAAGATGTAGTATACAGATAATTTCAAGTGTATTGCCTGACATTCCAAAAAGCCTAAAAGCGGTAAAGATTTGTTATATATATCCATGTGTTTGAGAATTTTACAGAATATCATTTCTCTGTATCAGAAATAGTTGTGAAAACAAACAACTCTTTAGCCATATTTCTTACAAAACTGGGGAAGCAATATAAAGAATTATAAAATAATTTGTCTGCATCTGCAGCCTGCATCCCACTCTCCAATGATGACAATTGGATGCTTAAACTCTAGTGGCACTGTTTGAATTCATTCTCAAATTAATTCATTCTCTCTCTCTAGGCAAACAGCTCTACAAACAAAGATGGAAAAACTAAGAGACGAAAGTTGTGAAATATAATTCTCCCAGCAATAAGGATTTTTATTGTCAATCTAAAAACAGCTGACACTGTCTGAAAGTAGAACCATAAAAATAAAATATAGCTCACATCCTCCATTTGCCTGCACTTGAAGGAAATGAGCTCTCAGAATTGTTATGGTAAGCTAATGTTACTACATTCGGTAGTTTTCAACAAAGGAAAAGTGATGGGGGAATCTCCTGGGCCTTAGGGATACCTCCTTGCTTTTTAAATTGAAACAATTTAAGAAGCTATACATTAAAAATACATCTTCATGATGAAACTGTAGTTCATCTTCTTCATAGTTCTTATTTGACAATCATTTTCTAACTATAGGACCAGAGAAACTTGCACTACAATTGTTAAAGTCATCTCCTTTCCTACTTTCAAAGTAAATTCTTCAGAGCCAAAGCTTTTTTATTCTCTTTTCTACTGGTCTCCCCAAATATTCCAAACCTTCACCACTCTTCCTGAGACTTCTTCCCTTCCTACTCTGGAGAAACCTTTCTTCCTACTTCCTTGAAAAAAATACAGTCAACCAGGCATTAGGTGCCTCAATGTCCTGCTTAAAAATCTACCTGTATTTCAGACCTTCCCAGATTAGCTATATTTTGTCTCATCTCCTTATAACCAACAGTGATCCACCAACTCTTCTCTTTCCTGCCCAAACCTATATTCTTTCCTTCTCAATGGACTCTTTCCTTCAGAGTGCAATTCTGCTTGAATTTTTCTAATGAGGAACTTTTCTCCTACGTGTCCCTCTATCTTCCCTCTGGCTATTGCTCTATTTGTGCATCCCTTCAGAGTTATCACCTTAAAATAATATACTGGAGCCCTGGCTGGTTTGGCTCAGTGGTTAGAGCATCGGCCAGAGGACCAAAGGGTCTTGGGTTTGATTCCCTGTCATGGGCATGAACCTCGGTTGCAAGTTCAATCCCTGGTGAGAGGCAACCAATCGATGTGTCTCTTTCACATTGATGTCTCTCTCTATCTTTCCTTCTCTCCCTCTCCCCTCTCCTCCCTCCCTTTCATTCTCTCTAAAAAATCAATGGAAAAAAGTACCCTCAGGTGAGGATTAAAAAAAAAAAGTATAATGTGTGATCTTTTTCACTGCCTCAGTTCCAACATAGCTCTACCCATTCTAACATAGACTCTGACCTCATTAACTAAAATCATTTTTGGGAAAATCAGCAACAAATTCAACATCTTTAAAATGTATATTCCTGATGTGAAAAATCCAAGACAATTATTTTGTGAGTATTATCAGGATTTCCCCCACCTCAACCATAATATTAGACAAATAAAGAGAAAACTAAGTTGTTTTGAAATGACTTTACATGCTGCTTAAAAATTTATTTTTATTACGACATTTCTTAGATCGTAGACAAGTATTAAACTTAGCTTACCTGACTTCTCACCACTGTGCATGGTTAATTAAATCCTCTATAACTTTCTTGGACTTCATTTTACATCTCCGGCATCCTGATTAATATCTTGTATGAACGTCTTTCTTATACAAGGAAGAGACTGACTTCAATTCTTTTCCCTCTCCACAAAAGCCATCCCCAACTTGCACTGAGAAGATACTTGTTATGGGCTGAATTATGTCCCCACCAATTCATATGTTAAGGTTCTAACCCTTAGTACCTTGGAGTGTGACTGTATTGGAGATAAGGTCTTTATAAAGATGATTAAGTTAAAATGAAGTCTTTAGGGTGGGCCTTAATCCGATCTTACTGCTGCTTTAAGAAGAAATTTAGACACTCAGATGACGCCAGGAGCATACAAGCACAGAGAAAAGAACATGTGAAAATACAGCAAGAAGATGACCATCTGCAAGCCAGAGAAGCCGGCCTCAGGATGAAACCAAACCTGTAGGCACTGTGATCTCGGACTTTTAGACTCTAAAACTATGAGAAAATTAATTTTCATTGTTTCAGCCATCCATTCTGTAGTATTTTGTTATAGCAGCCCCAGGAATAAAATACTTAAATTTATTTGTTTTGGTGTTAGACCAAATAATAACAAGTTCCTGTTGAAGTCTGGTTCTGTTTTTATATTCTGAAACAGAACCTCATGATATTAAAGCTGAAATTTCTTAGAAATCATTTGGTCAAGTAGTTTCATTTTTGTGAGGATTACTAGATTCCTTAGAAAATCTATGAAACCCTGAGTCCCTTCCTCAACATAGTGAACATGAGAACATGTCTTTGGCATAAATTTTATTTCATTAGGAATTTATTTTCTTCACATAAGCAGAATACTTTTTTAAAAAACCCTTTAGCCCTGGCCAGTGTAGCTCAGTTGGTTGGAGTGTCATCCGGAACACCAAAAGGTAGCAGGTTTGATTCCCAGTCAGGGCACATACCCAGGTTGCAGGCTCCGTCCCCAGTCAGGGTGCGTACGGGAGGCAACAGATCGGTATTTCTCTTTCATATCCATGTTTGTTGTTTTCTCTCTCTTTCTTCCTTTCCTTCCCTCTAAAATCAATAAACATATCCTTGGGTGAGGATTTAAAAAATTATTTATAGATAAATAATTCCTTCTCACTTTAATTTTTCAGGAAAAAATTAAAAGTCACTTTCTGAAATCAAATAAAATAAAAATGAATTGCATTGTCAAAATAAAAAGAAAACTAATCTGGCTCAATATCAAATTTCAATAAGAAGCCTGATTAAGAAGTTTTAGTTTACTTTAACATAGCACTATCTTGGGTATTCAATAGATTTGTGACTTTGTTGTAGTTTAGGGGCAAGAGAGAGTAAAAAAAACCTAGCGATGCCAACTTATAGAGAATTAGAATAACCATTACTCTCTTTGCCAGTCAAGGATAGGATTGTATGAAGAAACAAAGCATTCCCCAAGACCCTTCAGAGAAATTCTAGTCACGTCATTTCCTCCAGTCAATAAGGTCACCTTTGCCAAGTACTGCATCACTGATCCTGTCTATTTCAGCAAGAAAAGAAAATAAATCCATATTTCAATGTTAAGGTCATCAGAGCAGGGGTAACTTTCAAACTAGTTTTTCAGTACTTTGATATATCCAAAGATTTCTGCCAATGCATAAAAACACAAGACTGTCACTCTCAACTCCAGGATCTAGAAGCACTTTGCCTGGAATCGGAAACTTTGTATATTTGTTCGCTCCCTTCCTCCAACAGAATGAAAACTTGGCCAAAAGAGCTCCGTCTTTTCAGAAGCATTCACAGGCAATGTAAGGGCCTTAAATCAGAAGATTTGCCTTGGTCATTGGACCAAAATATCTGCCAAGTGAGCCAGTCCATAAATACACTTCGCCCTGTCAAGCTTTTCTGTGACTGGGCTTTCCCACTCTTTCAAAAGAAGTAAAACTTTGCTTCAAGCTTAGTCAAACACTTCAAAAGGCAGCAAACTTCTTAGTACTCAAAAACTTTATGTTATGTTTGCATTTATGACAAAACTTCTTGACAATGATTTAAAAACCTGACTCTGAGGAAATTGGTATCTTTCATAACAGTAAACAAGGCTCTTTTCAAAACTGCTGGCTGGGTCTTTGACACCAGTGCATCCTCATGTCAAAAGCAATGAGAAGTTGTAATGATGTGATTTCTCCAAAGCAGGATGTCCAGACAGATAGCCAAGCCTGTTTATGCTTCATTGGGGCACAATAACCTAACTTGTTTTTTTCCCCCTATCCAAAGGCTTTCTTAGTAAAGAAAATTCTCATCATTTTGAAAGTATCTATGACCACTGACATTTCTAAAAGTAACTCAGAAATTATAACATTTTTTGATAGTTTTAGTGTGCACATAGGATTGGCAGTACAAAAACTGAAAGTAATGCCATTTATTTGTATAATGAAAAAGAAGTGAAGCAGCTGTGAATTCCTCCCCTTTCATTCGGACTATTAGAAGAAATGTCAGCATGTCTGATGTGTGTGATGTCACTTGTTAAATAGTGTTTGAATTTTCTTCTGTGGTTTCAATCACAAACCAGCTCAGTAAGTTCCAGAGAATAAGACAATAAGACAGTGCCGAGTGTCTCCAATTTTATGTGGCTTCTTGTGCTTTATAATGTCTTAAGTGAAATTTTATCTATTAAAAACTATGGAAAGCCACAAATCTTATCCCTATGTCAAAGAACCCATCAGGAAAGATTCATCAGGAAACAGACAGCATGTGCTCATTAGCAATCTCTTCTCGGCCACCATTCAGTACTGGCCATTTTTCCTTGCTGGCTTAGACTTCGCAGTGATCAGGGATACTGGGACAGTGTTGTTTATGCCTATTCAAGTCATTTTGCCATTGCCCATACTGTGTGTGATGTCTGCCAGGATGTGCCAAGGTGTCTCCTTCCCATCTCAAGAGAAATTATATCTGCATCAACTGGATTTTTCTGCTGTCACCACCACCAAACCTTCTGGAGCTACTACTCCCAACCTCTTTGCAGAAGCTATTGTCACGGCCAGCAAGCACCAAAGGCAATCAGAGCAGGACTGTGTTCTCTGATGAGATGAATGAATTCCTTATATCCTTGCTCTAACTTACACGTGTGCTCTCAATGCTCACCAGTGCTGAGTACATACAGTCTTCCAGCTTTACCTGAACCATAAGGAATCAGATATGAATACTTGAAGTTTGGGATTAGAGAACTATCTTAGTAAAACATTGTGACATATACAAAATTTGGACACATATCTGTGCCTCACTCTCCACATATTTGTTCCTCTCCTTATAATCTCTCAATATGCCTGCCCAACCCTACAGGCAATACAGTTTAGACTCAAGCAAGATGTCATGTTATGTTGCTAACATGGTTTAGGGTTTATTCTCTAGTTGATTCTTTCCACTCACTGCTTTCAGTTTAACACTGTCAGAAAAATATTACATCAGCACGTAGACTTTACTGAGTTTAGACAAGTGCATAGGCTATCTCCATAAACTGACATTAAAAACCAAGAAAATAAAAAACTGTGTCTGCAGTTCACCTACACACACACACACACACAAACACAAAAGCATTTGTTCTCACAACACCTAAAATTGAACAATTCCATATTTTAAACTTTTTAAAATTGATTTTGAGAGAGAGGAAGAGGGAAGGAGAGGGAGAGAGAGAGGAGAGATCAAGGTGAGAAACATCGATCGGTTGCCTCCCTCCTGTGCCCTGAGGATTGACCAGGAAAGGGAAGGATCAAAGCCACAACCTGGGTATGTGCCCTGGCTGGGAACTGCTCCAACCAACTGAGCCACACCAGCCAGGGTGAACAATTTCACATTTTTAACCACCACAATCATTACAGAGACCTGCTCTACTTCCTAAGGTACTATTTCAAGGGATGACCACCATCTATTCAGTCAGTATATTAAAATCCGAGGAGCCGTCTTATATTCCCCCACCTCTCATTCTTCATACCCAACATATTATTTCAACTCTTTATTTGATTTTTTCTTTCAAATCTATTCTCTTCAGTCTGCTATGGTCCATCCCTACCTTCACCACTGGATATTGCAATGAGCAGTAGGTCTCCCCACCGCCCTCACTATCTCTTTCTTTTCTATCATCCACATTGCTATCATAAATTTTCTAAAACTGGTAACTTTAGCTTTTTTTTATTTATTATCTTTACCCTTACAATCTTGAACAGCACCTTTATATGTAGTAACAACACAATAATTATTATCTCATAAGTAAATGCATTCTTTAAAAAGAAATGCTCAGCCAACAGAGATACTTTCATGAATAAATTTTGAATTCATTAGTCTTGTTTAGTACACATCCCATTCTCCACTCCTCTACAACTTTCTGGTACTGTTTCCAGGATCAGCCATGACTGCTATTTTCCCTGTGAACTGGAAATACTTGTAACGCAAGCAGAACTTTCCAGTTTGCAAATTTGACATGTAAACAAACATTGAGGTATAAGACTGAGCTGGGAGATTTGCTCTGCTCTAACAATATGAAGGCAGC
The DNA here is from genome assembly GCF_054644295.1 of Miniopterus natalensis. NCBI lineage: Eukaryota > Metazoa > Chordata > Mammalia > Chiroptera > Miniopteridae > Miniopterus > Miniopterus natalensis. The sequence continues at coordinate 71,442,833 of NC_142081.1, read as the reverse complement.
TCCTGAACAGGAACTGTGATTCACAAAAGATACTTACTCAGAAAAAAATCCATATTTTTTAAAAAAAGAGTTGTCCATTTCACAACAACCTACTTTCTCCTGGATCAATGCATTTATTAAAAAAAAAAAAAAAAGATGCCAACTTGCATAGTATATGATCCTCAAAATATGGGAACCGGCTGCCATCCAGAATGAAGGTGGAGCTCTAAGGCAGCAGGGTCCTTTCATGCATTAGTAGTAGACTTTTCTGGCCAAGTAGGAGGGAAGCATGGCAATGCCATAGGAGATTCTTAGAGAAAGCTGAGATAGGACCTTGTTGTACTCATCATTTACTTTATTATCATGACTCCTATTGAGGAATATCCTGCATAGAAATATAGGAACCCTATGTTCTTTCTGGCTCTATTTTAGGACATTACATTCTCTCCAGGAATGACAAATTAGAGTTATTTTCTCTTGGTCCATATATTAAACTTTGCTTTAGGTTATGTACTGCTAAATCAGACTTTGAAAACATTTTGTAATATGGCATTTTTTAGCCAGTTGAGCTGGAGCTAAGTCCCTAGAAGGTAGAAGCTAAGCAAATAGCTAGAAGCTACTAGTATAAAGACTGACTTTGCTCCCGGTTGCTAGTATCCATTGACAAGCGCAGAATTTTTTATTTCACAACTGGAAAATGATGGGAGAAGTTTGGAGTCAGAGCATTAGAAGAACAGAGGAGGCTGAGAGAGGGTATGACATGGCATCTATCGCCAACCTACTCTGGGACTATTTCAGAACTTCTGTGGACGGAGTGACTGAGGCAGAATTTGACAAGATCTTCAAGTTCTGACACAATTAAAGCTTCTTTGGACCCAGCTCATAGGTAAAGCATAGAGAAGGGGTGGGGGGAGGACATTCCCCATATGTATTAGCCAGAACTGAATCTCTTCAAAAACAACAGTAACAACGTGGGATTCGGATACAGAAATATACAATAAAATTTATTATAAGGAATTAACTAAAAAAGAATTACTCTAAAGATTATTTACAGAGGCTGAGAAGTCCCAAGTTCTGCCATCTGCAAGCTGGAGAGCCAGGAGTGCTGGTGGTACCATTCAAAGGCCTGAGAGCCAGAGAGCCAATGGTACAGATCTCGGTCTGAGCCTGAAGGCCTGAGAACCTGGAGCACCAAGGGCAAGAGAAGACCAATGTCCCAGCTCAAATGGTCAGGTACTCAAGAGGCCTTTTCAGACCCTCAATAGATAGAATGATGCTCACCTACATTGTGGATGACAACCTGCTTTACTGGAAATCCACCAATTCACATGCTAATCTCTTCCAGACAACACCCTCACAGACACACTCAGAAATAATGTTTAACCAGATGTCTGAGCATCTCATGGCCCGGTCAAGATGACACAGAAAATTAACCATCACATCATACTTCACATAGAATCATAAATTGCTCCAGTGTCCCGAGGATTAGAAATTTGGAATCAACTGAAACAGTAACTTTGGCCTTTATACCAGTGTCCTGGTGTGCTAGTGGGGAGTGTTGACAGCAGTGAAACCTCTAGAAGCAGCTCTGCAGAAAGCAAAGTAAGTGAAAACCAAAGTAGAAGAAAATCAAAGAAGTTAAAATCTCTGTAGTTAAAATAGAGAAAAACAATCAAAAGATGAGTTGATTCCAGCTAGTGTGACTCAGCGATTGAGCTTTGACCTATAAACCAATAGTTCACTGGTTCAATTTCCAGTCAGGGCACATGCCTGGGCTGTAGGCTCCATCTCAGTAGGGCGTGTATAGGAGGCAGCCAATCAATGTTTCTGTATCATCAGTGTTTCTATTTTTCTATCCCTCTCTCTTTCTCTCTCTGTAAAAAAAATTAATAAAAACATATTTTTTTTTAAAAGATGACTTGAAGCCCATTAGTATAATTTGAGAGCCATTGCTTACTTACATATTATAGATTTATTCCTTCACAAACAGTAGTACTGTCTTCATAATAAGCATGAATTTCACACAGATATAGCAAATAAGATGTATAATTATTTTTAAAATTCATGGTAAAAATATTGGAAAAAATGAAAATAATGTACATGTTCAAAAGTAATGAAACTCCACGTTTAGCACCATTTATTGTTTGATCCTATTTCCCTCTACCTCTTTCTAAATATTATCATCAAAATGTGTTGTTTCCTGAGTAATTTTTCAGTTACTTTTCCTCCTGAACAGTATTAGTGGCAGTTTGCATATGATTTTTTTAACAGTGTAGTAGGTTTCAGCACAGAAAGAAATTAAGAAATCAACATGTGAAGACTGAGGCTCATGGATACACAGTCTACCTGCTAGGTGTCAGCAAATTCAGATCATTCCTCAGTGATTCTAATCAAATTGCATGATTCTCCCACATCTTACAAAGTCCCTGCCCACACACATACATACCACCACTGCCTCCACGTTGTCAGGCTTTGTTCAGGAGAAAGCCACTCAAGTGCTCATAAAGGGCACTACAGGGCTCCATGTATCTCATAGGTCACTTCAGGAGAATATTTTGGATAAGCCCCAATAGCCTAAAATGGCCCTTGGAGCAGCAGCAAGTAGTTTTCGAGAGCTTGTACTTCCTGCCAGTGACTTGAGTCGTTTGGAACACATCCCAAGGGCTTAGGAACCTCTAAGAAAAACCTCCTTAGCATTTGGCAGCTTTGCTTACAATGCATCAATATGCACCTGGGTATCAATCCACTGTGAATTTAAAGATTCATGTGTATTTTCCATCTTGCTGGTTATTAAATGTGCCTTCACTTTGGTTATAAGTTCACTGTCTTCCAAGTTCTAGAACTGAATAAATTATTGATTTTATTAGCCTATTATTTAGAATTAGTATTTATATCTGTAAGTATTAGCCAGGGTTCTCACACTTGTACAGTATTGATACATTTCTAAGACCTAAGGGTTAAAATTCATGTTCATCCAGAATAAATGCATACAGTACTTCATGCTATTTTATAACATGATGACATGGGGCAGGAAGAAAACTGGAGAGCTGGCATAATTTATTCCATTGTTTTGCATATGATTTTGCAAAAATCACATCAAAACTGGTGTGATTTCATTTTTTTCAAAAATGTCAATTTCCCTGTCTTCATTTTACTTTTTTGTAACTTAAAAATATTAAATTTACACAAAACTTGTAAGTGCTGCCACATGTTCTTCACACAGAGGTCCCACTCAAGTCTCATCAGTTGTCCAAATAATATCCTCTGTGAAATGGTCCGATACAGTATCACATGCTGCACGTACATGTCATGTCTCCAGTGTCCTGCAGTCCAGGATGTATGTTGTGGGAGGCTTCCCAGTCAGTCGCCTTCCCCTGAGGGTTCCAACTCCTGCCATGTCATGCCCTTCAGTCACCCTCTCTGGACCAGGACTACACTGGGGCCGCTTCCTTGTTCAATCCCTGACCCCTCCTTCTGCAGCTACTTTTCTCACTCCAACCTGCATAGTGAGTTTGCACTGAATTACTTGCATTATGTCGTCTTCTTTTAAGCCTGTTGAATTCTGCTCTGGCTGGCAGTTAAACCATTGGCAGGTCTTGATCCTATAGGGTTTGTTTCATGCTTTGTTAAAGAGTGTCTGTTTCAGCTTTGTCCTTAGACCTGGATGATAGCCCTTGCCTTATTTTCTAGTGGTTATTCCTAAAACATAACCTTTTTTATTCCTAAAAAAAGGGCTGAGGTGTGCACCAAGGCCTCTCTGCCCTGCGTGGCCCTTAAAACAAACATCCCCAGCACTGCATGACTTCTGGTCCCTCCCTGTAGCCATCAGCCCTGCAGCAGGTGCTCTGTTAGGTCTCACAGTGTTGCCCTGCACAGGGGCAGGCAGCAATGTCTCCCATAGAGACCCCCATGCAGATTTCTGGAGCTTTGTTCCACAAAGCTCCTCTTTCCCTAAGAAATTCCAGCCACTTAGGCAGTCTCCACTCTGATTTCTACCTGCTCAACTCAGTGAAACGGACTCTGCTTTGGCTCCCTGTCCCTGCCCCAGGATAGTGAAAATGCTCCAAGTAGAAAGACACAGGGAACACAGGGCACTCCTAGCAGGTTTCCCGTCCTTGAAAGATCTGCACTGTCTATACTTCGATTCCAGAAATTGGGTGTATTATATATTTTGTCCAGCTTTGTAACTGTTTACAGCAGGAGAGTAATTTTGTCACTAGTTATTCTGTTATGGCTGGAAGAGAAATCAACTCTGTTTTTAAAGGTGAAATTAATTTAGCATGGAAAAAAAGATACACTGTACATAAATTAAAACTAAGTACACACATTTGAAAATGTTTAAATGGTCTTAGAATATGTGAGAAACTGCTTTTTAAAATATTAAGTAAAATTTAATGACTACAGCAATACTTTTTTAGCACAGCTACATAGTTATGATTCTTCATAACAGTGAAGAGCCAGTATAACAGAATTTGCTGTCATGCAAATAAGTGCATAGCCCCTTTACTGCACTTTTCTCCATTTTCAGGGCACTTTATAATCTCTTTATTTTGTTTATTCCACAAAGGTCCCTTTTAGTGAAATTACATCTTATTATTTGATGATGTTTTGATTATTTTGCAAAAAATAAGCAATCATTGGTTATAGCAAGGATTACATTAAAACGTTAGTTTTAGTATGAATCTAGCCAACTGAATTATCAGATTGTGGAAAATCATACACCAGCCCTAGCAAAACCCACCATTAGAACAATTCTAAAGTATATAGAAACATAAAGTCATCGACCAATAAATCCCTAATTGTATGTTGATTAATTTGAATAAATTATGTTAATTTATGCAATTTCATAGGGGCAATGCCAAGTTGACTGTGATAGCACTAATTCATATAGCACTGCAGTTTCCTGGAATGCATTCACAGTGCTAAGCTTGGTACAACTATGCCATTATTAATGTATATCTTACTCTGAAAAATTTCATCTTTAAAGTCTATTAGACTTTTACTTCAAGTGTGCCTAAGAAAGGTGACACAACTAGTGGAGATTGATCACAATATTACATTGTTATATTGCTTATATACATGCATAATTAGCTGGTTTTCAAACATCAATTTAATTATATGCCATAGATGAAATGGATATTCTTTGGGAAAAGAGTGTCAAGGGCTGGAAAAGTGATGGCTGGGTGGTTCCCTAATTTAGCAAGTCATGAGACACATATGTTTTCCTGCATACATAACCCCCTGAGATTTTCCCCAATGCAAGAAGAAATCTACATCAGCAGCTCTGACTATCTATACATTGCAGAGAACAGAAAGCATTATGGCAGGAAGCTCGCTTTTCTCATGTTGCCACTTAGGACTCAAAAATTTCAAGTTTCAGTAAGATGAAAGGGGTCAAAACCACTGTTCCTTCAAGTGATACAGATATTACTAAACAGTTTTCACTGAGTCTGAGTTTGGCTCAGAAATCTATCACTTATCAGTGCAGAAAGTAAGCAAATGCAAAGAGTCACCTCATAAACTATGGAGGACATCTCAGGACAAACATTCAGTAGTATTTAAAGAAAATCTGACTAGAGTGACTTACCAAAATATGGTATGATTTTTCTCATGTAATTCAGGCACATAAAAAGGAAATCCAGGTTGATTCAGCTGTTCAAGAAAGGGTTCATAACTTGTAATGATGGGGTTTATGGGAATTACTTCATTCTATGAAGAGGAAAGTATTTTTTAACGAAGGGATGTGTTGGTCGTTTTGTAACGCATTTGGAGAAATGTTTAAAAACACATGTATTAGCAAAGGTTATGTACATGAACAGTGCAAGTCACTCTGACAGCAGTGTTATTTCAGAGAATGTATGTGATATATCTTCTGTAGTGTATTTGTAGTAGTATTTAAAAACACATGTAATAAAAGATGTCTATAAGAGTTGTACATGAAGGATACTTTAAAAGTGTGTTATTTCAGGAACTGAATATGATAGCTCTTCTGTAATGAATTTAGAGAGGTGTTTAAAAACACACATAATAAAAATGCTTTTAAAAGTGGCACCTGCTTACTACAAAAAGTGTGTGTGTGTGTGTGTGTGCCTGTGTGTGTTTAAGCACAACAATGTATTTGACATTCTGTATGCATTTAGAGAAGTATTTAAAGGCACATTTAAGAAAAAGGAAAGTGTTCATGGTCCTAGGGTATTTTCTCATATCAAAAGATGGTTAGTCCACCCTGGCAGGTGTGGTTCAGTGGCTAAAGTGTTGGCCTGTGCACCAAAGGGTTGAGGGTTCGATTCCCAGTCAAGGGCATGTATCTGGGTTGCACGTTCGATCTCCGGCCCTGGTCAGAGCTCATGCGGGAGGCAACCAATTGATGTATCTCTCTCACATTGATCTCTCTCTCTCTCCCTCTTCTTCTCTCTCTCCCCTCTCTCCTTCCCTTCCACTCTCTCTAAAAAGCAACAGAAAAAAATACCCTTGAGAATTTTTTAAAAAATTAAAAGATGGCTTCTCCACCTCCAAGGATGTCTGCATTCTAGGCAGGGAAAAAGTAGAAGACTGAAGGGCAAAAGACAAAAAGACCACAGCGCTTTCTGAGAAGTCTCTTCTCCCATACACAGAAACTTTTAAATGTATCTCATTGGCCAAAAATTGTGTCAAATCATCACCTCTAATGTCAAGGAAGGTTGAAAGATAAGATAAAATTATATTGGGTTCTGTTATTGAGCAATGAGAAAATAGTTATTAGACAGGCAACTAGCAATGTCTGTCCTAGGGTCTTCTAAACATTTTTGCATTTCATTGGCTGTGTCTGACTTAATATTTATTTCTGCAAGATCAATTGAAATCTTAAATTTACTGACTTCCTACTACTCTTAAGTTCCAAAATGGATATTACTCTGCCTCCTTACTTGGATATTAGGAAAAATAAAGATAAACTGAAAGTTATATATGACACAAAACTTTATATTTGAATAGGTCTTGAAATTAATAATAATAGTAAAAATAGGAAAGTACTAATTATTGATTTAATTAAAGGTATACTATAAGTTTTAAAAATTGCAGACATAGATTTGCTATAAACCATCTAAGCAAGATAAGCCTTATGAGAATCTTTCAAAATGTATATGTACCCATATTGAACAAAGTAAAACCTTAGACATATGGACTAAAGTAATGGTGGAATGAATACTATGTCTGTGAGCTCAACATCACTATCACAGAACAAAAGCTCCATAATATAAAAGATTAATGAAACTGCTCCGAAGAGATCATGCCCAAGACTTTAACTAGATCAGAAGCTACCAACCTTGGCTGTATCCTCGGAGAAAGGTCCTCTGTGCTGTAGCAAATTATTTTTGGAAAGGATTACTGCAGGTGAAGTAGAAATGATGGTTTCTGAGTTTACAGAAGTCTATAACTATCAATTCAAGTTAGCCAATAACTTTAGATCCTACACTATATGTCACAGACATTGGATTATTTGGTTTCTCATTTCTCTTAACTCCACTGAATTTAAATAACAACAACAAGAAACCTACTTGTCTAAGGTCTTTCTCCAGGGATATTAACATAACAATTGTGACAGGATGGCACAGGGTGGCAAAAGTCTATTCTCAGAGTATCATCTAGCACCATGAAACTATTGATGCATTTCTACTGATGCATTTCAGGGAGGATTTTTAAGAAAAACATCTTCAAAACTTTATAGAAAATGATTCTTGTCCTTTTAAAAATAACATTAAATGTGGACAACTAACACATACTCACTTGTCTAAATTCTAAAATGAATCCAAACCCATCCAGAGGAATTTAAATAGGACAGGTGGCTAAATATAATAGTCTACTCTGGAGGTTGAGGAACTGGGTGAAAAAGGCGAAGGGATTAATAAATACAAATTGCCAGTTATAAAAATAATCACGGTGATGTAAAGTACAGCATAGGGAATATAGTCAGAAATATTGTGATAACTATGTATAGTACCTGATAGGTATTAGACTTATCAGTGTTATCACTTCCTAAGTTATATAAATGTCTAATCACTATGTTGTACACCTGAAACAAGTATATTGTATATCAACTGTAATTGAAATAAAAATTTTAAACTTTTAAATAGTCTCCCTTGCCTTATTTTTTTTAATTTAATTTTTAAGGGAGTCTGTGGTGAAGAATAAGGAACCCTTCATTTATTAACCCCATATTAAAAGCTATAGATGCGGGGGGATGAAAACTGTTTCAGAATGGTGATACCAATGAGTATCAACTTGATTCTTATTTCGATAGAAAATCTCATTTTGATAGCAAAATCCTGGAAAAAGTCATGATTTTAAAGTGCCAGATATTTATGAAAGTCAAAGTGACAGGTGAAGCTGAAAACAAGAGATTTGATGTATAACTTGCTTCAAAAATTCCAAACTAGATCCCCTCCATCTTTCTGAAATCGCTTTTCCCTTCATATAGAAGGAATAAAGCAGAGAATTTGAACAACACAGTTATGAACCTAGGGGCAAGAGGCAAAATTACAGGCCAAAGTGTGGCCATACTCAAAGCAAAGGAATACATGAAATCCTGCATTCTGAACAAAAAAACTCTATCCTGGATTCCCAGTCTACTGACAGCCAGACAGCAACCTCCCCCTCCCCCCCCCAAAAAAAAGAAATGGAGGCTTTGTCTCAAAAAAAAATAATCAACCTAGAAGAAAAGACATAGGCACTAACAGTGTCCTCACTGAGACAGCCTATTCACCAATAACCTTACATTGCAACTACCTAATGACAAGCCCAAGTCATGCATCTAATTTTCCAACAGATTTCTGGTGCATCACTCATAAATTAAAACTGTCAGCTAAGGATTATTGGATATTTAAGGAAAGCATCTAACATGAAAAACAGACTAAAACAAGCAGAAGGCAAACAGAACTTTAAGAAGAAATAAACTTCAAAAATATAAGCAATTAATGACATCAGAGAGATCATAAAAACATTGAATCAAGGAAATAATATTAGGAGGATATGAGAAAAAAATATATACCAGATCAACAAAATAAGAGCTGCTAAAAATTACCACTACTGCAGCAGAACATTTAAAAATTCAATGGAAGGACTGAAAGATAAAGTAAAGTTAATCTCCTGGAAAATTAAAAAGACAAAGAAATAGAAAATAAGAAAGAAATTTTAAGAAAATCAGAAGACAATTCAGAAGATCCAACCTCCCTCTCATAGAGTTCCTCAAAGAGAGAAAGGATACATACAACAAAAGGGAAAAGAGTTTTCAAAGAAACAATACAAGAAAATGGTTTAGAACTGAAAAAACTAAGTTTCTTTGTTAAAAAATAGATGAAATAAACAATGAAAGATGCATAAAGCACAATATTGTAAAATTTCAAAATTAATAGGCTATAGAGAAGATACTAAAAGCTAGTAGAGATAACAAGGTCACATGTAAGGACTCGGACTTCAGAATAAAATCACTCTCAGCGGCAACCATACGAAAATTGAAGAAACTGCAACAATGTCTTCAAAATTCCAAGGCAAAATTATTTCCAACCTATAATTCATTACCTAGCCAAAATATCACATCATATAAGAAGTGAAATTGTCATGTTTAGGCATGCAAGATGTAAAAATGGCTATGTTTATTCACCTATCAATTCATTTTATTATTTTTGCCCTTTCTATGCAGCTCAATGAATTTGACTGCACAAAATTTGTCTATATTTCCACTTTCTCAGAAGCATAAAAATCTTCAATGTTCAATAGACTTTATGGACTACAATGCTGAGAGAGAGACAGACAGAAAGAGAGAGAGATGGAGATGGAGACAAAGATGGAGATATAGAGAGTTGATGTTAAAATTTCTAGTATGGTAATTTCCTTATACAATATTTCTAAGACAAACGGTAAAAATAACAATTAAATAAATAAAAGAGAGAAGGAAAAGGCATACAGTTTAGGAAAAAGGCAATTCAAACCAGGAACCAGTCAAAGGGAAGCCCATGTATGATGCTGAATGCTAGGATAACAGTTATACAGAAGGCCCAAAAGCAACAGTCCACATTGGAGCAAGCAGTCAGAAGATTTCAGAAAGCAGTTTTCAAAGCAGGGAGAAGGGGGACTGATGTACTCAAGAGAGTAAAAGAAGAATTCTTTATTCTTTTGGCTAGTCTGGGACTGAATGTGTGCTAGAAAACTAAGGGAAAGAATAAAACAAAGAGGTTCTCGTATGGCAGACTTGAAGGTGGCCACCATGATCGCTGCCTCTTGGTGTTCATACTTTGGTGTAATCCCCTCAGCTCAAGTTTGGGTGGAACCTGTATGTAACCTGCTTTTCACCACTAGAATAGGCAACGATGTTAGGATGTCATTCCTGTTATTACATTTACATCTTATTCTACAAGACTGTGTTTTGCTAGCAGACTTGCTCTTCCTCTCCCACTCTCCTTGTAGAAGCAAAAGAAAGCAGAGATAGAAACAAAAATAAAAAACAGCAACAGAAAAATACTAACTCTAGAAGAAAAGTTTCACAAAAAAATAGTTTAGAGTATACTATGAGGCTTAGCAATTAATAATATTTGTGGTCATAATAATGTAAATTCTGTATACTGACTCTACAAAAATTCTGAATTGAAAATGAGTGGAAAAGTATGTATTTAGTAAAAGGGAGGCTTATAAGAAAACCAATTCCTCATCTTCACAGTAGTAGTTAAGAACAAAATCAATTTTTGGATTTCCACACATGACACCATATTCAAACACTAAGATACATATTTCATACATCAATCAGCAGCTTGATTCACCCTTCACAGCTTTCTAAGCAGTCCTCCCTCTTGCCCTCTTCCCTGCCTTCCCACCCATCATCTGTCACAGTCTCAGCCACTCCAGTCCTTTATGATACTGAGCTCCTGCAACACCCTGGACCCTTTCCACCGTCTTTTACTAAAAGGGCTGTGTGTGGACATGCTGACATGCTGGGTGAAGCTCTCTGAAGAGAATTTGTCACTCCAGTGAGAAGGAAAGGATTTAGACCACAGGTAACACCCTGCGAGTTATCCAAAAGAGAAATAAAAACTGCTGCTATTTAAAGCTACTGGGTAAAGCAAGGGCTTTCCCTGAAGTGGAGACTTGCAAAGTTCTACTCAGAGAAGCTCAACATAGTTCAAGCTGCGGAGAGTCCCTGAAAATTCCAGCCACTTCAGAAGTAACTGAGGATATCATTGGAGGGGGAAAGGAGGAGAGAGCAGAAACCAAAGAAAGTATAGGGACATAGTTAACAAAGATACGTTTTATACAATTTTGTGAATTTTTGTATTTAAAGTGTTTCACTTTCACCGATTAATTTTTAAAAAAATCCTCACCAGAGGATATTTTTTCCATTGCTTTGCAGAGAGAAAGGAAGGAGGAGAGAGAGAGAGAGAGAGAAAGAGAGAGAGAGAGAGAGAGATCAATGTGAGAGAGACACATCTTTTGGTTGACCGAGATAGAGCCTGCAACCGAGGTACATGCCCTTGGCCGGACTCGAACCCGGGACCCTTCAGTCCGAGGGCCAATGCCCTAACCACTGAGAAAACCAGCTGGGGGTGATTAATTTTATTTTTAAAAGTCTGAACACTTTCACCAGTTTTATTTTTTCAAAAATGTGCTCAGAATTCATGAAATAAAATATTAAGTAAAATAAACATTAAAATGCCTGTATTGTCATTTTGCTTAAGTAATATAATCAATACATAGCAGGAAGCCAATAGATGCCACTTAAAATTTTACAGTAAAGAAACAGCTATAGAAACACTATTTTGTATAAAGGCAAATACCAAAAGAACTTGAAATTTACCTATTCTATAGGATATTGATGTCATATTTCTATATGACATGGACTCATCATTCTCTCAATATGCATTTTGAAGTTATGATAATTAGGTTGGTGTGATGCTGGTCAATATACTTGAGCCACTGTAGAAGTTCAAATATTTTTACAAGTGAAGTTTGTGATAAAGCAGACTTTTCAAAGGAGCTGGTAAAGACATTGTTAAATGATTGGCATTACCAGAGTAGGTAATGTTGTGCACAGATAATCATAGGCCTTATCTGCAAAACTAAGACACAATACCTTCAGTGTAGAAAATAAAGTCACATGTTTTTAGTAAATAATGAGTACTGTTGTGGTGATCTTCAAATTTGCGGTTACATTCCTAGTGAAGAAAGCCTACTGATAGCACTAACATAATATTTACGTATCTTTTTTCTCTTCTTCCTTGAAAAGAAAAAAAGAAAACTTCTCTAAACCTCTTTTAGCAGTTAGGTTTTGAGTCAGAAGTCTGAGTTGATGTCACACCTCTGAACACCAACTTTGAGTAAACAATATAACCTTTGAACCTCTGCTTCTGTATTAAAAAAAAAAAAAAAATGAAGCGAATAACTTTTGATAAAAACAGGCTGCCCTGTTAATTTAATTTAATTCATTTAATTTCATGGCAACCCTAGGTAGACCTGCTTTGAAAACAATGAAGCACCTGAAATGAGTATTTAATATCAGAGTGATTATTGCTTAAAAGGACAAATCCACATAGAACTCTTAAGAGAAAAAGAGTATTTGCAGAATTTGGAACATATATATATTCATACTAAAGGTCAGTGTTCCTGATTAAAGTATATTGCACTTTATTATAGTTCTATTTTACAAATAACACATTCCAAGAAAGAATTACTGCTAAGAAGTACTTGAACTCATTAAGAAAATGAACAATCCAATTAAAAAAAATATGCAAATATCTAAGCAGACACTTCATCAAAGAAGATATACAGATGGCAAATAAGCATATGAAAAGATACTCAATATCACAAGTCATTTGGGAATTTCAAATTAAAACAACAATGACATATCACTACACACCTATTGGAATGGGCAAAATCCAAAACACGACACCAAATGCTAGTGAGTTGTGAATTAACAGGAACTCTCATTCACTGCTAGCAGGTGGGAATGCAAAATGGTATAGCCATTTTAGAAAACTAAATATACTCCTACCATATGATTCAGCAATTGTGTACCTTGGCATTTACCCAAAAGAGCTGAAAATTTGTGTCCACACAAACACCTGCATACAAATGTTTATAGCAGCTCCATTCTTTATTTGGAAACAATCAAAATGCACTTCAGTAGTCAATGGGTAAATAAATTGTGGTACATCCAGACAATGAAATATTTCAGTATTAAAAAGAAATGAGCTATCAAGCCATGAAAATACATGGATGAAACTTAAATGAATATAACTAAGTGAAAGAAGCCAACCGAAAGGCTATATACTGTATGATTCCAACTCTATGCATCCTGGAAAAGGCAAAACCATGGAGGCAGTAAGTGAACAGATAGTTGGCAGAAATTAGGGGGGAGGGAGTACTGAATAGGCAGAACAAAGAGGGATTTTAGGGCAGTGAATTTACTCTGTATGATACTATAATGGTGAATACATGCCATTGTGATTTGTCCAAACCCATAACTGAACACCACCAAGAGTGAACCCTAATGTAAACCGTGGACTTTGGGTGATAGTGACAAGTCAGTGTAGGTTCTTAATTTGTAACAAATGCACCAATCTGGGGTGGAATTTTGATAGTGGGAGAAGTTGGGCATATATGAAGGCAGAAGATATATAGGAAATCTCTGTACCTTCTGCTCAATTTTGCTATGAACCTAAAGCTGCTCAAAATTATAAACTTTATTTTTCAAAAAGTACCATATATATACATTTTCATTTGCTAGAAGTACAAAAGCACATTTAAGTGATAAAAATTAAAATTGAGCCGCAATATAGGGTAGACAGTTTGGATTTTTAGGGAAAATAGTGTTTTTAAATAACACAGTTTTCAAAATCATAAACAAATATGGTTTTTAATTTATTCTTTGCAATGTTCAATGCTACAACAAACAAATCCTTAAATGAATTTTGGAGACCATAAAAACCATTTAAATAGAGATTAGCGGTTTAATGTATTTAGATTAGTTCAAGTCCAAAAATTTCATAATAAAGACCTTAAAGGAGTCAAAGCTGGAATATTATCAACACCATTATCCATTTAAATTAATTTCTGAAAAGCACAGACCTTAAAGTTAAGCCAACTAGTTCACTTACGAGTTTTTAGACTAAATGCCAAAAACTTGAAAAGATGGAGAAACTTAGGCACACTTCAGGGAAAAAAACCTATTTGAAACAGTGTATTAGTTGGGACACTTTCAATTTCACATGACAGGCCAAATCAAACCAATCTAAGGAAGATAAAGGGATCAGGAGGTTTATACTGTTTCCTGGGAAGAACCGGAGTAAATCCAGATACTGAATTATATCTCCCTCTTCTTCCTTTCTGTGTCCCTGACCTTAATGCCTTCTATCTCCCTCCCTCCCCCTCCCCCTCCCCCTCTTCATTTTTTCTCCCCATCTTTGCTTATCTGAGTATTTTCTGACTCATTTTTTTCTTATTGAAGATTTAATTTTTCCAAGTAGCAGGAGATGGGCGTGCCCTACAGTTGACTCCAGGTTCACAAATCCCGGATTAGCCACACCAGAGGAAGAAGAGAGCATTTATTTCCAAGAGTTCCTACATAAAATCCCAATGAATTAATCAGGTTGACTCTACTAGCACCACGTGTCCATCTCTAGGCCAAAATCTGTGGGGGCTCCATTATAACCTCATTTGTGTAGAAGGGAAAGTGCCTCCAAATGAAGAGAGCAGAGATGGAAAAAAAAATGTGGTAGGTGCTTGAGAAGACAACAGTTTTAATATATTTAATTTGGCTAGTTTTGATTAATATATATAATAGAAAATAATTTTGTTTTAAAAACAGAAGTCCCAGGACTAAAATCATATTTCTATTGGGAAATCTAGAAAAAGTTATTTCTGGAGTCTGATAGTGAAGATGTTGAGTAAGTTAGTGAATCAAATGACAGTGAGTACTTCAGGAAGTATTTTCTTAAAAACTAAATTTGGCTGGCATTTTCCTTTGTTATTAACTATACTCTCCTGTCAAGATGAGTTTCATTCTGCACTGGCCTGTTCAGATTTTTTAAAAAAAGGATCTTTCACTTTGAAGTTATAATCAATCTATAGAACTTTGACTGATTGGTTTATATGAAACGGGACCATGGATTATATCTTATTTCTGAGATGAAACCTAAAATTAAATATAAATAGTTACCACCCATTCCATTGATAATTTGGGTATTTAAAATCTTGTTTTCCACAATTGGATGTATTAGAGGTTTGGAAGTTTGCCCAAATTAATTAACATTCATCACCTGTGTTGACATTTAAAAACTCAATATTATGGTAAATATTTAGATTTTAACAAAAGCCTCAACTTCTTTAGCATAGCCCTTTTCAGAATGAATTCCCTGGAGTCCTTTCTTTCATAAAAATATCGATTGCAACAGGCTTCTTCTGTTAGTGTCTGCTCTGTTCATTTAGATCCCAGAGAACATGACAAGTTGTAAAATAAAATTCACCTTAAATTCAATGATTTCCCCAAAATTTGAAGAACAATGCTCTTCATAAATGCCTCCTAAACCCTAATTCATAATTCAGGAAAACAAACTTGACCTTGTTCACAGTTTCATTTTCATATCCGAACTCAGTATAAGTGTAAACTCAGATGGCTCAATGGCATCTCAGGTTTTAACTGTACCACCTTTAGCCCAGATCACAAATATCCACCAATCTCTTACCCTCCTGATGTTCCTGCTGTGCATTAACTATTCATTTATTTACACTGTAATTAGGTTTGGTAAACAGTTTGGGGTGGTGGGGAGACAGCACTTTTAGTAGACCAATGCCCCTTATTGTGTACAGTCCTTTTCAGTGCTCTTAGTCACAATGCAATAAGAGAAATAATACCAACTGCAATCAAATGGAAGCACACAGTGAGAGACTGACTTGACACCCCTTCGCGATTCATACACTAAATTGAATTTAACAGTTCTTGGGTCTGGGATTATAAATAACATCTGAAGCAGGATTTTTCCAATATGGAAGAATATTTTTTTTCTGTAAGTCCTTGATCTTGACCTTGCTCTCCTAGGCCCCCAAAGGACTGATTCATTTCTGTACACCTGATTGTCAATGCTAAATACATTCTGCTCTCATCTGTCCCCTATTCAACTCCTTTGCTTTATTTCTTTATTTATTGATTACTTTTTTTTTAGAGAGAGAGAGAAAGGGGAGAAAGACAAAGAAGAAGGGGGGAAAGAGAGAGAGAGATCTAGATCACTTTGTTGTTCCACTTATTTATGCATTCACTGGTTGATTCTTGCATGGGCTCTGATTGGGAATTGAACCCACAACCTTGTTGTAAGGGGACTATGCTCTTACCAAATAAGTTACCCAGCCAGAGTTGTTCAGTTCCTTTGGTTATATGAATGCAACTCTTAGGTTCTAGCCTGTGCCTGCATTTCTGTATTTTTACTTACTCTCCTTTTGACCTGCTTTTAACCTGAAGATTTTTCTTGTATCTATATTTATATCTACTTTCATTAAGTACATTTGGGCTTCTAGCTTCTATTCCCAGACATATTCCTACTCTAGTGGCATCTTGACTAAAATATACCTAATACAGCCCTGGCGGGGTGGCTTGGTTGGTTGGAGCATCATCCCATACACCAAAAAGTTGGAGATTTGATTTCTGGCTAGGGCACATACCTTTTCAGGTTGGATCCTGGTCAAGGTTTCTATGGGAGGCAACCAACCGATCTTTCCTTCTCACAATGATGTTTCTCTCTTCCGTTCCCTTCTCTTGCTCTCTCTCTTGATCTCCCTTCCTCCAAAATCAATTAACACACACACATATCCTCAAGTGAGGATTAAAAAAATAATAAAACTAAAATAAAATATACCTAATACAACTAAAATGGCAATAGGAAGAATAGGGGGAAGACATCCTTCAATTAAACATTCTCTGTAGAGATTCTACAAATGATATAAACATAGCTAGACAACCAAGGGTTGGTTTAGAGAGGTTAATTAATTATGCCTATTTATTCAGTTTTCTGATCATCTAAGACATTTCCATTTCTGCTGTTTTTTCCACTACCTACTTATTTACTATTTCACTAAATCGAAATATTAACTTTTCTTAAATTATTGTCTAAGACTTGGAATTTGTGAATTTTGGTACTTTGTTCACCATTGTCAAATCAAGAGTCAACACTCTCTAAAAAAATATTTAAAATCTAGGTAGTTACAAAATGTGTAAATATTTATCACTTTAATACTGAGGTTTTAAAGGGTGTATCAAGGAGAAAATGTATTAACTTTTTTCTGAAGAGTAGTGGTGGGGGGGTCAATTTATTGACACCAGTAGCTAAAGTATTTCCTTTTGCATACTTTGTACATTGTATTATCCACTCACCCAACTTTATTCATTATATGTGCTGTTTCTGGATGCAGTGACTATGTAAAATTCAAAAAAAAGTTCATCATTTGCCATTTTAGCATTTCACTGCACTGACAAGAATGTACAGCACTGCAAAAAAAAAAAAAAAAAAAAAACACAACAGGGTATCATTTATACTTATGTTTTAGTCTTATATCTTAAATCCATTCTTGTATGGATCAGTTCTTTCTTACAGTTTAAGCTATTTGAGTATAGCTGCTTTGTTGAGCAGCATTTTTTTCCAAGCTTCCTTTTTTCAGTTACTTTCCAAAGGTGCAAAAATAATCCTGTCACAACAGAGAAGAGGAGCTTATAAAGATGCTTTAAAAACCTTATCACCAGGAAACAGTGCACAGGGTATTGTATAATACAGTGTCTTAAAATACTTCTGCTTACCTCCTCATTGATGCTGCTACAATATTTACATAACACTGCTAACTAATTCTTCATTATGTAGGTTATTTATCCTTTCTCTTGGAGACTGTCGTCCCAGCACATTTAATATTATTGAATTGAGGCACTGTTTATTTCTACCTACTCTTTAGCTGCAGTGTATCTCTTCTCAGTTCTGGGGTTGCACTGGTGGGTCAGAATTCATGTTTACTGCTCCTTGGGGTAAGAAATGAAAGAGTAGGAGGAGATCTGTGGCAAGACGGAGTCTTGGCTAGCCATCAAAGCAAGTTGTTTATGTCTTCAGGAAGGGTTATTTCAGAACCGAAAAATAAAAAAAGAGAAAAAAAATAAAATAAAGGACCTGTTTTGGTTCTGAGGAATAGTTGCCCTGGGAGAAAAAAGCAAAAGTGGAAACTAATATTTCAGAAATTACTTCAGTAGAAAGACATTTTTAATGCAAGGTATCTCAGAGGCTAGAAAAAATTATTTGAAGCATTAAATATCATCAAGACTGTGTTGAATACATTTTTAAACCCCAGGCTGCATGTTTTTGTTAGCATTTCATTTGGAAGAGTTGATTCAAATCAGGAAAAAAAAAAGAAAAAACAACCACCATTTTTCCATGTGACCAAAGAATACTCCAAGGCAAACAGCCTTTAGTGCACTTGGCCCTACCCGGTATCAGCCTGAAGGTCAATCCAGATGCACAAGGTCTTTGAGTTCCCTTCTCAACACTTCAACACTCTGTTAAGCCTGGTTTCACATTAATCTTCTTGCACATGTGTCTACCATTATAGCAGTGCCTCGGGCCGAGATCACCTAGCTTCCAACACAGTTGTTGGTCCCATTCCACAAATAAGTCTCCTCATCAAGCAGCAACCAACAATGTCTTGGCTCATACCCACACCCTACTCTCCTGGAGCTTACACACACTGCTTCTCAAATGCATTCCTCTTCCAGCAGCTAAGAAAATAAAACCTAGAGGTGACTTCTAAGCTAGGTTTTTCCATATAATTTCTACCAATTGGCCAAGTAACCCAAAAAGTAGATATTTACAGTTATTGAGTTGCTGAACTGCCTTAGATTCATTACAAAAAAAAAAATTCCAAGTTAACATTTTTTTCTCAGCTGAAATGATAAGCATCTGAAGTTTTAGAGGTTCTATAAACCTATAGATTTTTCCTTATGTACTAAATCTGACTGTGGATATGCAAAGTGACCATACACATTTTTTCCCACCAAGTAAAATAATAAAATCAGGGTCATTCTGTCAAATAAATGCAGTAGTCCTTCCAAAACTAAATCATACCATCATTTAATAAGCAAATTATACCTCAATGTATCTAATAGCTAAATATTAAAGTTGTGTGATAACTAAGGCTCAGAATATATGTTTACTAAAGAATAAAACCCTTCCTCTGTCTTCTAAAAATAAAAAAATAAAAGATAAATATTTATTGACTAATCAGTAGAAAGCAAAGTTGTTCTCAATGATGCTGTAAGTTGCATTTTATCATTCTCTCAGACTGAGGAGAAAAACAGCCTCAAACAGTCCAAGTGACTTCCCAAGGTTATTCAACCCATGACTGAGCTCACCTAACTCCAGCCTCGTGTTATTTCCACTACATGCTGCTGCAACTCTTCACCTGAAAATTTAATCATAAAGACTACTACATCATTCAACTACAAACCTGTTTTCGTTCTACTCTGTAAAGCTTGCTGGGTAGGGGTAGGTTAAGTTTTGATCTATTGAAATAGATACGATTAAAAACCTAAATCAAAATATAGGACTAAGGATTTGAGAAGCAAAAGTACACTTTCAAGCTCATTGTAAGTTCTGTGTTCAGCAAGAATGTTTTTAAATGATCTATAATGGAAAATTTTCAAATTACTTATTACAATAAAAAATCTTGATTATACTTTGTAACCGTACATAAGCATACTTTAAACCACTTTGAGAGGATGAACATGATTTAAAACACTTTATACCAATTTCTGCCTTAATGTAGAAGGCTTATAACAGATGAATTAAGGAGATTTACTGAACTTCACAAGGACAAAACTTACAAGAAAGCACTTTCTTTAATGCTAAATTTCAACTCTTATACAACACTAATTTAAGAGTACATTAATGAGCTTTAAATTCTAAATAAATGGAATATGTTTGCAGTTTTATTTTTTGTCTATCCATAATGTAGAAGAGTGTGTTATCCCATATGAAATTTGTTGAACTGTTTATAAGAAGTCATTTTTAAAATCCTGTAAATAGCAGTTCTATTATACTATGTTTAATAGGTATTAAATTATAACTTTGACTTAGTTTCTCAATTTTCATGTAATACATACATGAAATACATAAGTTTAACTTCTGGATCAAAGAATGGTATGTCAAAAGTGCTATTTGAAATGGGACATAACTGAATCACTACTATTCTCTAACAGTTTTTCAGAGGTGTAGCCCATTCAAGTACAGCATATTCAGCTCTGAAGCTTTAGATTCTTATGTGATTTAAGTCATAATATAAATAAAATATATTCTATTCTTTCTCTATGATCCCAGTGGGCATTTGTGGGTGTTTTCTCTATCTTAAGCAACTTATCATTGTTTACAAAAAAGATTGAAGTAGGATAAAGAAAGAGAGAGAAGAAAAGGGCAAACTACCTGTAGATATTTTTAAACATAGGGTCAATCATTTTCCATATCTATCAATTATTCTGATCAACAATAGATTACTAAATCATCCCCCCCTCCATTTTATTTTCTTCATTCTCATAACTTTCTTCTAGACTGTCTGAGACAGTCTAAGTTTCAGGCCTTCTGAACATACTGGTTTTCCACTTATTTTTAGTTTAAAAATCCTCTTCAGCATTTTTGTATGCTAGCAACTTGCTTCAGACAGAGCCTATACTCCTTGCATAATCCAATAAAAATAGTTTATGTGTGTTTAAAGTGCTTTATACATCTTAATATTCTTACCAATACATTTGCTCTTCCAAGTCAAGAAAAATATTTGGAAAGTTTATGTGACTTACACAAATGCCATTCCCTTAACTGCAATCCTGACTCTAGAACTCTGTATCTTCCAATGGGAAGAACCTGGTAGAAAGGTATGTAGCGATATCTAGAGAAAAATTAATACATAGACTAAATCCTTGGGAACTGTGGGAAGACAAAAAGAAATACATGTGTAAATGGCGTGGAATTAAAAAATGTTTCTAAGGCTAGCTGCTGACTTTCAGGAAACAAATTCATGAAGAGTTTTTAAAGGCTGCCCTACTCTCATGGACAGTTTAGTCTCTAAACTTCTTGAGCCTTTACTTCTTACCTGTATAATGGAAATAATAGTTAATATATCTAAATACTCTTCAGTGTGTTTCCTTTTTTCTTAGTTTAGTCTCCCAGGCCCTCTTGAGCGATTGACAGTCTCTGTTGCTATTCAATTTCATTACTATCACGTAAGTACTGTTTCTACACCATTTGGAATTTCCTAATCCCATTTCAATGGCTAATGAATCAAATCCAGTTGTACTTTAAACTATAATCAAAATCTGCATTGTTGAAAAATAATTACATAAAATATGAAAAAAAAAAGAGTTTGTTTCTAAGATGGAAAAAGAAATCAGAAGTTATTTCTATACTGAATGATTTGTAATGGAGAAAAATTAGGATGAAGACAGATATTCAGAAACATATTGAAATTACACATTTGATGACAAAGATCTCACTCTCTGTCTCTGTCTCCTATTTTTCTATAATAACCCAGAAGCACAGAATTTATGACCATAATTCACATTTCATGGCCATAATAATCATTGGACTGTGAAAGGGACAAATGGCAGTTTAATTCATCTACAAAAGAGAACATGCACAAAAGAGAGAAGAAAGGGGTGTAACCAACAACAAATATTTAAGAGTGGCTAAGAAGTATAAGAATGATTTTTTAAAGGCCAATAACCAGAATGCAGTGAGGCTTGCCAAAAATGTTAAAGACATGAAGAATAGGATTTTAAAGTTATGTTCACAGAAAATGAACATGTTGCTTCAGAGTAACATTTTTATAACACATGACAAAGAAAAAGCTATACCACTCAACTTTTATTTTATTTCCATCTTCTCTGTCAAGGATAGCAAAAATAATGTTGGTAAGAGGAAATTGAAGCTCAAGAAATGTGAGATTGTAAGAAAGCAATTCTCTCCCTAAATGACTTTACATCTTTTGTCCCAGATGAATTATATCCCAAGTTATAAAAGGAACTTTCAAATAAAATTTCTGTATCATTGAACTATTTCTTGAGGCATTGTGATAATCAGAAAGAAAACCAAAGTACTAGAGAAAGAAAAAAAATGTTATAATTTCTTTTTAAATTAAAAATCAGAGGATTCTATAGATTCCGAGTTCGAGAGTTTAATGCAATTCCAAGTTCTGTTCAATGGGAAATAAAAATATTACAAGTCTAATTTCCTCAGAATTGAAGTGCATCAGTAGATCCAAATGGGAAAGACAAAAGCTAAGCAAATGAGGGAGATTTCAACATCTTTGAAACTTAATCTAAAAGTAGTTCATGTCTCTCCCTAAGGACACCACTTTGTAAGTAAAACAAGATCACAAAAACAACATAAAATTTGTTAGATACTGCTTTAGAGAAAACACATACATGTATACATACACACACACACACACACACACACGCACACACACACATATTCCACTGAATTAAGGAAACAAGCCTTCCTTTTTTCTATTGGAAAATCTCAAGTTCCCTTCCCTTCCTCTCCTGCACTAATTATAGTAGATAGCTCCTTCCATCCCAGGCTGCCCTTCTTGATGTAGGTTAATATGGCTCAACACCTAGGCTACAGAGTTCTTTATATTCTTTTTTTTTTTTTTTTTATAAACAACCCAGTAGAGTTTGATTTTCTATTTTTTATGTCTTTAGAAAAGATCAAACGGTGCTTTAGTTTCTCATTCACAGATATCCCTAGTGGGCTTGACCTGCTAGCTCTCAGTGGATAACACTGAATGCAATTTAGACTCTCAGGCTGGGAGCCAGAAAACATAATGAGAAAGACATTCAAAGAAGCACAGCTCAGCGGGCATTTGAAGATATTAGTTGGGATTCAGAAGACCCTATGTTTATGTATATAGATTTCAGAATCATCTGTATTAATAACTGAAGAATTAGAACAGATACATTTAATGAGCAAACAACCAAAAGGCCAAGACTAAATCTTAGAAAATTCCAATGTGTGTCCTGAGTTTGGGGATCTACTTGAGTCTTCCTACAGCTCAGCCCTTAGACCTTTCCACAGGTTTCTACTAGCTCCCTGTTTTCATTTTCTTCTCTCTTTGCAGAAGCTACCACAGACTCAGCCTTCTCCACTTGATATTTTCTACCACCATCCCAGCCCTTAGGATTCTGCTCATGTCAACTTTCCAGAACTTTGACTTCCTTTGAACATAAGTTTATAGGCTCTTTATCTTTTCTCCTCAGGATCTGGTAATTACCATAGTAAACCACAAACATACACAAAAATACACATAACTATATATGGGCAAATATACACATATGAGGAACAACAGAAAATAAAAAGAAGCACAAGCTATTAAATGTAATTTTTAATCCCAAATTTAACAGATAGGAGTAAATGGATGCCTGATTGTCTTCCTAATAGTTTTCAAACTCTTTTAAAATGTAGTAAAAACTACACTTTACATCATTGCCTAGCAAACACATAACTGAATATGTGCATACATGTTTGAAATAATTCCTATCCTTACTGCAGCAAAGATTTTCTATTCCATTTTTTTTTTTTCCTGTTGGTTCCTACCTACCAAACTAACCTCACGGCTATCTATTGAACCTAGAGTAGATCCATGTTTTGAAAAATTCTGAGCCAAAGACTACAATCAGGCTTGAAAATAAAATAGATGGAGAATGAAAGGCATTCCTTTTGCCTCAAGGGGAACATTTGCATTTCCCTGGGCCTCCTGGCAGGCCTCATCCACAAGTCTTCTGCCCTACTTAGCATTTCCCCCCATATTTACTCATACTTTCAGCATTTTCCCATATTTATTCATGATGAGTCTATGGGAAAAGGGGTGAAACTCTGGCAAGACCTATTTCTAATTACAAGGGCCCAGATGAAGCCACAGAGTAATAGTGCGCCTTGCAAATCTTTTCTCTGTGAGGTCCACTGGGGCCATCCCATATAAACTCCAAACCACTATCATCTTATTTCCCTTCAATACTTGTTTTTTCTTAGCAGTTGACACTAATATCCTATATACTTAAGGTACCTATTTATTATCTGTCTCTACACTGTAATATTAACTCCAGAGGGAGAGATGCAAAGAACAAGAGTGTTTTTTGTAGAAAAACTTACCAGAAGAGGAACAGCAAAACAAAAATTCTCCTGAGCTCTTCTCATCCCCAAGTGTGGTTAGGCCAAGCGTGGCTGGACTACACGGTCTGTAGCAGACATGCCGCAGCAGAAAGGGATCCTTACCCTCGTAGGGCTCTATACTTTTACAGGGACAAGGAGAGAGAAAACAGCTTTGTATGTAACAAAGAAAACTTCTGGATAAGAACTTTCTCTTAAAACCTATGAGGAGTAATTGAAGATTTTAAGGGAAAAGACACGATCAGGCTTGCCTTTTAGAGAGTATGCTTTACTACTGCGCGAGAAGTTGGTCAGACTAGCTAATATTAGCAGTTCCTCTTGTCACTCTGTCTTCTGAGAAATTGGCTAAGGCCCTCTCTAGGTTAAGGAATTTGGCTGGTCAAGACCTCAATAAATCTTAGGTAGGACAGGGAGACGCTTGGCTCCATCAGCTGTAAGGAGTAAGTGCCTGAGAGTTGCTGGATGCAGTCATTCTGCGCAAGGCAGAGAGAACAGAACTTACAATATGTTTTTTTCTACTTTATTCCAATTTTTAAAATTATAGTAGACAAATCAGGAAAAACTCCTTTTCACCTTGTAACTCTAAGAAGCCTAATCAAAAATATTTGCTAGTTGGTATAATTTGCTTCTTATAAGATTGTAATAAAATATAAGGACTCTAGAGAATGAAAACACAGTAAACCTTTTCCTTTTCTTATATGGATTAGGAATTTTATTAGAACCTTGGATTTCTTGAATCTTCTCATTTCTAGATCAGCACTATTCAACAGAGATATAATGTGAGACACAAGTATATATGTAATTAAAAATTTTCATATAGTACATAAAAAATAAAAAACAGGTGAAATTAAGTTAATAATATATTTTATGCACCCTAATATATCTAAAACAGTGCCATTTCAACATGTAATCAGTATAATTATAAACTGAGATACTTTGCATCTTTTTTCTTATAAAAGTCTTCAAAATCCAGTGTGATTTTATACTTATAGCACACCTCAGTTCAGTGTAGCCACATTCCAAGTGCTTAACAGCCTCATGTGGTTAGTAGTTACCATATTAGACAGCAAGTTCTAGCTTGTTTTTGAGAGAAAACAATGAAAAAATGAGGGCAGCAAAAGAATATTTATTGAGTACCTATTAGCAGCACAACTATACCAGTAATTTTACACTGATTTAAAATTTAATCTTCACAAAAACATGTGAGGTAGCTCTTAATATCCTCTATTTCAAATGTAAAATTAAAAAATGCCACTCAGAAGTTTAACAAACTTGTCAAAAGTCATCCAGCTAATAAGTCTGTTGGCTCAAGGTATCCTCTCTCCATCCCTCTTTTCTTTCTCAAGGCAGGTGTCTTTACTAAATTTTTCATTATTAATAAATGCTTAAGCTATAGTAAATATTACCCAAGGCCTTAACTGTTAACTATTACAGTAGGGAAAGAGAAAACTATATTCATTTTCTTTATTATTTCAAAGAAGATGCATGTACTACCTTTATTTCACTAAAAATGTAACTTTGGACCCAGTGATTTGTATATTTCAAGACATGTTTTTCACATAGATCATAAATTTGGAATCTCTAAAATAGTATCTAAAGCTAGTGCTTGTCAGCTTCTGTCATTTGTCAAATCAGTCTTCTTACAAACTGTGAATTTTTTGGTCTTGGTTGTGAAGGGCATGTGAATATGAGTGTCAAGGTCTGACATGACTGCAGAAAATATGCTTGTTCTGATTTGCTGTGCGTGAAAAATATTAATCCCACAACATGTAGGCCTATATTTACAAGCCATTGCAAATTGATGCTCTGCATAGTTTGGTCACAGCTAATTCTGATATAGTTGAATGTGAAATTGGCCATGCAGTATTAGAAAGATTAAAAAAAATAATTGTTGTACTTATTTTGTTGTTTGAATTTGATACATACTACTAGTTGTAGAATTGTTTTATTTTGATAACCTTCTACTGATTTAAAAACAGCTTTTAAGAGTTTATAAAATGTTTTGTGTCCTGACTGATTTTTCAAATCAAATCTTAACTGAACTCCAGTGTAGAAAAGAATTAAGAAATGAAAGTGTTAACTTTAGTATAAACATACTTTGTAAGTTTAAATTTAAAATAGATAATATAAAATAATTAGACAAGAACAATGATAGTGTTTCCATAAATTTTTAAATTACAGTTATGGAGTCATAGTAGCTTCAACCTCAACATTTAATTAAGTTCTAAATTTTCTTTTGCTTTACATTTAACTGAAAATCTTAATTCACATAAAAAAGTTATTTCTAAATGTAATAGTTTTGAATGGCATGCCTTGCAAACTCATGCTAGACATGATCATGACTGATCCACAAAGATAATAAAAGATTCATAGGAAATAATTTTAAAGTTGAATTATTACTAGTTAAAATATAATAGTGGTTAGGAGAGTAACATTTAAAGTCTTAAAGACCTAGGGCTAGAGTTCTTCCTCCCTCATTTAATTACTATTTGACCTTGACCTCTTTAAACCTTCTCCTTGAGAAATAAATTAGAAATACTAATCATGCCTATTTCATAGGATATTAAGTGAGATAATATTTACAAATGAATTATCTTAAAGTACGGAATATAATTAAAGCTGTGTTGATTTTGAAAGAGCCTGCATAAATGGGCTCTTAAACAAATTTAAATCTTTATAAGGAAATATTATGTTATGTCATTTTTAAGAATTTGGATAACATGTTAATTTTGTTAAATTTTCCCTTAAAATCTCAAAATAAATTTCTTCTTTCTCTGTTAAGTGATTTACAAAGTAATAAATGTCCGTATGTTCACATACACTACAAAAACAAGCAAATGGAAAACTCTAAAATATTTTTTTGATTGTCCAGTTGAATTGTAAAGATGTCAGCCTGCAAACTAATTAGTCAAGTAACATGTATGCACATCCTTATATTCTCCTTTGGCTTTATTTTGAGACAATGTACTAATTGTATTTTCTTAGCTTCCTGCTAATCTAAGTGTTGCAATATAATAGAATGTCATTTAATAAGTCCATTTTCAGCATCAGAATCAAATTGTGTTTGCATACATTTATGATAACATTAAGCTGTTTCACTTATCCTGAATTTGAATGCCTTATTTATGTGCTCACTTTGTTTCAAATGATGTTGTAACTTGGCAGAAATTGTAGAACTCCTTTCAAAATTTCACCGCATAAACACACTGAGGATTGGAGTGATTTTTATTGCCATGAAAATGATTCCCAACAAAAATAACTGCTCTTTAAGTTTTCTTCATATTTTCTTGTCTTTAAATTTCTAGTGATTTTGTAAAAATCTTTCTGGCAAAATGTTTTATTTTTCTATGTTTTTGTTAATGTAGATGACATCATTTGAATCATCTTATTAACATAATACATGTTATTTCATCTTAAACCAAATCAATCTCATCACTAGATTATTTCCAATTTTTTAATTTTTTACCAGTAATTTTAGTTTTAAGAGTTATTTTAATATATTTGAAAAAAATGGTTATAAATGTAAAAGTTATGCAAGAATAAACCCAAAATTTAAAATAAGTGTTAAAACTATTCTAATACTAGATGTATGAGTCATAGTTCTCCAGAAATATGGAACCAATTGGATGATTGCGATAGATAAAGAGACAGAGACAGAGACAGAGAGAGAGATGGAAAGAGTGAGAGAGAGGGATTATAAAGAACTGGCTCACATGATTATGGAGAATGATAAGTCCCAATATCTACACAGTGAGTTGGAAATCTTAAGAACCAAGAGAACCAATATTATAGCTTTCATCCAAAGAAAGGCCTGTCTGTAGACCTAGGAAGAGCCAATGTTTCAGTCTGAGTCTGATTGAATGAAACCCACTCACATTATTGAGAACCATCTGTTTTACTCAGTCTGCCCATTTAAATACAACCTTATCCAAAAACACCCTCACAGAAAACCCAGGATGATTTTTGATCAAGTATCTGTGCACCCTGTGGGACAGTCAAGTTGACATATTTAATCATCAGACCACATTATAGACAGAATTTGTTATGTCATCATCTTCCAGGCCACAACAAAATACTACCCTATCAGTTGAGCCTGCATGAATAGACTTGACTGAGCCTCACCTGGCATTAAATTGAGTATAAAAACATATGCACATGTTATAATAGTATTCTCCCTTTCACAGTTTACAACTCTTGGCATGCAAGGGTCTGAATCTTTTTGGTAACAGTGCAACATTAAATTATATTGCAATGATTCAATGAAAAGTTTCAACTATATGCACAAAGATGATAGGACAAGCTTTTTCTGATATATGTTAAAATGAAGTAACCTGGCAAATCAAGTTAACCGATGGTCTCTGATGTTTTAAATTCAGCAAACAACATCCTTGATATTTTGTGCTGCTTTATTTCATACTTAAAGTTATTTTCTATTAAATGTTTACTAACTTTTGCAGAATCTGAGTCCTCTTTGTACTAATCCCTAGCAGCCACACTTTGCTCATATTTATGGGTCACAGATCATTACTTGAAAAGTAGCACTTTGAACATCAACTCTTTGAAATTCACTGTAAAATATCCATGAAACCATCTGGAATGGAAGAGTTTTCCATACAATAAAAATAAATAAATAAATAAATAAATAAATAAATAAATAAATAAATAACAAAAGGGAATAAGCATATTCTAGATTCTGGAAGGAAGTTAAAGAATCCTCTATTGATAGCTTGGGATTAGAAATCAGTGTCTGTCTGGAACCTTCCCTTTATACCTATTTCCTGTTCTTCCTCCAGTAGCTGGGTTTCTCAATGTTTTTGGTAAAATTATTGTGCTAATTCAGCTGTCATGAGTGCGCCCTCTCAGCCCATACTCTATACTGGCAAGCAAACTGCCTCAGGACATGGGTGCTTTTGCAGTTTTGGTGTCCTTCAAAAGCACATCAACAAAAGTATTTTTTTTGGTCTCGGACCCTTTCAGAAACCTTGGAACACAAATCATATTCTTGTCTGCCCATCATATTTTTGGCCGTTGATTCCTAACCTGAGGAAATTCAATGAGACTTTCAACAAATCAGTTTGACATCTAAACCCAAAGCAAGCATTCTTAACCCCTGAGCACCTTGTATATGTATGCAAAATGTTGTATGTATGTGCACATATACACATTTTCCTGGGTAGAGAATGTACCATTCACTGGGTCTTAAATGTATAGTATTCCTCATTCCAAATAGGTAAAGTCATTGAACCATTAGATAGAATGAAGTTTAACCAATTTCTTTCTGTATTAGGGTTCTCCAGAAAAACAATACACACACACAGAGCAAGGGAGAGATTTTAAGGTTGACTCTTGTACTTGGGGGAGTTAACAAGTCTGCAATTCACAGGGCAGGCTGTGAAGCTGCAACTTCTAACAAAAGCTGATTTTACAATCTTGAGTTCAAAGGTAGTCTGAAATGAGAATTCCTTTTTCTCTGGGGGGAACTCAGTCTTTTCTCTTAAGGCTTTCAACTGATTCGATTAGGCCCACCCACATCAGGAAGAATGATCGGCTTGACTTGAAGTCTACTGATTTAAATGTTAATCACATCTTTAAAAAAAATATCTTCACAATAACATTGAGACAGATCAAAAATTAGGTACTATGGCCTGGCCAAGGTGACATATAAAATTAACCATCAAACCTTCTATGCCTAAGGGCATCTTTCTAGGCACTCTCTTTTGATAGTAGTATCCTGACTCACAATAAACATTCAATAAATGTCAGCTTTATATTTATACATTTCAGCCTGCTCTTTGACTTACCTGAGAGGGGCCGCCTACTACTATACCTTGGCTAAAAGTACAATGGGTTAAAATATTTTTATCCTAACTGTCCTCAAAAAACTTGCCTGAATTTCTCTATCTCTGTACAAGAAGGATATCATGTGTACTGTAAAACCAGTTTCCCAACATTCAGAGGTAATGTCAATAAGACTAACTAATCAAGTTAAAGGATAAGTAGAGAAGGGGAAAAAAATCCACAACAATGCCTACAATGGAAAAACAGCAGTAAAAAGAGTAACTTTCCTTTGCCCTTCAAGTTACTAATTCATTTGCGTCCTGAAGTAGAACAAAGTCATAGAATCTTAAAGACCAGTTTTCAAAAAATGTATTCTGCCTAAATGTAAACTGTCTACTCACTGCCATTCAGCAATTCTGTCTTTAATTTATTGTTCAATCCCTATGGAAATAATTCTTAGGGTCAGAAGGGAGGTTAGGAAAACAAAGGAGATAGTGGTTGCAACCATTTTTCCTTGAACATAAACTATCTTTGTAGGCCCTGCACTCGAATATAAGAACTACTGCACACATTTTCTACGCTTTTCCATCTTCTCTTGGCCACTTTCCTCTCCCCTCCCTTGCATCTTGAACGATAACATAGCAGCCTCCAAATTAAAACTATCTTCATTCTACCTCACTTTAGCGCTTTCTTTTTCTTTTTTCTAATCCTCACTTGAGGATATTTTTTCCATTGCTTTTCAGAGAGAGTAGAAGGCCAACTCTCTAGCCACTGAGCCAAACCAGCTAGCTCTTTCTTGACACTCGTTTTTTTTTTTTAATCTCCCCTTACCCCTCAGGAAAAAAGTCACAGGTTCCCTTATCAAAGCTAACCCCAATGAATGACTTTTTTCTTTCCTTTTCTCTTTCTCTCTAAGACCTGAGTATTAAACATGTGCTCTGAGGACACCAGCATCTGAAATATCTTTTACTTTTTTAAAGTTCTCTCTTCTGGTCTCCAACTTGATATTACTAAGTAAGAATTTCTGGAATGAGGCATAGAATCTGAATTTTTAACCAAACTCTCTAGGTTTGGTTAAAGTTTGAAACACTACTCTTGACAATCTCCATCAATTTATTGCCTCTTTCACTCACAGATTCAGAAACTTCATCTTAACTGGCTCAAAAATTAGCCCCCATTCCTCACTATCATCCATACATTTCACTCAGAGGTCACTTATAATCCCGAGTGGTCACTAAACTGGCCTTTTCTCAGTCTCTATTTTTCCTGACCTCTCTGCAGCATAATAGAGTAGTCATTTCTGAAATTTAAGTTTATGCACAGTTGGCGAAAGAGAAAAGAAAGAAAATGATAACACAAGAGGGTGATTTATGTGCTATTCCAGTCAGTGAACCCCTGGTCCAAACTGGCATTGGGTGGGATACCTGAACCGGCATCATCTCAGTACGTCTCTCATAGTATAAGCTACTTGCTCACTGAGGATGAGCCCGGTGTGGAAAACTCTATCTTTTATATTTAACATGATCCCTACATGAAATTAAACTCTGTCCCATGGTGCTGGGAAAGGAAGAGAGGGAGGTACGAAGGGAAGGGGGGGGGGGAAGGCTGGGAGAGACCACTCGAATTTGGGAAAGGAAAAAAAAACTTGTGTTGAATTTTTATAGAAAAACTGTGTGTCAATATCTAATATGGCATCTTATGATGGATTCTGTAAAATAGTTTTAACTTTACACCATTTTCAACTTATGTCACGAATTAAGAATCTAACCCATGAATAAAATGAAAAATCATTAATACTCTTTTCAAATCACTTCCTTCTTTCGCTTCAGTGATGTATTCTCATCTGGTTTTTCTCTTCTATCTTACTGTTCCTTCATGGGTCTCCCTAACTGGCTCCTTTCCCTAAAATTAAAGGCATTTTTAGCCCCTTTCTTCTCCCTCCTGCCTTTCTTATCTCTGCCTTTTTGCACTAATAGTCCCAGTTGTAAGACAGGACCATTGTTTAGTTTCCGAATCAAATCCATCCAAGAGCAGAAATCTTCCAGTTGAACCAATCCCTATGATTTATTAGATTTGAAATTGAGTCCTAGTTCCTAGTCATGGAACCTAGTGGCCCAGTCACAAATGTCAAGGTCCAAAACTTGCTCCCCAAGTCTCCTTGTTACCTTTCAGATCCATTACTTTGGTACTTGGGGAAAATTGCCAGTGCCTATGTTACTTGGAAGTCACAGGAAGTCCCTGTTGCCTCCAATACTGACTCTGTACACACGGTTAAGTTTCCATTCAGTGGGAAGTCAAGGCAGAGCACAGGCCAACAAGTGGGCTGACTCGTTGGCTTGTACTTTTACATAGTATCAGCTTTTCTAATTGTAAGTTCTATCACATAATGAAGCTCAAGAACTGACAAGCGGCTGATGAGATAAACCAAAGCCTAGAGACAAGAGTTCCAGTGGACCCAGGTGTGGAGACTGCAGAGCTGAAAGTAAAAGAAATGAAGAGACAGGGAAATTCTTATCTTGCAAGAGTTTAGCCTTTCAGGCACTTTTCATTTCGTAACTACCATCCAATATTAGACTGAGCTTTAATAGTAACTTTTATAATTTATGATATGCTCTGACTTTTATTCAGAAAAGCACACACGTTTCTACATTTGAAAATGTCAAGGAATCACTATGAAACTAGTTCTAATCAGATCCTTGCCATTAGTGAAGTATAAATTTAGCAGCATTCAAAGGATATGGCTTTAGGAACATAAAAGTTAATCTGTCATGCTAAAAGATCATTGAAAACACTATTTCATACGCCAAGTTGATGGCAGCTATATTAACCAAAATATATTTGCAAAGGAAATTTTTAAGAAGCATATCTTTATTTCCATTAAATGAAAGTGTGCGTGCATCTCCACTGAAACATAAGCAGGTAAAGTTACAGAATATTTCATAGTTGGAAAGGGCTTAATTATAAAGTTCAGCACTTTCATTTTATAGATAAAAGTACCTTGCAAAGGCAGATGAAATAACATGTCTAACAGCTGGTTATTGGTATTACCAACTCGAGAGTTCTTCTCCAAAGCCATTTCATGTATGCAACAACTATCTACTGAGCACCTTCTCTGTGTACTGGAACAATGATAAAAGCAATAGTACTGTTCCAAAAAAGCCGCCTGTAGAAAGGGAAAATCATACATGCAATAATGTAACCCAAATATCAACTGCTTCAGCCTTAAGTTGCCACACTTCCCTTAATATTTAATTGAATTCACTTAAGCTTCTATTATGTATATATTGGAAACCATACTTTTCTTTCCCACCTATTGACTTTTCTAGAAGTTCATGTTTCTCCTAACTAACCTTTTGCTCCAATTGCGGCTTTTAATGAATTTTCACTTATGCTCCATTGTTTGTGACCAAATCACTCTAATAATGGAATACAGGTAATTTATCTCAGATTTCCAAAAACACTCATAAATGCAAGACCTTAATATTTAACTTAGTTTTCTAAAAGTTAGCTATAGTGAATGGGTATTAAATCAGAACTGTAGCTCTTGGGATCTTTTAGTTGTAATTAGAAAAAGAAAAAATACTCAAACCGTCTTAAACTATTCATCCATTCAATAACCAGTTAGTTATTTGTCCAGGCATTGGGGAATTAGCAATAAAAAAGTCAAAAATCCCTGATCTCAGGGAGATAAATATTTCTTGGGGAGACAGGTAATAAGCAAGTAAATAAATAAATACGTATGTGCAGTGATCATACTGGAGAGATTACGGCAAGGAAGGGCACAAGGTATGGCTCATCTTGTAGACGGGAAATCAATGAAAAACTCATTGAAAGTGTGTCATTCAGAGAGAAACCTGAAGGAACTGGGCGAGCAAGGCACAAGGGTATCTGAAAGAAGGGAGTGCTAGGCAGAGGGAACAGCAAGTGCAGGGATGCTCAACTTGGCATGTTTGAAGAAAAGCAAGGAGGCCAGTGTGTCTTGGGCAGAGTGACATAGCAGAAAAGTAGTATATAAGGTCTGGATGATAACAGGGGTCCATATCATAGCTTTCTAGGCCAAGGTAGGGACTCGGGCATTTATTCATAGTGAAAGCTTATGACATTGGCACGGTCTGACTTACATTTACAGAGAATCAGTGTTGACAGAATAGAGAACAGGATGGCAAGAGTGGAAGCAGAGGGGCATTTAGGCGGCTATAGCTATAATCCAGGAGACAGGTGATGTGATTTAGATCACAGTGCTAGTAATGGAAATAATGAGAAGTGGTGAGAATCTGGACATATTTTGATGGGAAAGCTGACAAGATTTGTTAATGAATTTGATGTGGGTTACAACAGAAAGAGCAACTGGGGGATACAGGTGTTATTTAATGAAATTGTTATGACTACAGGAGAAGTTTGTTTAGAAAGGGGGGGGGGCTGAATCAAGAATTTGGTTTTATTCAATTAATGAGATTTACTGAGTCATCTTACCAGGAAGACTAGAACTTTGTCAGGCTTCAAGATCAGCGTGTAGGTCCTGTGATCTTAGTGACTCAATCAAGTCATCAAAGACTCTCCTTTTTCTTTCCATTTCCCATCACTGTTATTCACAGTCAGAGTCTTCCTAAGAATGACTCCTCATCTGGTCAAAGGACACCTGCCATCAGAAATTGAAGGTATATGTCTTCACATGCAGGAGGACAATCCAGACAGTCCTCACAATCAAAGACAAAACGTCTTGAGACTGATAAACAGATCTTTCCTAAAACAGTCCCTGTGCCTCAGAAAATGTCAAGAAAAATGTTGACTGGATTAAGCCTAGGTTACTTTCAAACCAATCACTGTCTAACTGGTATTGTGGGATTACCCGAGGGTTTAGAACAATTTGCTATCACTGTTGAAGGAGGAGGAAATATTAATCCAACCTAAACCAAGTGGTTGTTACATAATCAGAGAAGGGTGCAGTGTTATAAAGATGGGCACAATGCCCATTACAAATGCACAGAAGACCAAATGACTTAAAATTAAATACTAGATGCCACTATTCTTGCAAACTCTTTGGCAATTCCTATCCTGGGGAAATTTCACTGACCGGTGTTCCTATTGAGGTTCCTCAATAGAAAAGGGGTTTCATGTTACATAATACCCTTTCCCTCAAAATCTTTCTTATTGTTTCTTCTTCATATTACTTCTCAGGCTCCCTAAAACCCATTCCCCAGTGTTGCCACCAGAATATTCAAAATTCCCATGACCTGGCAGTTCACTATGCAGAGAAATTAGCTTCAAGCCAGTTTTGTATATATACAAATTCACTGGCCTATAAAAGGAAGAATTGTTCTCTCCAGATAAGAACACCTTAGCAGAACAGAAGATCTTACAGACGTTTTGAAATTTTGGTGTGTTTTTTTCCTTTAAACATGAATTTTATGCACCCCCTATCAAACTCTGTAAATGAGAGGGAACTATGTGGACCTTTTTAAAGAGATAAAAATTGCCATTAGAAACAGAAGCAGCAAGACAGCTCAGATTATATGTGTTTATCTGAGAATTTTTTTGTTTATTGTTTCAAAAAGATGTTTTTCTACCCTTAACAATAACTATTCAGTGAATCACGAACTCTAAATAAAGTGCTTTAATAGCTACGTAGATGGGCATCTAATTCTGCCCAGCATGGTGATAAGAACAGGTATTGAGTATCTTATAGACCCTACTGAAGTTATAGACAGTTTCTAAGACATAAAACTGAATTCTAAAAAAGTAACTCTAACAGTTATGGAGAAGCAGTTAGGAAGAGGTTGAGTAAAACTACATGCTAGGTAGTCAATTAGGAAGCTACAATAGTCTAGTAAAGCTGGGATGAGGGACTGGCCCAAAGCAGTGACAGAAAGGTTGGGAAAAGGCCCCAGTTTACAGATAATTATGAAGTTGAATTATTAGGTTCCTCTCTAATATTTCATACAAAACTCACTACAGCAACTTGGGGTGATAGCTTTGGAGGCATAAAGACTGGGTGAGTAATTTGTGAGTTTTGCCACATCATCTGAGATTTTGTTATGTTGCCAATATCTTTTTCTTCTTCCATTACCATTACCAACACCTGAATTTTGCTTCCCATTAAATACAGTCTGGTTAGACCACTCATGATGATTTGTTTCACTCCATTTTCTTCCACTTAAGAAAGATCCTCTCCAGAATTTGTGATGGGCGCAGGCCCCAGTTTACAGATGATTATGAAGTTGAATTATCTAAAATCTGATCAACTGATGAAACTATTTGCTGTTACTATGAGGATTCCAAAATCTGCCCTGATTCTTCTCTCTCAGATACTTCATATTTAATTTTAAGTAAGCTAACCTTATATCACCCTATACTCTCCAAAGAAATTATTTTCTGCCTCTTTAGCTGGGGTGGGCTTCTTACAATAAAAGGAAACTAAATAATATGAAGGTATGATAACAACAAACGAGTCAAGACATAACAGGGCTAAGATAAGAACCCAGGTCTCCTGATACTCAGTCTAGTGGCTTTTGTATCATGTCATGGTGCCTCCAAATATTGAACAAGAGAAAATGTTCTTCAAACATAAGAAATATAGTGTATAAAGTGTCTAACAGAAATGTGTCCTTCAACACTAGAATAAATTATAAAGTAAAGGATACAGTAACTGGCTTAGATCCCATGAGACAATGGCAAAGAACAAATTGGATATTATGTATCCTAGGACTTTATGAGAATACAACTACCTTATCCATATCAGAGGATTATATGAAAATACTGAGCAAATCTAATTTAGTCCTAGGGGTCTAGCAGTGATGGGCCACATGCCAAGTTCATGGATCTTATCATCAAAATAATCTGGGAATTTCTGAGCTCTCATTGCTGCTGCTGCAAAATTCCATTTTGTGGTTTGTGGGTGAATTAAAAAACCTTCAATCAAGGCTTTAAATTGGTGCTTTTTCAAGTAATAAAAAGCCTACTTGGATACATTTAAAATCATTCTAGGTTCACTAAGTGTGTAAGAATAAAACTTAATGGAATCAGCAAGCTCTTTTCTGCTGTTGCCCCTAAGTTTAGGTGATGGCCAGACTCCTGTGACTATACCTTCATCTTTCTGAATTCTGGGGATGAAGGAACTAATTTGTCCACTAAGTAGGGAATATGGGTCTTTCCACAGTAGAAAGCAAGCTGAAATTGACAATACAAGAACTGAGGGGGGGAGTTCGAATTTAAACAGAAGCAAACCAACATTAAAATCCTGGAAGCTGACAAATAGTGCTGAAAACATCGGCGCATTGCCAGAAAGTATTCTGGCAGAAAATGGTCAAGTTTAGAAGAGCTAACCTTAGAATGAGGGAAGGCAGTTAACTGGAGAAAAAGCAAAAAACAAAAGTGAATAGAGGAGGGGAAAATGTAAAGGAATAATAAGAGTTTAATTCAAGAGGAAACATTGTCAACCCTTTGTTTTAATGAAAAACATACCAAAAAAAAAAAAAGTTTCCTTTCCTACTTGCTGAAGAATTACTGAAAATGAAAATCCACTGTAACTAATCAACAATACTGATGAGTTCTCTTATTTGGTATGTAGTCTAATCAACAGGACAAAATAATAATATTGGTAAATAAAACTCATTTTCCTCGATCCTGACCAAATATACCCGAAAACTACAGGCCATATGTTCTCCAAAGCTCCATTGATGGAGGTGACTTTTTTCCCTCATAAAGGCATTTTATTTAGATTCTAAACAATCCAAAGCAGAGAGAAGAGGTACTCGCCCGTGAACCCGTCCACTCACGAGCTGGGGGCCCAGGTCTCCGGCTCCAGCCAGGGGGCACCGCGGCCCAGGCAGGGCCCCCCCCCCCCCCCCCCCCGGCCTCAGACAGCGGCTGGCCCCTCCCGTCGGAAGCAGAGGACACCCCAGAGCTAATACAGGAAAAGAGAGCCAGACGTGAAAGTTACCAAGGAGGCGGGCAGCGCAAACCTTCGGCGAGGCAGCCTCGGCGTCAGGGGTGCCGCAGGGCCCGCGCAGGCCGCGCCGGGAGCTGAACCGGGCGGGTTGGTTCTCTGGAGGCTGGCGGGGCCCCTCTGCGTCCTGGGGCAGCGGTCGGCCCGGCCTCGGCTCGGCCTCGCGGTCCCGCTCGCGGTGGCCGCCGCCGAGGTCCGAGCGAGCGTGGGGCCCGGGTCTGCACGCGGCAGGGCGCCCGCGCGGGGGCTGAGCGCGCTCCGGCTGTGCGCGCGCTGCGGGCCCGGCGAGGCCCCTGAACCCCCGGCCCGCACCCCAGCCTTTGCTCGCTCCGCTTTCTGTGCGTCACGAAGGCCGCCACGCTGCAAGGTGAGAAGGCGCGGGGCTCCTTGAGGAGGGAAACGAAGCTCGGGGGCGAGTCCTCGCGTTCTGGGCGGAGGTGCCCCGCGCGGGGCGGGGCGCCAGGCTCCGGGGTCAGGACCGGGTCAGGGCCGGGGTGAATGGCGGGGACGCGCACCTGCGGGGACCCGGAGGCCGCCCACGGGAACTGCAGGCGGGCCTGGAGGCAGCCGCCCTCGCCGTAGGTGCTGGGGGGCCCGAAGGTGGCCACCTCCGCGTTGTACGAGTTGCCGCCAGTCACCTGGAAACTGCCCCGGCCCCTTGCGCCCCTCGAGCGCGAGCAGCGGCGCCTTCTGCACGCGGGCCCCGTGCCGACCTCCCCGTGCGGACGGCGGGGGCACGTCCGCATTTCTAGACGCGTTCCTTACGTGCGCAGCTAACTGATTTGGAACCTTATTTATTCATTGAGCTGCGGGATAAACGACGCGAGAAGGAGGCTTTGAATTAATTGTGCCAAGTATTTAACAGAAGACCGCATTTAAGTGTAATGGAAGAGAGCATAGAGGGGATACACGGTGATGGAAAATAAAAAATTATAAATAAATAAATAAGCACTTCATGTTTAAGAAAAAGCTTTTTGACCGTACCTGGAAGAAATGTAAACGGTGACTTGAGCAGAGCCTGGTAGTGAGGACGCCGCCACAGCTCGAGGGCGGGCGAGGAGGCGTCGCGGAATCCGGAGGAGGCCCGGCCACCCCGCCGGCGGAGCTTCCGGACGCGCGGACGGGCGCGGCCGCCGACCCTGCAACCGGAGCTGGAGCCTGCGGAAAGCGAGGCCAACGTCAGGTACACCGAAATACCCCCCACTCCTGAAAATTCTATGAACCATCAAACTATTTGTTGACCACAAAAAAATTTAAGGAAATAGTTTGCAGAGGCAAACTTTTCTTTAAAGTGTGAGTCACAGTGTAGTAACATATATAATATATATAAGCCTTTATTCACATGAAAAATAAGTAAAATAAATATAAAAGCTTAAAAAGCGGAAGGTGAAGGAAAACTCCTTGATGACCAACTGGAAAATACTTTTGGTTCCTATAGATTGAATTATTTCCCTCCCCTAAAAGATGATTTGTGTTTTTGCTTATCCGGATGACAATGCATGGCAGAGGTGTAATGGTATGTTAAAAATATGGCTTCACAGTCTTCTGTGTTTCATTTTTTTTTAAACATTACTTTTATGAGCTATGGAAATTTATTTTAATAATTAAACTATTTAAATATACTATATATCTAGCTTGTATTATAGGTTCATTCAGAGTAGAGTAAAAAGTTTTAATGATCAAAATATGAAAATAAAAGTAACTGCTACACCAGAGATGTTTAAAAAATCGTTAGTTTGAAAATCCAAATTGGCATGTTTCTTTCTTTGGACATTTATACTCCTTATGACCTATTTCCAAATGTATTTAAGCTTTGCTTCAACAGCAAATGTTTTGAACTGTTAGTCTTTCTAAAGTATTCCTCTGTTCCCAAATACTTTCTAACATTGTTCTATCATATATATGAATGTCAGTGCAATATTTAATAACTGCCATTGTCTCTGTTAGCAGATGTCCACTACCAGAAAAATGGTGTAAATGGAATTTATTGTCCCTACCAAGTATATTTCCTACAAGATATTGATGACCGATGCGTTAGATCTATTCTCACTGCATAAGAGGGTTAGTTCCTCTGCAATTTTTATGTGTGTCATTATTTAGAGAGTGACATCTACTTAATATAGCATTGTTTTAACATTTTGACAGATTTCTAACCTGAGTGGAAAACGTGAAAAAACGGAACACAAGTTCCTAAGCTTAATTGAGCTTTTCCTATTATAAACTATTGTAATGACTGCATTATTTCAATGATTCAAAACTAAAGGTATTTAACATAAAATATTTAAATATCAATACCTGAACAACACAAGATGCCTGTAAGCTAAATTAGAGCTTAGCTCGACAGTGAATTTGTTGGTGAGGACACTCTTTTGTTAGGAATTTCTCTTGGTCCATTATCATCCCAATCATTGAATTTATAAAGTAAAAGACCTTTCTTTAACTATAGGCCCTTATCAGAGAGAAACTTTTATTGTTTTTTCCTCAAGTTTTCTAATGAGTCCTATACTATCTCCACTGAATGACAATTTTTCCAAGGTCTAAACAGAACATAGCAATGGGTAGAATATAAATTTTTCCAATGCCTGTGTTTTCCCCACTTCAGACATTATCTGAAAGCAGACTTCTACATACTTTTAATTTCATCCCTTAAGCTCCTTCAATTTCCAATTATTTAATAGATAAATTACATTTAGAGGATCTTCTTTTCTAAAATCTGTGTTTATACAACCAGGTTCTCTTAAAAGTCCTCAACTAAATTGCCTATGGGTCCCAACTTTACTTTATCTTTTCACGACGTTAGAATTACTCAAATTAGAAAAGATAGTTTGTAATAAAGATATGCAGATAAATATTCCAAAAATCTGGGATCTCATTAGCTGAGCAATTCATTTTGGGAAAGGGACCTAATTTTTAAGAATTCTATGATGCTATGCAAGTCACTTAACATCTCTTGTTTTTATTTTTCTTCTTTGTACAAAAACTGAGCAAGATGGTTCTTTGGGTTATTTTAAGCTGTAGTATTTCATTCTATTCTCAAGAGTACAATTCTTGAATTCATGAAGGTACGCCTTTACTAACCTTGCATTGATTATCAATCTACTATGTGTCAGACTCTATGATGGACACACTTTTTCAAAATAGAGTTTAGTTTTTAGAATTGTTTTAGATTTACAGGGGAAAAAAAAAAAAAAAAGATGACACAGAGTTCATTTATGCCCTGCACTGCAGTTTCTCCATTGTTAATATCCAATATTACTATTGTACATTTGTTACAAGTTCTGAACCAATGCTGAACCATTATAATTAACTAAAGTCCATTATTGATTCCACTTTCTTCAGTTACCTTATACAATTGACCCTTGAATAACACAGGTTTGAACTTCGTGGGTCTACTTATACATGTATTTTTTTCCCAATGAATAAGTATAGTTCTATAAATGTATTTTCTCTTTCTTATTATGTTCTTAATAATATTTACTTTTTTCTAGCCTCCTTTATTTCAAGAAGAGTATGTAATACATACAACATTCAAAATATGTGTTAACTGACTGTTGATGTTATCATTAAGGTTTCCAGTCAACAGTAAGCTATTAGTAGTTAAGTTCTGGGAGAGTCAAAAGTTATGAGTGGATTTTTGACTGCACAAGTAGTAGGCACCTCTATCCCCCATGTTGTTCAAGGGTCAACTATATTCTTTTTCTGTTTCAAGATCCCACCCAGTATACTATATATTTTGGTGTCATATTTTCTTGACTGTGACAGTTTTTCAAATTTTCCCTGTTTTTGATGACCTTGACAGTTTTGAGGAATACATGTCAAGTTGAATGTTCCTCAGTTGGAATTTGTTTTTTTGTTCTTTGTTTTTTGCCTCATAGCTAGATTGGGGTTATGGGTTTTAGGGAGGAAAACCATGAAGATAAAACCATTTTATCACATTACATCCCTTGATCAACTTATTTGTAATCTAATATTGATTTGATGTTGACCTTGATCACCTAGCTGAGGTAGTACTTGTCAGGTTTTCTCATTCCTCTTTTTCTCCCCTTTCCATATTGCCTTTTTAGGAAGAAAGTCATTATATACGCCCCACACTTAAGGAGTGGGGGTTTATTCTCCCCTTCCATGAAGGCAGTGTATTTAGATAAATTATTTATAATTCTTCTGCAAGGGAGACTTGTCTTTTCTCTATTTATTTGTCTTTTGTCTATTTATTTAGTCACTTATTTATATCAGCCTGACTTCATGGACGTTTATTTTATACTTTGGATTATAATCCAATCTTTATTTTGTTGCTCAAATTTTTCCAGTCAACATTGTTAACTCTTACCCCTACAGGGAACAGCTTTATCAACTAAAGTAGGGTGTTTAGGTGCAGTTCTTTTTGCCTTAAGCATTATAGGCCCCACTGTTTTCCAAATTTATTTACATTAGCACCTTGCTTCCCTAATTTCTTCATTGAGGATTTTTCAATACAGTTTTAATATCATCAGATTCCTTTGTCACAGTCTGGATTCTCCAATATGCTAGATAATTTTTTTAATATTTGCATACTTTAAGGTTCACTCTTTGTGCTAGAAAGTTCTATGGGATTTTGACAAATGAGTAATATTATTTATTCATTATTATAATATCACACAGGATAGTTTCACCCTCTCAGATAAATGATGTTTAACTTATTTGAGCCTTCGCCCCTCTTCCTGAACTGGTAATCACCAGACTTTTTACTGTTTCTATAGTTTTAGTATTCCCAGAATATCTTATAATTTGAATTATATAACCTTTTCAGACTGACTTTTTCACTTAGAAGTATGCATTTAAGGATGCTTCATGTCTTTTCATGAGTTGATAGCTCATTTTTTTTTACTACTGAATCGAACCGCAATCTCCTGGATCCTAGGTAGATGCTCAACCGCTGAGCCATGCCTGGCCGGGCTCTAATGATATTTTCTGATATAAGTATGCCATAGTTTTGTCTTAGATATAACTATCATTTGAGATAAGGTAACCATATAATTTGTCAGCCAAATAAATACAGTTTTAAGAATAAAAAAGGGCAATAATAAAAATAATAGTAGTAATAATGAAACAATGTACATTGCCTGGACAAAGGGTTAAACCTAACCTTAATTTTAAAAATGAGTCAAGCATTACCAAAATTACTCAAAAGTTTTCAAAATACTGAGCATTAACTGGCAAAAGTATAGTAATCTATCATTTAGATTAGATACTTAATAAACAATTTATTTACCAAACTGCTGATATTCACTCAGTTTAAAGTAACAATTAGAAGAGCAACTTGATTTTATTAATAAAGGGTGAGAAACTAAATATAAGGCAGTAGTTTTTTATTTTATGGAATGATTTAAAAATATATTGAAAATCTCTTGAAGGTATTCCTGCTCCAAATTTATCACCTAACAAGTTCCCTAAAAAGCTACATTTAAACATCAGTTGCTTTTGTTTAAGGCCACATTTTTCAAAGACTGTTCAAAGCATATCAGATTGTCAAATATTACCGGTTATGTCACAACCTTAGGGAAATGTCTTACTTGGGGTTTAAGACCTTCTGATAGAGACATTTAATGTTTGTTTTTACTTTTATGGAAAATAAATGAGATTAATAGGCCTTACCTCTTGCATTGCCTGTTGTTTATAAGCAGGAGTAAGCCAAAGTACCTCTTTCCAGAGATAAGATATGTATCTGCAAGAAGGAAGGAGAGAGAGAGTAATGTCTAAAAGACTGCCACTTAAACCTTCTGTATTTAGAAATCATTGTCCGTTTAATTTTTATAAAATTTGGGGATATTTTCTCTTTTTATGTTAAATAAGAAAAAGGAATGCTGAATTTCATCACAGATGCACAATACCCTGGGGCTATCAAGATGGGAAAAATATTATTAGTAAACAGTATCCAGAGGAAGTAGCCGCAGAGGATATTAGCCAGACAGACACGGCCTAGCAAGGAGAGAACTAATAAATGTTTTGGTTTAACTATTGCTGTATAACACACCACCCCAAAATTTAGTGATTTAAAACAACTATTTTACTATCGTTCATATTTCCATGGTTTGACTGAGTTCAACTTGGTGGTTCTTCTGATCCACATGGCGTCAGGAAGGGCTACAGTTATCTGGAAGTTCAACTAAGCTGTAAGGTCCAATATGGTTCACTCACATAGTTTCCAGTTGGTACTATCTATTCACAAGAGACTCAGCTAGGTTCATCAACCATAGTGTTCTCCATGTGGCCTTTCTCCATAGATTTGGCTTTTCACAGGATGGCTACTGGATTCTAAGGTACAGCAGGAGGTAGAACCTACTTGTTGGATTCCTCAGAAGAAGATTCTGAGAAGAAGTGGGGGGTACAAGTTGTTTATTAGGAATCAACACCTGAGGGGAAAAAAGGCAGAAGTAAGATTGGGTAAAGGCAAAACTCAAACTGTGATGTAGTTGACTAACTTGCAGACATCGCACATCAGGAGAAAATGTCCAGACTTCTATACACTTTCTTTGTTTAGTCCTCAGAAATGTCATGACCTCAGATGAACCAAGTCTCTACAGATGAGGCAGATGCTGAAGGAGCCAACACCTGGCATCTGTCTGCTGTCTTCATTCCTCACTGCTGAACAGCAAGTTCTTTCCTGAAGTTGGATCTGAGCAGCTCACTTTATATCTATCAAACTACCAATCACCTTAAAGCCTGGCCTTTAAGTCCCAAAACAGCAATTTCACCAATTCCATGGCCATTTGACTGATCAAAGTTAGTAACAAAAGCAGCCCATATTCAAAGAAAGGGGAAATAAACACTATTTGGTATTAGGAGTTGCATTCATATACAGAGAGGGGAGGAATTAAGAAAGGCACTACAGATTCCACCCTTAGGCTGTTACAATTCACACACAATGTACACTCACCACTTCCCATGACCCCCGCAAATTTCTATCCCATTATGGCATCATCTCATATCCAAGGTTCTTGTCATCTCTATCAGAGCCAGAGTAGATGGAGTGAATTTCTCAAGCTCCTCAGGATTATCTGTGAACTAAAAAATAAATCAACACCAAAGAAATTG
This sequence comes from Miniopterus natalensis, assembly GCF_054644295.1. NCBI lineage: Eukaryota > Metazoa > Chordata > Mammalia > Chiroptera > Miniopteridae > Miniopterus > Miniopterus natalensis. The sequence goes on along the minus strand of NC_142081.1, from coordinate 71,397,854 downwards.
TTATTTGCCCCACAAACACCCAACATACAATACTGATGAAAGGACATAGCCAAAAAAAAAAAAAAAAAGGGACATGGCAGCCACAATAGAAACTTCTAGTATAAAAGGGTAAAACAGGAAACACATAACAGTTACTGGGCCATAGCAATTCTGAAATCTAGCAAGGATGTCACCATTATCTCTGTCTCCAGGGACAGAATTTTTCCTGATTAGGGACAACTTATGCTCCTGAGAGTGGTTTCCACGGCTCTTTTCCATAAGAAGTAGAATGTGTTTGCAGCTAAGTGGTTTTCTCAGCTTGTGTCCTGCTCAAGGGGATTAAGAGCCCAGGGGTCTTTTTCATTGGGAACTATCTCTCCCTCTTTTAGTCCAAGCTGTTAAAATTTCTGTTATGAATTTTGGACTTCCTATGTATCTGTACCATATTTTTAAGATAGACTTTTAAAAACCCACTTCTCTACTTTGGCATAAGAACAGAGTGCTGTGGGGATAATATCATTAAGATTCTTGAAATGCCTCTTTTCTAGCCAAAAGGGCCTAAAAGGTACTTTCTTAAGACTCTTAGAAACTCTATTGTCTAGTTGAGGTCAACAAGGCAAGCCCTTAAGAATCTTAAAAGCCCTATTGTCTAGCTGAGAGGGTCTATGTGACAAATCCTAATCTTTCTAAAGGTTGAACAAAGAGTCTTTCCACTCCACCCTTGAACTGATCTTTATGCTGTGGCTGTTTTTCTGACAGCACTCTGGATTTGATCTTTGCCCCCAGGCTTTAATTTACTCTGAAAACTTTTTGTGGGGTGAAACAGTTGAATATGAGAATATTTTATGTTCCAACCCAGGAAATCCTTATTTGAAAGTATTTCTTCTAGATCAGAGATTGGTCAACTATGGCCCAGAGATCAAATCCATGCTGTCACCTGCTTTAGTAAATTTTTTTTTATTGGAGCACAGCCACTTTTATTCACTTACGTATTTTCTGTCTATTTTTATGCTACAACTGCAGAGTTGCTATAGACACCACAGAGCCTGTAATGCCTAAATATTTACTATCTGGCTTATTATAGAAAAAGCTTGCTAACCTGTATTCTAGACACTGCTTGAAAATTGAATTTTTCCTTCCTTAGTTCATTTCACTTTACTATGATCATGGACACTGAAATAAACCAGTTGACAAGTAACACCATTCAATCTAGAAACTCCCTTAGCCAATACACAAGTTCATTAGATATATTATCTATTTTTGATATTGCCACAGTTATTACTGCATTTTCCATTCTCCCTCTCATAATTGGGCAAAACTCACCTCTTTTCCAGGCTCAAATAACAATTTTCTTACTGTCTTACCAGCCTCCACTGACTGTCTGTGAGGCTCTTGTGGCCTACACCCACTGCCTGGTTCCAAAGCCAATACCATGTTTTAGATTTTTGCTACAGCAGCAACTCACTTTTAGGTAACAAATTTCTGTTTTGGTTATCAATTGCTGCAAAACAAGACATTCCAAAACAAGACATTCCATTTTAAAATGAAAATCATTTTATTATCATTAATGATTTTACATGTTAAATGGTCAGATGGCTGCTTCTGCTCAAGTCAGCTGGGGCTACAATCATCTGGGGGATCAACTGAATTTAAATGCCTAAGATGGATGCATTCATTATTTATTGCTGTGTAAAATATTATTGCAAGACATAGTACCTTAAAACAACAAAAATTTTATTAACTCACAGTTTTTGCAAGTTAGGAATCTGGGAGCAGATTAGCTGATTGGTCTTGGTTCAGGGTATCTCCCGAGGTTGCAGTCAAGCTGTTGACTAAATTGAAGTCATTTTAAGTCTAGTAGATCTACTTCATGTGTTTTTAGGCAGGCCTCAGTTCCTCGCCACAGAGGCCTCTCCACTAGGCTGCCTGATTGTCCTCAGGAAATGGCAGCTGGCTTCCCTGAATGAGGGACCTGAGGAAGGGTCACCAAGGTGAAAACTACAGTGCAATTTATAATCTTTGAAGTGACCTATCATCACTTCTGTGGTCTTCAGTGGGTCATACAAACCCGCACTAGTACAGCGTGGGAGGGGACTATACAAAGATATGGATAACAGGAAACTACCTTTATTGGGTGTTATTTGAAGACTTGCTATCATAAAACTCACTCACATGGCTGTTGATTAGTACTTGATGTAGTGAGAGTGCCTCTGCTCTCATTTTTGTGATTCCTTCTACCTTGAACTTGTCACAGCATGGAAGCTGAGGCCCAGGAGGGAGCAAGTAGATGCTTCTAGTTCTCTTTGGCCTGGGCTTAGAAATCTCAGAATGTCCTTTGGCTACATTCTATTTGTAGGAGCTAATCATAGGCCAGTCCACATTCAAGGGAAGCAGAAGTAAACTCCATCCCTTCATGTGAAGAATGGCATATATTTACAAGAAAGGGAGGAATTGTTGGGGGATACCTTTGAAGACTAGCTAACATAAGAAATTAATACCCAATTTAATTTTCCTCCTGCCCTCTACCCTATTGCAGGAGCTTCCCATTGGACAATCCCACCCAGAAGTCAGAGGACAAGGATGGTCATTGAACCAGTCCCTAGGTGTCAGCCTTCAGGGCCACAAAGAGGATTCTGAAGGAGTGAAAATGAAACTAGAGGGCAAAGAGAAACACCCATCACAGTTCTGAAATATAGGTAGTCCCAGAGAAATTGTATTTTTCAATAATTATATAATTAAATGAAAACTTTTCATTATCTATAAAAGTAGCTTAGTGAACAGGATGGTTTTTGTAACCACCCCCTTCCTTTCTGTCCTGGCCAAGGGAAGGTATAGAATTCCTTCACCTTGGAAAGTTAACTCTGTGTACTACAAAATTTGGGACTCACATAAGTTTAGCAGACTACTCAAATTATCATGTTGAGCTGAGAAGAGTTTAGAACAGAAATATAATGCTCCTATGAGCCCCTAGACATTTATGTGAACACAGGCAGAGTAAACAGCCACATTTTTACACACTCTCCTTTACCATTAGCAGCTGATTTGGGGTTCAGATTTATATTCCAGCTCCTTGCTAGCAAACCCTAATCAGTGTTCCAGCCTGCCAAGTCCTAATCTGCAATTTCTCTTTGTAGAGTTGGCCCTATATATCTGGCTTTGACTGAGGTCCAGCTTGAGCATAGACAGATGAATTTCCCTGACATTAATGTGCCCATTTTCTAGCACTACTACCACTAGAGTGTTCCCACTAATCAGATAATATCCCCTAGATAGTGTTGCTAACTCAGATCCTACCTAATATCCTCATGTTGCCTCAGACGTTATAGCTGTGGTCACCCACGATGGAGTCAGTCCTCTAACTCCTGTTTCATTCAGGCCTGACTTAATCTCCTCTCTTTAATGATGTGCCTTTGAAGAAAGCACTGTACTAGACCTCATGCACTTCAATAAATGGAAAACTGGTATTTTAGCTGTGCTTTTGGCAGTGACAATATTTTTTCATGACCATTTAAAAAACAAATGTTATATAGATGGTTACCTGTCATCTTCAAAGTTAACAGGAGAGCTAGCAGCTTGGCATTTTGACATTCAGTGCTCACATCCTAAGTAAGAAGTTCATATTTTTATACTCTGTTCAAAACACTCTTCCTATGGATTTGTATGCCCCTGACAGATTTTTCATAATACAAAAAGCACCATTAAAGTGTTTTCATAGTTTGGTATATGTTTGAACTTGCAGCTTTCAAAAACCTGTTTTCTATCATTTTTTATCTCTTCCATTAAGCTAAATGTTTCATATCATCACTTATAACCAAGCCAGCGATGATCTAGATTGCCAATATTCCCTTACTCATTCAAGAACCTTCATTTGTCAGAAGCTAAGATATATTTTCAGTGGAAATGTCATATTTTAATGCAGGATATGGTACTATTTCAGGTACAAGGTGTTTTGTAAACATTAATCTTCAAATAAACTAGTATCATCACTGCTATGCCATAAACATAAAAATGAAAATAAAGCTAATAAGCAAATTGCAAAAATAAAAGTAGAATTAGGATATCATCAATTTCATCTCCGCTGTCACTGGACAATAAAATTAGTATTTTCTTGAGGAGTTATATAGGCTACTTATCAAAATATGATTCAACCCAATTTGTTGTATGTCAGAATTATTATTGATGGCTTTAAAAATAGTTTAGCCTGTGAAATATAGAATACACAGCGAAGAGTATATAAAATTTATGAGAACTGGTTATAGGAAAATGATAGCATGAACACCTGTATAGCCATCACCCAGGTGAAGAAATAGAACACTGCACATTAAAGCCCTTAGTGCACCTCCTTGTGTCCACGGCTCTCTCTTCCACTACCTAGAGAGAACCTGTCCTAAATTTTGTATTAATAATTTCTTAAGTTTTCTTTACATTTTTTTACAACCTATGCATAAACTCTCATACAATGTACAACTTCCATGAACTCTTAACACTTTGCATTTAATATAGATGAAACTTAACTGCATCTATTCTTACTTCTTACACTGAACAATATACTTTGAGGTTTATCTGTGTTGATATATTTAGCTATGTTTCATTAATTTTCTCTGCTCTATAGGATTCCACTGTATAAATATACTGCAGTTTATTCTTTTATAGTTGATAGATATTTTTATTTTTTTGCTACTACCTTAATGTAAAGCATACTTCTAAATGGCTTCTTTTTGCACAGTGTCAACAGGGCAAATGCTAACTAGTGGAATTGCTGGCTAATAAATACAGGCATGTTCAGATTTACTTAGTAATACTGTATCAATCATGATGTGCTAGAACAACTTCAAAAATCTTTGTGGTGAAAACATCAAAGGTTTATTTGTTGCTTGTGTTATGTTTTCATCTTAGATAGGGGTTGGTAGGGAGAGTCTCTTCCACATTCATCTTCAGGGAATGTTACCAGTTACCATGGGAGAGGGCAAAACTTAATCATTCACAGCTCTTAAATATTCCACTTTGGAAATGATACAGGTCACATAGCCATGCAACTTCAAGGGGTAGAGCAATTATAACATTGAGAAGAAAAATCTCCGAATAGCCTGAATGCCTACTAATGATGACTACAAACTATTTTCAAAGTGATTGCTCCAATTTACACACCTACAAGAGAGGATGAGCGCTTCATTGCTTCATATCCTGCCAAATCTGATATTGTCAGTTATTAAGACTTTTTAAATCTGATGAATATGACCCATCTCATATTTGGTTTTAATTTGCATCTTCCTGATTAGTAATGAGATTAAGCGTCTTTTCATAACTATATAAGTGTTTTGTACTCATACAAAATTCTTCCTTTGTAAAATTACTCTTGTTATTTTATCCATCTTTCATTTGAGCAGTTCAACTTTTTTAAAATAATGATTTGGAGGAACATTTACATATTCTGGGTACTAATTATTTATTGGTTTGATGTGTTGCAAATATTTTATCAAACTGTGGCTTGTTTTTCCACACTCTTTAAGAAATGTTTTGGTGGACAGATTTTTTTAATATAGTAAAATTTATTAATCCTTTATTTTTTTGGTCTTATTTAGAAAATCTTTTCCTAGCTGAAGAAATAAAGATACTCTCCTATGTTATCTTCTAAATGTTTTGTAGTTTTGACTCTCATCTTTGTGCCTGTGTATAATGTGATGTAGAACTCCATTTTTACTTTGTTTTTTTCCATATGTATAGCTGAATATCAGTCAGGGTAGGTTATTGGTAGCTCTCAGCCAGGAGAGGGCATTTTGCTGCCTAGATGACAATGTCTGGAGACACTTATGTTTGTCACAATGGAAAAGAGGGTGCTTCTGGCATCAAGTGTTAGATGCTGATAAAAAAAATCCTGCAATTCACAGACAGCCCCCAACCCATACACATATCAAAGAATTATCCACCCCTTTATCAGCAGTGCTGAGGTTGAGAAACTCTGGATTAGATTGTCCCATGGCAGCAAACAAACCCCAAATCTTTTGACAATAAAGGGTATTTCTTCCTTACATTCATGTGAATTGAGGATTGACTGATGCTCTGCTCCCTTACATAGATCATTGCCAATCTCATAGCAGAGGAGACAAGGGGGTGCAGCCATAACATGTATGCAATGGCTCTACCAGAGGCATCATAATCTCTTACTCTCAGTTTTTTGTTGGGGGGGGGCAAAATCAATTATCTATATTTTCACTTAAAGGGGCTAGGAAATGAAGCAGATTAAACCCAAACTAAAAATAAGAAAGGAGATAATAAAAATAAGAATGAAGCTCAATGAAATAGAAAAGTGTCAAGTACTCAATAGCTATGTGTGGCTGGTGATTACTGTGTTAGCACAGGTAGAACATTTCCATCTTCACAGATAATTTTCCTGCTGAGTATTGTACTGGACAATCTGCTGGGGATATAGAAAATCCAAGTGATGATATTAACCTTTTTTACTTAATTGACATTAAAAAACACTACATCTAAAAACTGCAGAAACTTTTTTTTAAATGTACACAAAATCTTCACCAAGACTATATGCTGGTCCACTAAACAATTCGCAATAGATTTCAAACCTATTGAAATCTTACAAATATCTCTGCTCATAATATTAGTAAATTGAAAATCAATTAAAAATCTAAAAATTAAGGGACACATTCTAAAGAAATACATGTATAAAGAAAGTTAAGAAACATATCTAAAAACCCAAGAGTTGAAGAAAAAATCACATAGGAAATTATTTTCAACTGAGTAGTAATTAAAATATAACATATCAAAATTCATAGGTAGTAAAGTGCAGGAAAGGAAGCACTCACAGTGAAATGAATAATTTTAAACATTTGTTTTAACAAAATGAAAGGTCTAAAAATTTCTACTTTAGAAGCTAGGAAGTAAAACAAACTGAATATAAGAAAGGAAAGAATAAAGATAAGAATGAAACTCAGTGAAACATAAAAATGGCTCAACAATGGAAAAAATAAATGAAATCAAAAGCTGCCATTTTAAAGATCAATAAAATTGGTAAATCTGTAAGTAGATATGCAAGAAAAAAAGTAAGAAAAACACAAATTATCAATATCAACAATGAGAAAAGGAACTCCTCCATAGATCCTACAGGCATTAGCAGAACTGTAAGCATATATTATAAACAATTTCATGTCAGTAAATTGAACAACATAAACAAAATAGGCAAACTCCTTGAAAGATCCAATTCCAAATGTGACATGATAATAAATTTTCAAATTGAATAGCTCTAGATCTCCCCAAAATTAATTAATAACCTTTCTACAAAGAAACCTCCAGGCTTCGATAGCTTCACAGATGAATTCTGTCAGACATTTAAGAAAGAAAGAATGCCAGTCATACAAAGGCTCTGTCAGAACATAGAAGAGAAAGTAGGCAATGCTTTCTCACACATTTTATAAGGCCAGTTTCACCCTAATACGAAAACCAAAGACATTGCAAGAACTGAAAATTACAGACAAGTACAATTTATGGATATAAGCACAAACATGCTTAATATTAGCAAATCATATTCATATAAATTATATATACACACACGTAAACATATATATTAACATCTATTTATATAACTTCCTTTCTAGTCATACTTAGTTGACCTGTAGTAGTGACGAAGATAAAGTTAGTAGAGACTTTCAGGGACTCGACTGTTAACTGTATCTCTGTGGGTATCTGGCAAATGGGATCGAAAAGGGAAGTACTGGAGGAAGGAGGTAAAAGGAGACAATAAGGTGAGTATAGTAAATAGGAAGGACCCAAAGAGCACAAAGAGGAAGGCAATGGATATTTTGTTGACTCCTTTTATATGCAAAGAGAAGGAATCGATTCTCCTTTTCCTCAGAGGTGAAGTGGAAACTATGGGAATATTTAAGGTCAAGATTTGACTCCAACATCCTGAGAGTTGTGTACTTGTGTTAGCCAATTTATTTTTGGGGGGAATAGTAGAGTAGGACCTTCCAATGGTTTTATTGTCCTTTTTTTAAAGAGTCTTGCTGTGATAGACATAACTAATTGTGGTATATAACTACTAATATATGGTTACTGATTAGAAAACCTGACTCCTGAGTAGTTGTTTTCTTTACAGGAATGTATAAAATATATCAGCAATTAATTTACATGTTAATCTCTTGATATTTTTGAGATTTCACATACATGTGATAATTTGGTGGTTCTTACCCTATATTGACAGTACCTGCTATTTTCGAAATTTAAATTGTATACTAAGTACATATGTTAAAAAATACTTTAAAACTTCATCCTGTTTTAACTACAAGATTAGTAGTGTCTTTGTGAATAGAATTTCTCATTCTATATGGAATACAGAACAACATAGAAAACAGTACTAAGTTTATCAGTTCAGCAAATGTGGAGGCTTGTGTGTATTTAGCTTTTAGACATTAAGAAGCACTGATCTGCAATCAGTTAAATAAGATGACATCACAATGTAGCTGGCTTAAATGTAGCATAAACCTTGCAAATCTGACTCCTCCTGAGTAGTTTGTTTGCATCTGTCTTCATTAAGGTGAATGTATATGCCCAAACCTCTGAGCTCTCATGTCCTATGGATGAAATCGATAGGCAATTAAATAGTAGCAGTGATTCACTTAAAAAATATTTATCAGACACATATTCTGACCATGTATTTTCCTGAGACATGAAAATGCAATGATCACCTAGCCATACATAAGTCCTGGTACCTTAGATTTCATGATTGCTTAGTGCAAATGAATTCAACTACCTAACATATTTTCTTATACCCACTCTAAAACTACCTGTACTGCATCTACTGGCCAGGCTAAAGTCATTTTTTAAAAAATATATATATTTTATTGATTTCAGAGAGAGAGATAGAAATATCAATGATGAGTCATTGATCAGCTGCCTCTTGCACGCCCCCTGCTGGGGATCAAGCCCACAACCCGGGCATGTGCCCTGACCAGGAATCAAACCTCAATCTCCTGGATGGTAGGTCCATGCTCAACTGCTGAGCCATGCCGGCAGGGCTAAAGTCACTTCTTGATGGCATTTTAATCAAAATTAAACTGCAAGAAGGAAACAGCCATGTAAGATACTATACTGAAGTGATTCTCATATTTGCACTTGGCTGAGAACATCTCAAGATGTCTCATTTTCTCCAGCATCACCACCAAATTCCCAAAGCAGACTAAAACAAACAAACAACAAAGCCCAGGAAAACTGCTTCTGCCAATGGCCTGTTCTGGAGCATGGGAAACATGTGTCATAATATCAAACCAAATGATATTTTGCAACTTTGGGTAATGCGGCTCCCAGATCCTGAAGGGCTCTATCATTATTTCCTTCTTCTAACTGAACACCATGGATACAACAGGTTATTTCCTACTCTGCCCTTCACCTGAGACTTCCTAATGGAAAGAGTGCAAATAGGTGGGGGCATCAAGATGATTTGCTGCCCCAATTTATTCCAGTTTTCTCTTTCAGGATTAAATATGTTTTAAGAAGGGAGGAAATAAAAAGAAAGAAAAAAACCTAATCACTGGTTTTAAACTAAAACGTTTACTAATCTTCTGAGTATTTTTATCTTGTTCTAATTGGTCATTGAACAATATTTGTAAACAGTGTGACTTCTAGCATTTTGTATAAAAGCTGGTGTTCTGAATACATTTAATTTGAATTTTTGAGCATTTAAATATTTTTTATCATTTCGAAGCCATGTTAAGTAAGTGTATCATTCATCAAATTTTAATACAGTGATGACCAGCAATGCTTGCATTTGTGTTGTCACATTAAGCTTTTTTGGTTTTGCTTTAGTAAAAAGCTTTTTCTTACATTTCTGAATTATAAATTTATAAACTCAAAAATTTATAAAATTATAAATTTTATATTATAAAGAGAATTATAAAATTGGTAGAAAAGATGTAGTTTTTAAAAAAAATCTATTGCTATCCGTTGGGATTTGCCTTTGTATATCAGGATTTTCTTGATCCTATGCCACCAAAATAAATAAATAAATCAGACACAAAGTTGATATTTATAACTTCTAATTTAAAGTCTTTATATCATCAAATGATTTAATTTTTACCATAATTAATTTTAAAATAAATGTAAATTTAATTCATATAGTAGATCTATATTAATAAATGTCTCTTTTCTTCCATTTTAAAAACATATTTTTATTTTTTTATTTATTTTCTCACCCAAGGATATGTTTGTTGATTTTAGAGAGAGAGGAAGGAAGCAGGGGGGGAGAGAAAGAGATACATGGAAGTGAGAGAAACATCCATCGGTTGCCTCCCATACATGCCTCTTCAGTCTAGGTATGTACCCTGACTAGGAATCAAATCCAAAACCTTTTGGCATATGGGACAATGATCCAACCAACTGAGCCACCCAGCCAGGATGAAATATTTTTATTTTTATTAGAAAAACCATTCCACTTAAAACCACAACTTATATTACATATGTATCCCTAGCTTGGCTTTTGTTTTCAGTGTTCAGGTGTCTAAACAGCTTTCCTTGTGTCAGGATGGATTATCTGCAGAACTATAACTACTATTTAATGGTGCTTACAAGGCCATAATGAAGACAATGTCCACTTGATTGGTACTCAAACTCAAATGAAAAAAATTATAAAACTAATTTTTTTCTCGATGAATACATAACTCAATGTTTATTTTTGAACATTACGCCAAAGATTGGCTGACATTCAGTCACTTCAGAAGGCTTGAGAAAAAGCATTCTAACTTTGGGTGACAAGTAATCCAAATCTTTGTTATAAATTCAGAGAAAAAGTTTATTTTAATTCAATATTAATAGCCTGAACAAATAAGGGTAAACAGCTTGCTGGCATCCCAGGCAGGTAAAATAATGAGTGAAGTGCTCCAGAATAAGTGTGAGTTATGGGAACCAGGGCAAAGCCCTTAGCCCATGCCCTACCTAAAGGAACAACTGCTGTTTACCTTTGGCTAATCATTACATGGAAATGTGAGACGAGATCTACTAGATTATGTGATTTTTGAAATGGACACTGGAAAACATATTTTTAAAGAGTATAAAATCTATCTATTTTTTAAATAGCGGTCCCCAAAATGGAATCACAGTACTGGCAAAAAAAAAAAAAAGGTAGTTTGTAATCTTTCAGCTATATAATTCAAGTTCAATTATTTCAAATAATTTCATTTTGTATGAATCACAGGGATATATATGTGTCTGCGTTATAAAATAATATATTTAAAACCACGTAAAGAATTCAGGCTCACACATAATATATAAAGTCACTTAAACGTCAGTATTTTAAAATGTCTATTGCAGTACATTCTATTCTTCTTCCTTTGGCTACTAATAATGTATTAAATATCTATAATGAAATATTCTAAAAAAAATAGTAGATTGAAATTTAACTATTTCACTCCTTAGAAAGAATTAAAGAAGTCATTTCCTTGACTCCTTAACCATATCTCTTAGTCTTTTCAAATTATCCTTACAGAAAGCCAGAACTGTAAGTTTTCTTGAAAATATCTAATAAAATCCTTTATGTTATGGATGAATAAAGTTCAGAAAGTAAAGTGCTTTTCTAATATCGCAGAGATAGCTAGCAGCAGAGACTCCAAATAGCATAAAGTTAAAAAGTAACATTTAATATTCCACAATGAGATTATGAAAAGACTGAGGAGCAAAGAGAACATTTATAGTAAATTAAAATATAAACTATATAATTGGTATAGATGCAGACATATCTGAGTAAATTTTACTAGGAGATCTAACCTTACTCTTATTTTTAGTGGACATTCACTAATATATTTACAGTTGATAAACAATTTTCAAGTTGTTAACTTAGCATGAACGAATCCTGGATGGGTACCATTTGTATCTGGGAGAATTTCAAAGAGGCTTGTGTCAGTGGACAAAGCTGGCATCCTGAGCCTCAGTAGTAATTAAACTCAGTATCTGTCATTCGTCTTTACTAATAAGCTGAGAATTCAAAGGTTTTGTTTTATTGACATAAAATAGAAATTTAGTGGACAGTTCAATAGAAAAAAAGGGGGATTAGAAACTAACTGTAAAAGATGAGAACTCCGCTTCTGACTGTCAGAAGGGCTGACAGGATTCAGACAGGTTCCAACAGGGAATGAAGGCATCTTCTTTCAGAACCACAGAGCTGCCTGAGAGACCAGGACTGGATATTAATGTAGCTTGTATGAATTGCTCCATATACTAAACATCATGTTTTATTTGTTCTAAAACAAAGCACATCATATTCAATATCTTCACTCTCTGGATTTATACAAAACTATATTTGTTGTATTTAACAGAGAGGACTATTTTCCTCCCTGCAAACATCCAAGGATCTGGAGGAAGTGTGGTTGGTATCTGTTGGGAGAGTGGGCTGGTCTTTATGGCAATTATTATTTCCGTATGTTCCATGATGCTGTTATTATGGTTTATCTCCTGCTATATGTTGGGCACTGATCCCCTGACAGGCTCAATGAGACTGCCATGGTAATGCTACTTAATAAGTGGGCAAAGACCTATATAGCATCGCCCTACAGGCTGTAATGCTAAGTGCCTGGTCTTTAACAGCATTACTCAGCTATTCCCCATTTAAGGAGCTCCATGCAGTGGGCTCACATTTTGTAACTCTCCCAGTTTCTCAGATCGAGTTACTTCCTTATTCCCAACTCAGTTACACTTAAGGTAGAACTAACTTCACATCCATTCAGTAAAAAATATTCAAAGGACAAGTCAAATAGGTAAAAGACAGAGACATGTGATCATTGGGTCAGCGATGGGGTGGAAGGCTGTGTTAATAAAATAAGCAATTACATTCTTGGGGATTAGTTAAGGAAACATGGGACCATGTCTTGTTTCACTAGTATAAAGCATAAAAGTTACATAGTGTGGGACTGCGGTGGGGACAGAGAACTGAAAATAAACCTGGAAATGAAACTGAGAAACTTAATTTTTAAAAGGAAATGTAATATACTTTTTCTTACATAAATTTTTGATAGGAATTAAAAGCTAAACAGAAGCATAATATGGTGTGTATGGTATATGTGTGTGTACAGTATTTATTCTTCTATCATTGTAGAATAGCCAGATAAATACAATGAACATGTTCTTGTCGACTATATAGGCTATACATTTTATGTTCAATGAGAACATATTATATTTTTAGGATAATCTTTCTGAGGCTCATCCATGTTGCAGCATGTATAAGTACCTCACTTCTTTTTATGGCTAAATACTATTCCATTGCATGACTAAACCATATTTTGTAATCCCTTTGTTAGTTGATGAACATTTGGGTTGCTTCCACTTTTTGACTATTGTGACTAATGCTGCTATTGGAATTCATGCAAAAGTATTTGCATGAAACCTGTTTTCAATTCTTTTGGGCAAGTACCCAATTCCTAAGAGTGAAATTTCTGGGTCACATGGAATTCTATCTTTAGCTTTTTGAGGAACCACCAAATAGGTTAGCTAAAATTCACAGAGTACTGAGAGAAAAGAGCTCCACAGCAAAAGACCTTTGGAAATCTGAGAGGCTCCTCTTGGGTCTTTAGCTGAGTACTAATCAGCACATGCATTGGAGGAAACTACCTAAGGATTAGAAGTAACAGTGCTTGGTGCTTGGAAAGACAGAGCTGGGAATAGTTCCCATTCCCTCTACCCAGAACAGAAAACTTCCTAATTCTCTCTGCTCAGCTAAAGTACTAAGAGGGTTTTGCCACAATTGTGGGCTAAGATTAGCCCTAAATTAAATGGTAATCTGGCCCCACCTCATAAAGCTTAAAAGCAAGACCCCAAAATGTCAGAATATTTCCAATAACCACATTCAAGAAAAAAGCTTAAGAATATTTGTAGAAACACAAAAATATCCCACATACAAGGTAAAATTAACAATACCTTACATCCCATAAAAATTACTAGACATGCAGAAAAGCAAGACAATATGATTCATATTGAAGAGAAAAAGCAAACGATCAAAACCATATAAGAAATGACACAATAGAATCAATAAACAAAGATATTAAAATAATTGTTGTAACTGTCTTCCATATGTTCAAGAATCTCAGAATTTATTCAACATATTATGTGGATTCTTGGAATATATAAAAAAGACAACTTATAAAGGTGAAAACTACAATGTCTGAGATGGGAATTCTACTAAATATTCTTACTTGATCTGTGTAAGTAGAAAATTCTAAGTGACCAGAAGTCTGACTTGAATCATCAAAAAACTCATGGTCCCTCAATCAAATTCTGGACCTGAGTCAATTTACAAACCCAAGAAGGAGATTTTTAGAAAGGATTCTACTGTATTATGAATTTTATAGTGTGTAGCAAGGAGCTCATTCTCACGGAATTCATGGTCTTACATTCTCCATCATTCTGAAGCAGCTGGTTTGATTGGACTGTAGATTGTCCTTTCGAAGACTCGGTTATGGTGCCGGCTAGGTCAAATACCTTGTGAAACTGAAACAATGTCCTCCAAGAGGTGGTCCACTCTCTAAATCAGCCTCTAACATATGGTGCTATTTCTCACATAACTAGGATTTACTGATTCTTAAATCAGAAACTCAAGGGCTGGAAATGGAAGTGGCTCCTCTCACTATTGCTCCAAGAGATCCTGTTTTATTTTTCAATTACAGTTTATATACAATATTATTTTGTATTAGTTTTAGGTATACAGCATAGTAGTTAGACAACCATATACTTTACAATATGCCCCCCCAAGGCTAGTACCCAATGGGCACCATATGTAACTATTAGAATATTATTGACTGTATTCCTTATGTTGTACTTTACATCCCCATGGCTATTTTGTAATTGCCAATTTGTATTTCTTAATCCCTTCAACTTTTCCACCCAGTCCTCCAGCTCCCCTCCTGTGTCAACAACTAGTCTGTTCTCTGTATCTATGAGTTTCTATTTTGTGTGTTTATTTTGGGTTTACATTCCACATATATGTGAAATCATATGGTATTTGTCTTTATCTGTGTTATTTCACTTAGCACAATACCCTTCATAAATCCAAAACATTAATTCAAAAATATATATCCATCCCTATGTTCACTGCAGCATTGTTTACACTAGACAAGATATAGAAGCAACCTAAGGGCCCCTAGTGATCTTGACTAGCAAAATGTTTCTTTCCCATCTCCATGACTAGGGTATTTTGGTCTAGAGGTCTTAGTTTCAAAGCAAGGAATGCATCCACAAGGGGACACCATAAAGCTTCCATTGAACTGAAAGTTGAGGCTGCCATTTAACCACGTTGGCCTATGTAGCCTCTGAATTAACGGGGAAAAAAGAGTAACTGCTAGCTGCAGTGATTGATCCTATTAACCAAAAATGGGTGCTTTTACTCAATGGGGTTAAAGAGGATTATATCTGAAATACAGGAGATCCTTTAGGGTGTCTCTTTGTATTCCCAGGTCCTTTGATTAAAATGAATGGAAAACTAAAACTGAATTCAGGTAGGATTTCTAATAGCTAAAATCCTTCAGGAATTAAGTTTCTAGTCATTCTACTTGGCGAAGAACCACAACCAGCTGAGGTGCTTGCTGAGGACAAATGGAATATGAAAATGGTAGTGGAGCCCCATCCTGCGTGGCTTAGTGGTTGAGCATTGACCTAGGATCCAGGAGATAGGGGTTTGATTCCTGGTCAGGGCACATGCCTGGGTTGAGGATTCGATCCCCAGCGGGGTGCTTGCAGCAGGGTGCTCATCATTGATGTTTCTATCTCTCCCTCTCCCTCTTTCTTCCTCTCTGAAATCAATAAAGACATATTTTTTTAAAAAAAGGTAGTGGAAGAAGGAAATGAAAGAGGATAGTGGAAGAGTGGAAGAAGTAGCAGCTATGATCATTTGCAGAGATGAAGATTGTAATCATTATGTGTACTTTATTATTTTGATGTGACTTCCTATATGCATTATTTTTTCCATTACCTATCTCACCCTCTTATTACATAACATAAGGCATGTTAATAACAGTTAACTTTATATTTCAGTATTTAATTAACAGATGATCACGGGATTTTGTATCTTCTCCTAGAGAGAGTTATCATGTTTTCAGTTTTACATGGGATAGTTCATTGTTACGTCATTATGTTAGAAGTATAATTTTGTTATTGTCTTTATTTGGTGATTAAATATGGCTTAAGGAGATGTGTATGACTGTCAAGTCCACAAAGTGTGGCTGTGATGGCTTTCTGATATGTCAACTCAGTCAGGTTGAACTACATTTCTGGGAATTTCTTAACTAGTGTGTTTCTAGCTAGAGTGGTCCACAAGGGATAGTCTCCTGTGAGAGCTGCAGGACAGAAGGGAGGCAGCACCCATTCCATAGCATGCATGCAACTTCTCCTAGTTATTCAATCAAACAGTAGTCTAGGTCCCACTGTGTAGGGATTTTGGAAATGTAATTAAAGTTCCAATTTTGAGTTCAAAAGGGAGAATATCCTAGGTGGGGCCTGACTTAATCAGGTGGTAGTCATCAAAGCAACTAGGTCTCTCTGAAAATTGGGGACTCCAAGCACAGTCGGACTGCAATTGCCCCCCCTTCCCCTGTATTTTTTCTTCTTGACTGCCTATCTGTAGACTTCGGGCTTGCTTACCCAGAACTTACAATTACGTAAGCTAATTCCCTTAATATCACTATACACCTATCATTAAATATCTATATCTAAATGTGTGTAAATATATATGTATATATAAAATTTAAAAATATGTATCATACTGGTCTGCTTCTTTAATGGAAACCTGACTGATACACATTAAAAGAGATTTAAGAGACATGTGAACCAGTTGCAATGTATTTATTTGGGTAGAGGTTTGAACAAAATTAAAAAACACACACAACTTTATAAGACCATTAGGGAAATTTAAACACAAACTGGATATACGACAATATTAAGGAGTTTTTGTCAATTATTTTCAATATAATAATAGCATTTTGGATAGTTTTTAAAAGTCTAGAATATATTCAGAATAAAAATATTATGATTGAATTTGATTCAAAATTATCCTCAGGGAGAGATTATAAATGAAACTAGATTAGTCAGGAGTTTATAGTTTTGAAGGTAGGACTCATTATACTATTTTATCTCCTTTTGAATACATTTAAAATTTTCCATAATGAAAAAGTAAAATGATTTGTTAAAGCCCACAAATATGTAACCTTGAGAAGAAAAGGCTAAGTAAAGGCAAATTATACATTTACTAATTTTTCTACCCCCACTACAGACATTAGGAAGAGCTGCTATACCCAGCCTCTCCTTGTCTCCCTCTTTCTGTCACACATGCAGACATACAAAACCACTTTCTACATCATATGCACATAAACATCTATATGTAAAATTAAGTTCTATATCTGCTCAATTATATAAAATGACACATGAATAAAATAATTTAAATGAGATAAGTTAGACACTTCTCACCAATTACAGAAATATTTCTACATAATGAAACCAAAAGATTAGATAAAATCTAGATATGAGTTTGGTAATGCAGTTATTTTTAATGTACAGGGATGCCGATTTCTTCTTGCACTGATAAACACAAAAAACATTATAAGACAAACAGAACTTATTATTATTTGACCTATAATATACAGTGGAAATAGCAAACTACATTAGAAAGAATCCATGACCAAAAACATA
This sequence comes from Miniopterus natalensis, assembly GCF_054644295.1. Taxonomy (NCBI): domain Eukaryota; kingdom Metazoa; phylum Chordata; class Mammalia; order Chiroptera; family Miniopteridae; genus Miniopterus; species Miniopterus natalensis. The sequence continues at coordinate 71,380,205 of NC_142081.1, read as the reverse complement.
AAAAGCCTATCTAGAAGTCAGGAAGTACTATGGCTTATTTGAACAGCAAGGAGTAAACACGTAAGAAATCTGAATAATCCAAAATGTAAGCAATTCCTTGACGCTAACCTGTGGGTCCAATGGCTTATTATTTGAAATTGTATTTCATTATATTTATAATGCCTCGTTTATCATTTCTTCAATTCACTTCATCTTGCTACGTATAGTACTTCCTAATGAAGAGTCATCCTACCAAAAATGGTCATTTCCATGTTAAAATGTGAAATGACACACTTTAAAATTCTAGTCTACTTTCTTCCCCTCTTCTTGATCTCTGGTCTTAGCTCTAGCTAAGATAGGGGTAGGTAGGGAATAAAACATCACGGAGAGTAGAGGATGTGGGGATGTACTAATTTATTATACCACAATGTAATATAAGAGTGAACTAGGATAAACATTTCTACTATTACACATGGGGAGATTACCATATAAAGGAATCCGATGAATAAAAGAGACTTTATGTTTTATAATTTTCAGGCTAAAACAAAGAGTCAAAGCACTTGAGTATTAGTAGGGTGACTATACAATATATTGTCCAAATTGGGACAATTTTGAGGGAATTTATAATTGCTCTAGGACATCAGCATAAGCCAGGACCATCTTGGGCAAATGGAGATTCAGGGTCACTCTAGGCATTATCCAAAGAAAGCATGTGTAATTGAAAATATTATGAATGCAACAGTAACTTAAACTTAGTTGACAGAACATGAATACTAGTCAATTATTGCTTCTTTATTCTAGTTTCATAGTTCTATTTTTTCTTTCTTTTTTGCTTTATCTTCACATATTTATTATTTACATTTTTTACCTCAGCAATTTTTCATATCAAGACAGTTTAAAAGATGAAACTGCTACATTTTGAATTGTGGTTCCAAAAATATTTTTAATGGTAGATTTTAATGAATTATTATTTTAAAATGCAAAAATGGCAGAGAATATAGTAAATATATTATTCACAATATCAAAATTGTTTTCCTTGGTATATTATTTTTTCATTGTGCCTGAAGTACATATATCTTTAAAATGCGTATTAACTGATTTAAAAATACATGTGAAGGCACACCATATGTACTTTTATTTTGACAATTTTCTTTGTAAGATTCTAAAAACTGTAGTAAACCTAATAAAAAATTGTTTTTTATAGACTTACAGAGCACCTACCAACTCTCTCCCAGATTATAGATGAGGAAAGTGAAACAGCAAGTAAATGAGTTACTCTAGGTCACAAAGTAGGTAGGGGAAGAGCCAGAACCAGACCATCAGTTCAAGGTTATTAAACTTTTTATTTTGAAATAAGGTCAGACTTAAAGAAGAGTTGCAAGGATAGAAGATCCCCTATACCCCCAGCTTCCCCTAATGTTAACTTTTTTCATGTACCAGTTATCACAAGGTTCTTTTTATTGCACTATGTAAAGTGTTAGTTCAGATTTATTAAGGTAAAGGACAACAGATGCATTCCATAATATTTATAAAAATGCTAAAGAACTTGATCTATTAGAAGCCAAGAAAATATACCCAGTGCCAAAGAATTGGGATCTTCCCTAATATTAACATATCTTTATTAGGATGGTGTATTTGCAACTGGAATATTAAGGTGTGGGCATTTTTTGAAATAATGCTAATAACACATTTATGTTTCTATATAAATTAGTGTGCGCTTTCATCGACTGTTTCATAAACATAGCCACTGACAGTGAACTTGTATTATTTGATACAGAAAAATAAAAGCTATTTGAATTTTTGAAGAAGACAAAAGTTCAATAAATCACTTTTCTCTAAGAAGTGCAATCTTAGAAAAGGATTTCTAATCAATACATGTATTTATAGAAGTTATTATATAAGACCTGGGATGTACAATTAGGTGATATACTCCTTTGGCATATATTTGTTCCTATTTTCTTTGTGCTATATTGAATAAAAAAGCAACCAGAATATGTACACTGATTCTTCATGTCATGTATCTTAAAAAACTAAAACTGTATTTTTTAAGAACATAAAAAAACACACAAATAATTCAGTCTTTTTACAATCAATGCTTGGTTACAATATATAGATTGTGATAATTATAAAACCTTAGGTTATTTTTATGTTGTTAGTTCTTTAAACTTTCCAGATTCTTTCATATTTATTCTATCTTTCCAATACCTTGCAGAAACAGACTTATTTTCCTTTTTCCTAAATTTATGTTGATACTTGTAACAAATGGTTAGTGCTCCACCCATCACTCCTTGCCTTACCTTTTCTGAGCACTCTGATTTCCCATAATGGTGGGGGGATGTTCCACAGTGGTGTGTTCATTCCCCAGCATTTCTAGCCTGTGTAAGGGCAGAACAGACTCCTGCCTCCAGCGAAAGTCCTCAGAAAAAGATGCAGCGCTGGTTTGGAAGACTAACTAGCATGCATTGAATTAATGCACCCTAGAAATAGACCTCCACCAATGACTGAAGAGTTGGTGTCTATATACCTCCGTTTTTTCACACTTTATTCTGAGGCTACTGTTTTAAACGGTTTTCCAGGAATCCCAAAGAGATTAAGCTCTTTGCTCACAGTGATACTTGCTTGGTAATTCACCCTTTGTTGCCTTTCTTCCATTCCCTCTGTCACTTCTCCAAGTCCCTACTGTGTTTCCTGAAATCACTTCTGAAATAAACTACTTGCACTTGAGTCCTAAACTCAGGTTTTAATTCTGGTAGAATACAAATTCAGAAAATATTTTCCCAAAGCACAGGCTGCAGAAACACTCAAGCAGAGGGAGTATTTATGTTGTTTGGTAATGGGATTATTTGTAGGAAAGCTGGAACCTGGAGACAAAGAAATGGGTTTAGGAACATTTGTGGATATCAACTATTTGTGCTTTCTCTAGAAAGCTGATCATTATTACTGAAAATAGGTTATCTTATGCCCATATTATTCAGACCAAAACTTAGGAAGGAAAAGAACCCCTACTGAAAGCTGACAAAGACTGGGGATTTTGTTCTTTAAATTAATATTTTCTATCACAGTTGCTTATGTTTATAACTCACCAACTAATTAGCAAGGAAAAGCACACAAGTTCTCTTGTGTCTTAAGGTGTTAGAAAATATGAAATTTGCAGTGTTGCAGCCCTGGCTTGGTGGCTCAGTTGTTTGGAGCATTGTCCCATGGACAGAAAGGTTTCAGGTTTTATTCCAGTCAGGGCACATGCCTAGGTTGCAGGTTCAATCCCCTGTTGGGTTGGGGAATGTATGGGAGGCAGCCAACTGATGTTTCTCTCTCTCACTGATGTTTCTCTCTCTTTCCCTTCTTCTCTCTCTAAATATCAATAGAAATAGCATATCCCGAGGTGAGGATTAAAAAACAAATTTGCAGTGCTACTTGCTTGCTTGGGTAATTAAAAAATAAAATATTTCTTTTCGGAAAATTAAAAGGTCAAATGCTTCTATTTCGTGTTTTGAAAAGTCCATGCAGTTTATTTGTAGCATAAGAGGAATAGTGTAATAATTATTAATAAACTGGGAGCTGTTCTTTTATTTCTTTAATTTTATTGCTGGTAAAAACGCAGAAAACAATAGGTAAAATATTTATGTCTATTAAATCAGAATAATAGAGGTACAAGTGTGAAATGGCTAAGTATAATTTTTTAAAAAACAGCAAAACATACTAGAGAACGGAGGCTTAATTAGAATGTAATCTCTGATAACCTTCATTGACCAAATCAACTCATAAGTGATTGATCTTTAGTGCCCAGGTATTAGGATAGTCTCTCTAACTCCTGGCATATCGTAGCTAGGTTACTATTAAGCATACTATGCACATTAAAAATTATATCTTCTGCTTCTGGACCCAATGGAGTGGTAGGTAGTATTTAAATATTAAGTCTGAAAAAATGAATAAGAGAAGGGTCAAATAAATATCATAAAAATACACTACCATGACTGTCAGTAGGCTTATGTCTATAAGGCAATTTAAGTTACATATGGCAATAACAGATATCTTCTGAACTATTTTTGAAATATTTTTAGAAATTTGTTAACAGCAAATTTTACCATTCTAAGTCAGCCTTTCTCCAATTCAAAACTATATTCTATTGAATAATTTGCCCAAGCTTTAACGTAATATAGCTTTGAATTATCTTTGTCTTCAATTATCTTTTCCTTCAATTATCTTTGCCCCCATCTTTTGCTGTTTTAAAACAATCTAGTACTAAATCCCAGCCCTAACATTTCATTTAAAAACATCCTTACATATTTTTGTACACTTCACAGAACACTTTGATTGCACAATGTCTGGCATCAGCCTGTTTCTATCTTGACTACCACATACTTATTCCAAACCGTTTTTATTCTCATCACAGCTCCGTTTTCTTATATCCAGTTCTGTGTACAAATCCTCTTTATTTTGATCATGAAAGCTATGTCGTGGTTTCCTATTACATCATATTCAAAATTCTGGACTCTGGTCCACAGACCTTTACCAATATCCACTAACTTACCTGCTTTTCCTTTCTTTCAGCTCTCAGCGTACCTTCTTTCCTGACTTCACGCAAACGTGTTTTTCGTACATGGATGAACTTTTATTCTGAAACTAAACATTATTCTCTTCCTTGTTCAGCAGACTATCATCTATCTTTCATTATTTAAAAGCACCAGAAATCTCAATGCCTCCTAGATGCTCCTTCCAATAAAGAATGCTAGGAATAGAGTTAGTATTCATTTCCATTCCCTTGTCTATCAGGAATTATATTTTACTCTATTCTCTTTGATTATTGCATCAAATATGCAGGTATTCTTGGTTAGAATACCATAGAATCACAGTGAAGTCCTTCCTTACGCCTGCTTAATATTAAAGCCATCTTTCAGGTTTGGAGTGCTGGAGTGGAAAATACAGAGAAAGAGCATCTTTGTTCTAGAAATCTAGTAAATATGTTTACACCTTTTTACATCTTATAATACATTGCCATGTACATTATCTCATTTGGCTCACAAGAAGTGTGAGAGCTAGGGGTGCAGACCCTGTTTTAAGAGGGAGGGAACCTGAAGCTCTATGTACTGCAATATTCAAGAGGACAGACTTTGGAATCAGGAAGAACAGAGTTTGAATTATTACTACAATGTTTACTCACACCTGTGTGACTTTGGGTCAATTACTAATATCTCTAAACCTAAAATCTTCATAAAAAGGGGATAGTAATAACCGCATGATACACTACATGTAAAGAGCATCACATGTAAGTAGATCACTTGACATATGGTAAGCACTTAGTAAGTAGCAACATGTTAAGGGATTCGCCCAAAACACACTTTTAGAACATGCCTGTTAGGAACTGAAACCGAGATTTTGGACTCCAAAGCTCATGCTTTGCCACTATCCCTGCTTCCTAACACAAAGATTTAATTAATCTACTAACCTGATAGATGACCTTGGGCACAATACTTCATTGAGTCCGTCTACTCATCTGTAAACTGAGTCTTTTCAGACTTTCAGGTTCTATTCCAGCTACATTAGATTTTTTTTCCCCCCTGCAGGGTTGAGGTTCAAGTCCGTAATACATCCAAGATCTGTAAAATCATAAGCTGTGCACATTGCAATGAACTGTATTCCTATATGCATATTTCGATCAATATTTAATTTTCTGTACACACTCAGCTGTTGCCTGTCTTTAGTCTGCCTACCAGCGACTCGTGAAGGAAAGACCCATACTTACTTAGCTTTATTTATTTATACCCTGGCTTGTTCCCGAGAGGATTTAAGGCGGCAAGTGACACTATACAGTGCCTAACGGTGTTACACAGTGCGAGTAATAAATACTCTTTTGATTAACCGCCCCGCAGAAAATCTCCGATGAGTGAGATGTTAAGTAATGTCTTTTACCTAACTCTTAAAAATAAAAACGAATGCCCCTAGCTACAGGTCCCGGAAGCATCCAGTTAAGGCTCTAACCTCAGCCTTGACACTGTCCCGCCAGTTGTCAACGGTCACTCGAATGCCCTTCTCCAACTAGCCAGAACTGTCGCCGCTCGGGTCCCGGCGGGACCGAGCTCCCACCCCGCCCCTTCACTCGCTCGCATACCCCAGTTTCCTGATTGGAAAGGAGCCTGAAGAGCCTTTCTCACATTCCCACTTTATTGGCTGGCCCCGCTGTCAGTAATCTCTGCTTCCCGCCTTCCAGCCTAGCGCGTTTCTCGGACCCCTCGGTTTCTGCGACGAGCCGCTTGCGTTTGCCTGAGCCGTGTTGCCGGGGACCCGCAACCTTTCACCTCCACCCTTCCCGAGGGAGCGCCCCGGCCCCCGCCCCCGCCCCCGCCCCCCCGGCGCGCGCCCCCGCGCACGCGCTCCGCCGGCGCGCGGACACACTCACGCCCCCCCCCCCCGGCCCCTCCGCCCCCGCAGGCTGAGGCTTGGGCGCTGGGAGGCGGCGGCGGCGGCGGCGCTGCTGAGAGCCAAGGACCCGAGCGCGAAGTGTGTGGGAGTCTACGAACTCAACCCCTCACTACCCTCCCCTCGCAGCCATCCCCCTCCCTCCCCGCCAGCCCCCCCCAACAAGCGGGAGAAATAATGAGCGAGACCCGGCAGCAGCAGCAGCAGCAGCAGCGCCGAGCAGCCCAGGCAACGGCAGAACCGCTCCGGCAGCGGCGGCGGCGGCAGCACCAGCAGCGGGAGCGAGCGCAGCGCTAGCGCGGCGCGGGGACCGCCGCGCTCTTCCCCGGCTCCTGCCCTCCTCCGCCGCTCGCTCCTCTCCGCAGCCACCTCCTTCCCCTCCTCCTGCTCATTCACTCTTTCCCTCGCTCTCCCCTCCTCCTCGGCTTCTCCCCGCGCCCCGCCAGCCCTCGCGCTCTCCCACTCCCTCTGCCCGTCCTCCCCGCTCCCCTCCTCCCGCTCATTCACTCGCCCCTCTCCCTTCTCCACTCTCTCCCCCTCTCTCCTTTCTTCTCCTTCTTTCACCCTCCGTCTCTCACACCCCCTCCATTCCCCTGTCTCCTTTCTGACACTGCACTGCAGCTGCTCCTCAGCCCTGCCCCCTCCCCAGTGAGAACAAACCAGCAACATAGCTTTTTTTCTTAGAGATTTCTATTGATCCGATTAAAAAAAAAAAGAAAGAAAAAAAAAAACCTTAAGAAACTCCAAACGCAAAAAAAAAAAAAAAGAAAAGAAAAAAAAGAAAAAAAAAAAAGAGCCAAAACAAAAGGGAGAACCTTCTCCCCGTAGCAGCGGCAGGACCTGCAAACATGATGGCGGCAGCTCCCATCCAGCAGAACGGGACCCACACTGGGGTTCCCATAGACCTGGACCCGCCGGACTCGCGGAAAAGGCCGCTGGAAGCCCCCCCTGAAGCCGGCAGCACCAAGAGGACCAATACGGGCGGTGGGTATCGCTTCCACCTCCCCGCCGGCCCCATCCCCCGCCGCCCGCTCCTGCCTCCCTCCCGCCCGCCGCCCTCGCTCCCTCGCGCCCGCCCTCCCTCCCGCGGCCGGGACACCTCCTGCCCGAACCCGCGGCTCCCGCGCCCCTGCCCCGCGCCCCCTCCCCTGCACCTGCCCCGCACCTCGCTGTCCGGGACACATTTCCATTTCTGTGTTTATCATTCATCAAAATGGCGACCGATTTTTCGGAATAGACCTCTCTTTCCATTTAAACGGTCGAAAGGCTGACCATTTAAATATCCTAGACCTGGGCCAAGGGGTCCGTGAAGGAGGAGGAGGATGACCCCCGAGTGAGGTGACGGCCGCCCGAAGATGCGCGCGGCATTGAACAGTCTGATAAAATAAATAAATAAATGGCACTTGGGGAGCGGATAGCAAATGATCGGGGCACCTGAGAGTTTTTCTCGCCATCCCCTCGCTGTGGGCCACAAGTAGTATGCAAAATCTGGATGAGTGCATGCTCTTACCGCACTTGTATGGTCGGTGCAAATATCTCATTGATTTGTCTTCCGCGGTGTGCATAGGAGGGTGGGGGTGTCTGGTACTATGACTTGTTAGTGAACGTCCTGCGCTTCCTGGGAAGATGAGTTATAACGGGACCGGTATCGCTTCTTCATTTGCACTGGAGTCATCTTAACAATGCACCCAATGCATCGAGGCAGAGGTGAATTTATCTACCGCATGTTCATTAGAGACGGATGGGGGTCTTGCGAGTGGCACACCCGCAGCATTTGGAACATTCATTCACATAAGGAAGCTGGATTTTCCGGGCTGTTTCCTATTTGAGACATGATCAGTCGGACGGAAATTAAAGTTTATGGAGTTGGCTCTATTTTTTAAAACATTTCATTTCACTTTCTTGGTTCATCTTACCCCCTCTCCGTCTTAATTATTTGTAGTTATTTTGGAGAAAGAACATTATCTGTTCGGTCATTTTTAAGTGTATTTGATACAGATGACTCCTAAGCTTTTTAGCATTGGTAGAATTCTTCTTAAGGTTCTTTAATTAATGAGCTTAAAGGAGATCATGGTAGACTAAGAAGTGCTAAAGAAATACACCAGGATTAGTTAGATTTGCCCGTTCAAATCACTTTGAGTTATTTCCTGGCAGTTACTGAAGGCTTGGAATACACCCTACAGTTTGGGTGGGTTATTTGGTAGGAGAATGGTTGTTTTGCATACTTTAAGTAGGATATTTGCAATGGCTAATTGCAGTCCTTATGTGTTTGCTAATGTCAAACAAATATAGTTCATTACTATTTACAGTCCTTTTATTTGTTTTGCAGTATGTTAAGAGGTTTGTCATTTTATAAATCTCTGAAGTTTTGTTAAAGGGTCAGTTCATTTTGTTTTACCATAGTAACCACAGATAGAATTGGAAGGCTTCCATGTTTGGAATAACAACTGGAATTTAGTCATCAGTTTCTACAGTGCTGCAAAATAATAGAACATGTTTAGATTTTAATTCCAAGTTTGAAAGTATAAATCCTACAAAATGGGAAACATTTGTACATACTTATTTTTTGGTGTAATTGTTTTATTTTTGTTCTTAAAAAATTTTTAACCCCGTATTTCCTGCAGCTATATGCCTAATGTTCTAATTGCCGCTTTTCTCTCTTGAGGGTGGAGAGGGGATGTAAAGTTTAAATTATCATGTTAACGAAGTATATTTCTTTGCATTTTTCAGAAGACGGCCAGTATTTTCTAAAGGTTCTCATACCTAGTTATGCTGCTGGATCTATAATTGGGAAGGGAGGACAGACAATTGTTCAGTTGCAAAAAGAAACTGGAGCCACCATCAAGCTGTCTAAGTCCAAAGATTTTTACCCAGGTAGGTGCAATGGTGAAAAGATTTTTTTGATAAATCCCCAAGGAAAGAAAGAGAAGCTCTTCGTGTGTTGTGTGCTGTATTGAAAGAAATTCTTAACAGTGTAGACTTTATTTTATGTACTTGCTGTATTAGAATGTTTGTGGAAATTCTTAAAGACTATTTCCATTGTTGATTTTTTTTTTTTTTTTTTGGTAAAAAAAGATACTGTGTCTGTGATTTAGACCAATTGGGAGATGAATCTTCTGGGTATTTCTAAATACTTTCTAATTGGGGGAAAAAACAAAAAACACCAAACTCTGAAATTTAAAGATAGAAACCTTGACAGCTGGCATCAGGAAATAGGGCTCTTCTGAAGTTTTCAGACATCATTGTAATGACAATTAGTCTAGAGTGAATTCAGAAGAGGGGGTAGGAAGCCTTCTTAAAGAATGGACCATTTACTTCTAAATCCATTATGTACCTCTTTCTGCTTCATTGCTTTGTTTGTTGGCCCTGGAGTGAAGTAAAGAGGACAAGTGCTGCCTCTTCGGATTTTTAAAATACTGTGTTTTTAATGTAATTGTGACAAGAAAATATATTATGTAAGGAGTGAAATAATGCTTCAAAATTTTGTTACTTAGGAGCTGTATTTGATTAAAATATGTTAACAGTTTGTTTGGTACTGTAACCCATTAGAATATGGCAAGTTTCCTAGGTGGTATAATGTATTTTTGTACTTTTCAGTGTGCTTTTTTAATTTCAGGCATTATACAGTTCTGCATGTTCATCTTCTTTTTAAAAATAATTTTCCTTCTCAATATATGGATTTTAAGTTTAATTGGAAAAACTCCATAATTGACTAGTGTATCTCCTTCCTAGATAAAACATTAACTGATTTGCTTTTACCTAGATGTAGCTTCTGCCATTTTTTTCTATTATTTTCTTTTTATGGTTATAAAAAAATGTTTATTCAGTGGTGAGAGGAACTAGTACTACTAATTTTTTTTTTCCTGGTAGAAAAGAAAAGCTGATTTGCTTTCAGTGAACTAATTCAGTAAGAGTTCTTTAATACAGCAAAGACATCTGGCATGAATGTAAGCAGAACACTTGGAGGATTTCTTTTTCATAGCCAATCACTTGCTGGTAGAAAATGGACCATTATGCTGATTAAGAAGGTTTTAGAATGGTTGAAACTATTATTTAGTTATTTAAGTTAAGTGTAGTTATATTTGGTAAACATTAAATATATTAAACTACAATGTAACTTATTAGATATGACATCCTTTGAAAGTTTGTTTCCTGTGAGTTTTGTTGGTGGCTTTCCTTGTCTCTGAAACTTTCCTTATTCATTTAAGAAAGTTTGCTAATATATTCACATTCGTATGTTAAAAGATATATTATGATGGAAAAAATCAGTTTGAAATTCTGAAAACCCTTAATACAGGTAAAAGCACTCAAAAGAGCTTGATTGCAGAATTAATAACGTGATAGTTCTAGGAAAAGACTGCAGTGGTAAATTTACTTTCAGTAGGTGAAAATGAAATAGTTTTTTTGCATTATACATGAGGTGGTATCAGATGTTCAGGGATGTTTTAGAAAATTGATGTTTATCAAGGGTATTCCAAATAGTAAATTAAATGCCTTTTCATTTGAATATAGTTTATTTTCAGTGGTTTGGAAAGGGTACACCAAGAAATAGACCTTTTTGTTCTTAGTCTACTTAGTGGTGTGTTTTTTCTTATTACGTTGAAATTGGTTATTTATAGTTCTGAGTCATGTTATTCGTATAGAACAAGGCTGTCCTTTTTTTTTAAAGAAGGAAAACTGGAATGTGTTGAATAAAATTTTGTGTGTGTAGTGACGTAACCTGATCAAATGTGAGTTGAAATGTCTGGATAAAAGAAGGCTTATACCCTGCCTGTAACAGGTGGAAACCAATCAGACACAATGGAATCAATTTTAAGGATAAAATTAAGCCCTGTAATTTATAAGAAGCTTTAATAATTCTGAACACTTTGTATTTTAATAAAATTTTAATTAGGTTATTACCTGTTTGGACAGATGCATCTCTTTTCTTCTGATAGACTTTAATTATAATAGTCTTTTTGTTCACACTTGACCACAAGCCTGTGGAATTATCTAAGGTCATGGTATTCTTCAGCATACAGCCTCTCAGAGCCTTTCAACTTCTTTTACTTAGATATACTCAAATACTTAAGGCATACTTACTCTGATCATCTCAGATGAACTATATTTTAAAGCTTTCATTTATATCGCCAAGTTATAAAGACTTTCTTATAGGATTACGCAATAATTCAGAAGTCCATTTTTGTGTGTTTCATGTATGTATTTATGACTCTTTATTCTTTTGGAATGAATATGCCTGATGTTTATTTCATGAAGCATTTTACTGTTTCTCATTTTGTGAGACATTATATTTGGTGAAAGTGTACTTTAGTTGTAACCTAATGGATTTTCTCAAATTACCTAAATTTTGAAACAGAATGTAACTGTGTTCAAAAGATTTAGATAAAATATTGCTATATTTGACAAAAACTTCCTTCAGGATATATATATATATATATATGCATATATATATATATATATGCATATATATATGCAGAATACAGACACACTTTGGAGATATTTTAATAAATTTCAACTCAAATGATTATGTGCATTGTTTTCAGTTATAGCCAATATAATCTCATATTTTTCATATTTGTTTTTCTTATTTTTGCTCAGGTTATAGCTTTAAAATGTCATAAGCAACCGTGCCTTTCTAAGTAATTTTTTATATTTATGGTTGAAATGAAGAAAACATTTTTACACATTAATTAACATGAATTTAGAATTTGAAGTACAGTATGTTGCATTGTATATTCCAGCATGTCATATAGGAAATAAAATAATTTGGGGAATTGTGTGATGAAGATTGTAAAGTGCAGTTTTCAATTACTATACTCAAAAAAAAAAGAGTACAAATAGATTTATTTTTTATTGTGCTGTGTAATTCATTTATCTATTTTAAAAAATCATAAATTTTACAGAATACTAATTACTGGTGGTGTATGGATGTATCTTTTTTCTTAATTAAAGCAACCTAATTTGATGTATTTATATATCATTTTTATAATTAGGTTACTTAAAGGTGTTGCCATATAGTAAAACACAGCTTTCTCATTTGGGAGACTGTGTTGCTGTATTTATTTTCCGAATGGTGGGAGTGTTCTTTTCTTCTTTTAAGTGGCATCTGAAAGTGTGTTTAGTTTTTGTTAATAAATAGATTGACTTTACCTGTGAAAATTACCTAATGAATGGTTTGGGTAGGTAATTGGAAAAACTTACTGGTTTAGAATAGTAGAGGATGTATAAAATAAATATTTTCGTATGCCTTAGATTTTAGAACACTTCATAGTGTACCTATTTTTTATTCTATTATGACACTGGAGATATTTATTATGTTAATCAAACCGAATCTGTCACTATAATATTAGCTTATATTTGTGTGTATTTTATACAGTTTTCATATTTGTGGTTAAAAAATTGGATCACAGCTAATTAACATACATTGTTTTCTTTCATAGTCTTTATGTTAAACTATGAACTTATTTCTATATTTATATTTTAATTTTATCGCTGTACAATTTAGGTGATGCTTTTTAAGAAATCATAAATCATTTGTATGTTACATTTTTAAAAATCATGATAAAGCAGGATATAAGTGATTTTTTTCTTCTAGTAAAGGAAGTATCTCAGACAGCCTTAATTTTGACATGGGGAAAATTCGGTGGCCAATTTAACCTTTAAAATTGGGATTGTCTAAGAATGATTTTTTTTTTTTATTTTTTAAATTGGGGGAATTAATGAAGTTTAAAATAGATCACTTCATTTGTTTACGTAGTTGAAGGAAGAGTATGATATTAGCAGTACAATGTGAATACTTTGTTATAACTTCTAAAAGTCTGTACTCCTAGATTCAAAGCATCCTAGATTCAAAGCATCTTAGAAATTTATTGCTGTATATTTTAAGCCAAAATTAGTAGATAAACAGAATTGTAACAAGTAGAAAATCAAGTAGTATATAATTTCCAGTATTGTTCAGTTTAATGGATAGTTATCATTACACTGTTCTATAACTTTGATTCCAGTATGATAAAGTTGCTGATAACATGTTTTTCTTTAAATCTTAAAGTTGTAATATTTATATTTGTAATATTTATATTTGCCATACTACTTATTATTGTGGGTTACTTTATATTTTATCTCTCTACATCTTCAGTTGAAGGAAGAACCATAATCGCTCACTTAGATAGTAATACCTCTCTGAGAATTTGCTGCAGTTTTAATTATTTCTCACTTTAAGCAATAGGAAATCTTAACATGAAGGAGTGTTACTGGTATAGCACAATCTGTATTAAACTTGTTTTGGAAAGATAATTTTTATATTTAACTCATATAAGGAAATGTTTTGTGGCATGGGATTTCAAGAAAGATTGACTTAGCTTTAAAAATCTTAGCTATTCATTTTATTTCATTCTGATGCTATATCTTCTGTCATTCATTTAGTAAGTCATGGAACATCATTAATTGATAGTATTTTCATGAATAATATAGCAAAATGTCCTTTAAAATTTGATATTTGAAGTCTTCTGGATTTTGGAAAAATAGCTAATTTTAAATTTGTGACATTATAAGGGAATACATTATGTCTAACAACATTGTCTTGCAAGTGTCATCCCCAAAGGATTTCAGGTACAGTTTAAAAATAGGGAACACAATTGGTGAAATAGTTCAGTATTTATGTATTGAAGATGTTTTGTATAATACACAAGAAGAATAATGATCTGTGTCTTGAGAGTTATAAGGAGTATGTGGTGTCACTAAAAATCCGAGCAACAAACCACCAATTAAAAACTTGTCTGTGTTATAGTTCTTTTGCTTTGTTTTGCTCTGGTTTAAAGGAATTAAGATTTTTTTTTAAGCTTTTAAATGACACAAATAACATTTATTGAATATAGTTATGCCACTTGTTGACAAAAATTCAGCACTTAATATAACCTTTTTTTTTACCATAGAGTTTAGTCTTAGTTGTTTCCAGTTTAGTAGAGCTGTGTTTTAAAGCACAACTTTTATGGGCAAGTGCAGCTTTTCAAATTAAAATGGGGGAATGAGGGTGGGAGATTTGTGCTTGATTGCCATCTCATTTCCATCTTTGGATACAGCTCTAGCATAAAGTTAAACAACATCTGCAGAGATCTGACTGACAAACATCTCTCTGGGACTCATCATTGCAGCCTGCAGCAGGTGCATTCAGCTTTGCAGTCTTTTCCAAAAAGAGGTTAGTTTGTTCTAACATTTATCAGTAGACCAGTGGGAGCAAGTGACTAGAGAAAAGAGGTTGGTTGTCACTTGTCCAGTGCTGGAATACTACAGGTAATTGGACTGGACTGGTGGGAACCACAGCAGTGTGTGTCTCACATTGCACTGCAGCTGCTAAGGAGCTTAATTAACCTGACCCTCAGAGACTGAAGTGTCATGGCATAAAATGCAGCATGCAAGAAATGCAGCAGTACTTTTCAGTAAATACTTTCTGTTGCTCGCGTTGGTGAGAGTTCCACTTTTTCATCCTGTTCTTTAAAGATGTGTCATCAGCTTTTGCATATGCAAATATTTGAAAGAAATAATTTTCATAAGTCTGATAGAATCCACATGAAAAGAAGTTGGGGGGGCTTTAGGTATAGAAGCAAAAATAAAATGATGTTAGGTCAGAAAAATTTAAATTTTCCTATTCCAAATATTTGAAAGTATATTTCCAAATCATGAGGGAGCAGAAATAAGAAGTACATTGTAGTTCTTTCTGTTTTATTATCTTAGATGAACATTTGTTGATTTATTTTTATTGGACAAATAACCCATGTAAAATTTTGTGGTATCATTTTAGCATGTTAGGGGCTTGGGCAAGCAAACTTTGCTGAATGTGTTGAACTTTTCCCGCAAATAAGACAAGTAGAGCATGTTAAAGTACTTTTAGGATGTTACAGCGTAATGTAGGAGTTCTGTTAGAATGGTTCTTTATCACATTTTATTACAAGTAAATTAAAATTTGATTAATTAAATAAAAACTCTAAAAATATTAGTCTGTCCATTTATATTTTAAATTTCTTAATCAGCTTGAAATCCTGACTTACAGTGATACACTGCCATGGCATTTTTAGGAGTTTCCTGTACGTTGTAATAGTATTCCCAATTACTGCTGTCCTGCTTATTAATTGGCCCTTGAATGGAAAACAGTTCCTAAGGTAAAAATGCCAATTATATCTTACAAGGTACTATATAGTCTTTTAAAATAATTCCGAATTTAAAAATATCATTTGGAGTCTTTTGAAGCAGTTTTACTATTAGTTTTACTGATTTGAACTTTTTCGTATCCATTGAATGTAACTTGTCAGTTACCTAAGAGTAATTAAGTTTTAGAGTTTGCGCAGATTTTTTTTTTTTTTGTAATTTATACTTTTCTTGAGGAATTTTTACCAGTATTGCCAATAACCGTTTGACTCTGAAGCCACTGTTTGTAAGAAAAGTCTATTAAATTTTATTTTGATTAAACTGTGCATAGTTGGTAATTTATTGGTAATTATGGTAATTATGGGAAATAAGATTAAAATAATTATCTCTAGACATCAAGAGAATCATTCCCATACTTTTAAACATATTTAATTTTTCCATCAAGATTTTTTATTTTCGACATTGCGAACTATTATTTTCTTAACAACTCTCATCATATAAAAAGGATTCTTTAAAATTTCACCTATATACTTCACTGTCATTTTAAAATTTTTGATAAAGAAGATACGAAGAATAAACATTTTAAGACTACAAAGAGAAAAAACAACCAGAAAAAGAATATTATGTACACTGACAAACCTTTTGAGTTTCTTTCAATATTTGCTAAGTTTCAAGCCACTATGTGGACTTCCTTTTCCATAACAAAAGTTGATCATGAAAACACGTAATATCTGCACTCCATCATTGATCTTTTGCTGCTTCCTGCAGGGCCTGTCATAGCATCGTTGACAGGACCAGATGAAAAATGAAATCAGTATCTTGAGTTTTTTAACAGCAAAATGATTCAGGTAAGATGATCTGGTGTGGAAAAAAAAACATTTTTTTACCATTCTTAAACTAATTTTATTTAATAGTTGATATATAAAATTAATATTTTTTTTAAATTTTAAGACCTGTTCTTACTGATGTTCAGTATATTTGTAATTTCCAGTGAATTTTATTCTGAACTCAGTAACTTTTAAATTTTAGACTGTAATGTTTCTTACTTTCCTTGTGAAACTGAGCATACTTTTTGTTTGAAGTTTTGAGGAATAACTTTTCTTTCTCTTTTAAAGACTTTTAAGAACAGTTACACATTGAAGGCCCCATAATTCTTTTGCAGTATAAATTTTCACAGAATGAACTTATTAATAATTAAGACTTCAAGTCCTGCATTCCCTCTAGGGTGTAATAAATGCTGACTCTCAGTTGATTCAATTTTTAAAAATCATTCTTATCCCAAAGAAGAAAGTTGTCTTCATTTAAATTTTTAATAATTTGCTGCTCTAGGAATTAGATTGGGCAGTGACTCTGTTACAAGATCTAGTAATTTGGGTGAAGGGCAGAATGAGAAGAAATGGGGTAGTATATTTAAATAACACACAATAGGGAATTGTGGTACGTGTTTTTGTTTTATGTTGCTAAATATTTTAGAACTGTAACATTTAAATTTGGGTTATATTCATTCTTGAAATACTTGTTTCGGAAGGAGTTAGTGTTGGAAGCAGGTGAGCTCTTGGAAACTATTGATTCACAAACTTAGTCTTAATCTTTGTATAACTCGTTTTAATTTTTCTAATACTAATTTATATATTTTTTAAAAAGTCATGAAAGTACTTTTTAAAAAACAAACCTAGTTTTATTTTTTAGTATGAAATCTGTCTAGAATCTTTTTTCTTGTTAATTATTGTGTGTATTTATCAGATGCTTCTAGGAGCCCAGATGTAGGCAGCTCTTTGGTGATTATAACTTAGAATTATTACAAAACATACTTTCTTTGTAAAGGAATATGGGCTGTTTTGCTGTACCGTAAAAAGTTGTTCTTTTATTGTTATTGCCTTCTTGAGTTTTGTTTTCAAATTTTCATGTTATATGGCATCTCTGTCAAAGACCTAGTGAGGACACTTAGGAGTAGTGAAGAGGCTTTCCTTTTAAAGGGATTGGAAAATCATGTGAACTAGATGAATGGAATGGGGCTTAGATATTATCTCTTCCAGAATATTCATTTAGCAGTTGAGAAAACCAAGATAGGAAGAGCTTATGTGATGTATGCCAATAATTTTCCTGTGACCTTTAAATATGTTTTCTGAATTTGTGATACTATTGTAGTAGGTATTTGCCTCTCTTTGTTTTGCTGGTGTTCATAACAGTTGGTTTTAAAAGAAGAAAATATTATGATTAAAAAATAAGCATGAAGCTAGTTGTAAGACAATCTAAATAAAAATGAAGATACATAATAATTATTCATTTAAGTACATCACTATTTTCTCTTTTTTTGTCTGCGCATTTCATTACATTGATCCACTTTTCATTTCATTTGAATTACGATGTTGTTTCCATTTTTTTTATAGGTTTAAGGGCTACTTTCTAATATGATTATAAAAGTATTTAATGTGATTTCGAAGATGTTTTTCCATCACAGTTTTAAATTAAAACAAAAAATCTTTTGCTATTGTTAGTTGAAAAACTGAGTTAAGCTCCATCAGTGTGAAAGACTTTATACCCTCCTTCATGCCTGCTGCTGTGTCTGCAGCATCTAGCCCTGTTTAAATGAATGTATGGATGAATGAATTAATGACCAATTTGAGGCTGCTTCTGTGAAGGGCTCATGCAATATCATTACTATGGATGCAGAAGGCAGTCCATCTTATTTTTTCATTATATTTCTAGGTTTTTTTTTGATGGTGTGTTTGTGCGTATAAAATCTGTATTTTAGGTAAATGAACTAATGAGTTAAAAAATGCAGACAAACTAAAAAATGCTAAGGCGTGTCCATAGAAGTGTTAGGACAAGTATAGGCCAAGTATCGAGGAAGAAAGAGTGTGGAGTAAGGTAGGGGAATTTTGCTTTCTATTTAGATGTCCGTTTGAAGAAAACTGAGAGTTAAGGAGAGTACTCCAACATGAAGATCACTTTTAAAATGTTCTGTCTTAGGAACATGGGCTTGATTAATATTTATTAATGAAGTAATTAAAAGTACCTTCATTACAAGATTTAATAGTATATCATGTTATAGTTTACTTGCTGCCACATGGGTACTTGTGCAGTAAGAAACAGAACCTACTGATGACTTTTCTTGAGATACCTTGAAAATCAAAAATTACTTATTACAGAATTAAAGTTACATTATTTTAATATTTTCTTCCCACCTGTAGTGGGGAAGTTAACATGTATCAGTACATTATGACTTTTAGAAACTGAACTAAGGAAAAAAGTATACCAGCTCTAGAGTAGAGTGGAATTTATTTGCTTAGAATTTGACTAACTTGAATTTCATGGTATGTGTTTCTTTATTTGAACTTAAAAGTTATTGAATTGGGCTACCTCAGAGTCTTTTTAGTACCATTTTAAACAGTTAAAACTTATAGAAATGCATGAAATGCTAGTGTTTTTCCTGTATTAATAAGCACATTGTTTAATTTTTGCTTTAATAAAGCAATGAACTCCACCCCTGCAGCACTCTTGGGGAGTCCCACATTCTGAAGGAGTACTCACTGACTGACTGACTGAATAAATAAATATTCTTTTAAAATATAAAGCAGTGAGCCGTCCAATATTTGATAGATAAGTTGATTTGTTATCGTGCTAGTCCCCTACATCTTAATAAATTCTCACTTATATTTTTAAAAGCTGGTTGAGAATAGTGGATTAAAATAACTCTTAGTGTTTCCTTACCTGGCTGCTTCCCCTCCCCTTCCCTACAACCATGGCCAGATTTTAACATCTTTATGGACCTTTATGTGCTACCTTTGTGGTTAGAACTAAGTGTAAAATGCTCTGAAGATCTTTCTCTTAAACAAGGGAGTGATAAATAACAGATGAATCCTGGTTATAATAAAATTTGATACTTATATAATTATATCTAGAAGTTGAAACTACCTATTTCAGTGGCAGGATCTTGAGAGAAGAGAGTACACTTCAAAGAAGACTTCAGAAGAAAGCTGACAGGGTTTGAGGGTGGAATTTTAATATGCTGCCTGGACAAGAGTAGAAGGTCATTTGAAGCAGGGAGATAAAATGTATAGTAATGGAGATATGAAAAAGTCCTTGTATATTCAGGGCTCCAAAATTAGTTCGGCATTACTGGGATAAAAAGTGGTTATTGCCGTAGGGGGAGAGTGGGGATAGAGAGATACTTGTGCAAGTAAGAGATAATGTATTACATATGAAAAAGAAAAAAGTCTGATTGAAAAATATTCATCTTGGAGATATTCATTAGCAAGATTTATTTTAAAGAAAAAGTACATCTGCATATCTATAAAATGACTGACAGTAGTACTGTAATTAAAATATATGTATAATTTGTATAAATATAAATAGTGACACTTGCACTTTGGAGGAAGGATTGACCTAGTTATCTAAAAACAGAGTTGAGTTGTAGGTTGAGGAGTCTGGCTTTCTGCTAAGGCAATATAAGTAGAATTAAAGAGAAGACTAATTTATTTTAGAGAGGAAAAGATTAAGGGCAACTAGGAATGCAGAAAAAGATGTTAAGAAATATAAGAGCTATCTCTTATTAAGAAAGTATGTGCCAAGTATAGAAGAAAAAAAAGCATGGAGACCTAGGAAGGACAGATGTCAGTGAAGAATGTTTTGCTGTAATCAGGACAGATCTGGAGATAAAAATCTGTTTTTGACATTTGTTCACTTTTACACATCCTGTTGTCTATTAGGAGGCTTTAAAGTTAGTGACTTGATGGTTTCTTTTACTAGTTTTAGTTTACTTTTGATTAATAGCTGTTTAAATCATATATCTGATCACATTTGTCTTATTTCTTTAGTTATATGAATATGTAGGCCTTTCTAGCTCTCTTGCCATCTGAAGA
Organism: Miniopterus natalensis; assembly: GCF_054644295.1. Classification (NCBI taxonomy): domain Eukaryota; kingdom Metazoa; phylum Chordata; class Mammalia; order Chiroptera; family Miniopteridae; genus Miniopterus; species Miniopterus natalensis. The sequence goes on along the minus strand of NC_142081.1, from coordinate 71,359,803 downwards.
GATATATTTTCAGTTTGATGAAAATTGGTGATTTGCACAACGTATATGTTTCTTTATGTGTGAATTTGATGCTGTTCAAACACTAAAGTTTTATTATGTGATAGAAATATTGGTAGAGGTTATGTCAGTGAAAATGAAAATTGAGACTTATTGGTGGATTCTTTGTTATGTAATTATTTTGTTTGGAGTTTCAGCTGATTATTGAGATTCAATAGGATTCCCCATCACTGATAAATATTTTAATAGTCTTCAAATTCAGATGAATTAAAAAAATTCTTTGAAAAATATGGCACTGATTTTTTCTTCTAGAAAATGAGATTAAAACCTATCTGACATTTTATACTGATTTATGCAATTATTAGCTAGTTGTATAGAGAAACATTAAAAAATTGACAGCCATAGTGACATTAAGTACCAGATGGTGATTTGAAATAAAAATATTCACTGTATAGTCCTTATTGAAGTGCTCATAATTTAATAATACCAGTTGTATAACTCAAAGGAAGCATAAGCAAAGCCTCATTGTCTTTATTGATAAGCATATCATGGTATGATATTATGGTTCATTTTTGAAAATTTTTAATTACAGTTTACATTCAATGTTATTTTGTATTAGTTTTACATGTACAGCATAGTGGTTAGACAGTTATATACTTTACAAAGTGGTTCCCCCAGTATTTCCCGTACCAACCTGGTGCCATACATAGTTATCACAATATTATTGACTATATTCCCTATGCTATACTTTACATCCTTGTGACTGTTTTGTAACTAACAATTTGTAATTCTTAATCTTTTCACCTCTTTCACCCAGTCCCCCAGCCTCTCTCCCCTGGGAACCACCAGTCTGTTCTCTTGTGTCTATGAGTCTGTTTCAATTTTGTCTATTTGTTTATTTTGTTCATGACTTGTTCTTAAAGGGATTAATATAGGTAAGATGACTGCATACATTTTTTGCATAGCCAATAAAATTCAGTTCTATTTTGAAGAAATTTGGAGTTTGTGAAGTTCTTCAAAGTAACATTTGTTTAATTTTAACAAATTTTATGAATTCTGCCTTTAAAATGCTATTCTATTTTTTTATTTACGCCGTTTCAATTGAAAATTTCCAGCTTTCTTTGCAGTAATATTTTAATTTTATTTTTCTGAAGTGTTTACCTATTCTGTTTAAGAAAGGTATGGTCCTCTTAAAGCTTTATCACATTTTTACTTACAATGATATACTTGACATCTTATTTAAAAGCTAGAATGACTCTTGATATGGAAACACAAACTGTGATAGTAAACTAGATATGCCATATGTGGCAGTTTAGGTTGGCATGTATCTCAAATGGCATGTTTTATGTACTGTATTACTAATATTAGTAATCTTACAGTGGAAGACTGCTATTTTTATTGTATAGCCTCATGCTAGTGGACTTAGATTCTGACAGACAGACCTTTTACTTTATAAATCCCTGTTTTTACCTCTTACAAGGCTGTTGAAATTATCTATACGGGATCTATCTTATAACTGACTTTTTTTCTGAAGTTTGTGAAAATGAGAACTTTATGAATATATAGTTAGATAATTATGAATGTGAATAGTAACCATATTTATTCAGTTTTTATTAATGCTAATAGATTTGGTAGGCCAAAGTGGTTTCGTAAAATAAATAATTAAGAATAGAAATCAGTATTTTTATTTTTAGTAAATGTGCATATGTTGTTAGGAAAAACTTTGAGGTTCTATAGTCTTGGCAGTAAAGCCATTTAAAGCAACCCACAATCGCCCTGCTGGGTGTGGCTCAGCGGTTGAACATTGACCTAGGATCCAGGAGATCGCAGTCCGATTCGGTCCAATTCGGTCTGATTCCGTCAGGGCACATGCCCGGGTTTCGGGCTCCATCCCCAGTCAGGGGCGTGCAGGAGGCAGCCGATCAATGACTCTTTCATCATTAATGTTTCTATCTCTCTCTCCCTCTCCTTTCCTCTCTCTGAAATCAATAAAAATATATTAAAAAAAAAAATAGAAACTGCAATGTGAAAGGGATAATTTAGGTAATTTAAAGGGATAAATAATGTAGGTAAGGACTATATACATTTTTAACTACTTAAAATATGTAGAAAAAATATGATTCTGAGGAAAATTTTGAAGAAATTTTGGGTTTGGGAAATGTTTCAAGTAACAGTTATCTAAATCCGGTATCTTTTGAAGAGCCAGGTTCTGAATTTCTTTATGTGCATATTTAAACTATATTACTGTTAGTGGGTAAAGTGATGATCTTTTTAAAAGTCTAAAACCATATAACTAAAAGTTACTTAATATTAGTCACAGCTTAATTAGATCTTACATTCCTATTATTTTAGTTCTTTTTTAAAATTTTTAAAAAATTGTAATTTAATTTTTTTTTGGTTAATCCTCACCAAAAAATATTTTTTCATTTTCAGAGACAGGAGGGGGGGTGGAGGGTGGAGTGGGGGGTGGGAAACATCGAAGATCGCAGGTGGATGCCTGCACACACTCCCACCTGGGTGGGGATTGAACCCGAGCACCATGAGCAGACCAACACTGCAACCACTGTGAAACACTAGCCAGGGCTATTTTAATTCTTAAAATGTTAATGTAGACAGAAATTTTTATTTCTTTTTTTTAATATGTTTCTATTGATTTTAGAAAGGAAGGGAGAAGAGGAGAGAGATAGAGAAACATCAATGATGAGAGTCATTGATCAGCTGGCCCCTGCATTCGCCCTACTGGGGATGGAGCCTATGACCGGAGTATGTGCCCTGACCGGGAATCGGACTGTGACCTCCTGGTTCATAGGTTGACATTCAACCACTGAGAATGCTGGCCAGGCTTTTTTTTTTTTTTTTTTTTTTTTGAGAAATAAAAGACAGTAAGAGTTAAAAATTACTGGTATGATAGCAAGTTAGTGATGAACCAGTTGTTTACTATTATTCTGTAACTCTTTACATCAGACTACTTATAAATTTTAATTCAGAAATATAATATTACAGATTTAGTTAAGAGTCACTGAACTGTCATGTTGTTCCATCACTATATTTTTGATGGGTTGGTAATTTTTTTCTCCTATTCATATGAAAATACTACAAATTTATTTTTGCCAAGGAAAGCAAGACTGTAATAGTTAAGCAAAATGGAATAATAAAAACAAGTTTTCTGTCCTGACCTGACCCCTGTAACACAGAACCTTGATATCATGTATGTATTTTTGCATCTTCATATTTATATTAGATTTCTAAGATAGTTTGAAATTTTGCCTTATTTATGAGATTAATTTATTTACATGAAATTATTTAATATTCTTCAATTAGCACTGTAATATTTGTCTTTCACTTTTTAAGTTATATATAACCACAACTCTAGAGATTTTTAAATTATAGACTTGAGGTTAGCAAGGTCTAGTCAAATCACTATGATAGTACCTACTATAATCAAAATTTTTATCAGGAAAATATGCTTTGGATATTACACAGTGAGGTTCATTAAGAAATTATCAAGTCAGTTCAGTACTTTGTAATGCCTTCTGGAGATGTGAGATGGAATACAAGATTCCCAGAGAATGTGGTATCAGACAACGGAGTTTAAATCCAAACTCTGTCACTTATTAGATGTATGACTTTGCTCAAATAATTTCATCTTTTTAGACCTCTAATTTTCTCATCTGTGTAATGGGGGATATTAGTACCTCTTGCATAGTTATAAGTTGTTGGTCTAGGTATCACAAAAGGAAAAATGTAAAAGCATGTCACATAATACCTGATGTATAATAAACATTTTATGACACTATTTTTTATTTTCTTTTCCCCATGTTTGTTGATGTAATAATACAAAATTTACAGCAGAGATTTTAATGTAAAATAAATTACATTAATGTGGTCCTAAAAGGAAAAGATTGTTGTAAGGATCCTTTTGAAAAATTTTTTTCTCACAATTGATTGTTACAAAAACACAGGCTATGCAGAGAAAGTTAAAGCTAATCTCTCCTCATCCCAGTCCTTTAAGACAAGTAATATAAATAATCTGGTACATACTCTTTTAAACTTTATAAATGCCTTTTTATATAGACTCATATTTTTAGCATATAATTACAAGTGATGTCGTTATGTATAGGGATGAGTTTTCAGCAAATCACCTCTCTTGTTTAATGGATCTGTAGAGTTTCTAGATACTTTAAGGTGCCCTTCCAATCTGAGCTGTGTAAATACTTTTACTTGCATAGCCTAAAAATGTAGTCTATGATACCCTTGAAGATAGGCAGAGCTTTGTTTGTAGGGGCATGAATTTATAATATTGAAGTGTATTATAATCTCATGTAAGCATATAGGCTTATTTGTATTAAGACTCAAGACACGTAAGACTTCTGAAAATCCTTTCCATAATAGTCAAAAAGAAAGTCATAGTGTATTAAATGATGAGCCTAGATGTTTAATAATAGAGGTAATGATTCATAAAGCTTGTTTTTCAGCTTTTTTTTAATCTTAAATTTTTTTTTTAATTGCTTTGTGAGGGCCTTGTTTCTGCAACTTCCATGGAAGGTCCAAGAAAATTTAATGGTGTAGTTTTACTAAGAGTATCTTTTAAGTGTCATGGTTTATTACATCCTGTTCCTTAAGTATTCCTGTTTTCTAGGAATCATCACAAAAATTTTTGATTGCCATTATGGTGAAATTGTTTTTTATGATATGTCTATATTGTGTTATAATTAGTGTATAAACAATGCTGTATTCAGATGCCATAGATAGTAAAGTAAATATTATTTATGTATTAAATATTTAAGATTCATCTAATATAGCAAGAAAAACTATATATATGATTTTGTTTTGTGTGAATGTGCCTTAAGGATAATAAATGTAATTAAGATCATACTGATTCTGGGGCTGATCTGTGGAAAAAATAAAATCTGAGTGAATATCTGTCATAGTATAGAGTAAATTCAATGTTATGTTTAGAATGTTTCACTTTTGAATATATAAGAATACTAAGTGCCATAGGAAAAAAATAAAGTGAGAAACTTTGCCAAAGTTCACTTAATTCCAGAATGATTAAGTACTATGGGCCTAATCTTTAGAGTAATGGATTTATTCTTGGAGATTGAGAACCTGTAGAGATTAGTGTTCGAAGTCTGATTGGTATGACAGTAATATTGGAAGTTGGTAGTTTATAGAAGAGGAATCTATATTAGTCTAGGGTAGAGGTTTATCTTTGTTTATAATAGTGTATGGTTTTGGAAAGTAGAGAAATTTGAAATAGGCTGTGAATGCTGAAAATAACCTTAACTTTCTTCTCACTTATAGTAGTTTCACTTTTCTTTGGAACTAAGGCAGTAGGCTATACAATATATAATTAAAGTATCAATTCCAAAACGGAGTCCTCTTATCCTGGTCGATTATTTTATGTCCTATTTCACTGAGAAAATAAAATTAAAGGAAATTTTATAAGCTCCCACCACCAGATTTAGCCACCTAACTACATCAGCACCTATCCAATATATATTTTCTTTTATTATTTTAATAAACTTTCCCTGCTCCTAGCAAAGGCCATTCCTCTATTTTTATTCTAGATCTTATTCTCTCTTAGCTACTCACATATCTTTGGGGAATATTTTCTTCTTCTTTTTTTTTTTTTTTTAACATTATCTGTTTTTCCCACTTTATTTTCTTTCAGCCTACAAATATCCTATTATTTCTCCAATGTTAAATGACATTTTCTCATCTCATTTTCTGTTCCAATTACCATGCAAATAACAGTAAAATGCTTCAAACTAGTTGTCTATACTTGTGCTGTCCCTAGTTCCTCTCCTATTTTTTTTTTTAAAGCCTTTCCAGTTAGGATTTTGACTCCAGCCTTCCAGTAAAACTGCTCTTGTCAGGGCCTGGTGTCTTCAGTGATGATAATTCAGTGGTCAGTTCTCAGTTCTTATCTTTCTGTACCAGTCAGCAGCAGTTGACAGTTATCGCTGTCTGTATGAAACATTTCACTTTACCTTCAGCACACACCTACCTCACTGATTGCAGCCTCAAGTTTCCTTTGCTGGTTTCTCCCCATTTCCCTGAACTCAGTCATCGAGCCATTCTCTTCTTTGTAGTATACGTGCTTACTCCCTTGGTGATCCCATCCGGTATCATGGCTTTAAGTAGCCATCTGTTCTTTAATGACTACCAAATGTTTATGTCCATCTCGGATTTTCACCTGAATGCCAGACTGATGATGCATGTGCCTACTTGATATCACTTGTATGTCTAAGAAGTGGGTTAGAATTAAATATGATTTTAAATATTCTGATATTTCTGTCGTATTCCCAAATCTACTTCTCCCACAATCATCTCCATCTTAATTGGAGTTTCATCCTCCCAGTTTCTAAGACCAAAATTCTTGGAGTCATTCTTACCTTCTCTTTCTATCAGACTTCACACCTAATCTGTTATAATTTTGATTATGTTCAAGATATTTGCCTTAAATGAAAGCCAGTGTCAAAACCAAGTAAATGTTGCAAAAATGCAATCTGCTTTGATTAGCCAAGTAAAGAATTAACCAACCAAAGATGTGGTTGATTGTGAATTCATTGTTAAAACTCTGAAATGCTAGAGTTCATGCTTAATTTTGTTACAGGGAAATCTATAGGAAAGAATCTGTATTCTATGGAATATCAGTATCAATACACCCATTATAGTAGCATAAATATTTTTATACCTGTGAGAATTGATTTTTAAAGAATAAATATGAAGCAGTTGGAGGAAGAAAATTCTAAATAATACCAGTTCGTTGGACTATAAAAAATTAAATCTATTTATCTTTGAGGATGCAGTCAGCTTAAAATGTAAACCATGTTAGGTGATATTTGTATACACTGAATGATAAATATGTACTCAACCATTTGGAATATTGTGCTCAGCAAAACTTCATCTTTTTGAGGATTACACCTTAAAGAAATTACACATGTAGAAAAAAAGAAGTTATTCAAGTGGTAATTGTTTTTCTGTAAAATATTTTGGGATGTTTTTATGCTCATCAACCAACTGAGAATGTCCTCATTGTATTGCCTATAAAAAATTATTCTAGTTCATGGATTTTATTTCTCTCTTTAATTTAAATCAGTTTTTACTTTACTATTTTATTTTGTCTTTTCATTCTGTACTCAGTTATTAAAGGAAATTGTATTATTTTTACACAAAGGCAGAAAAAATAATTGAGTTTTCATAGAGCCAATATAATATTTTTAATTAAATAATTATGTAATAACAATTTTGACTTCTGATCATACATTTTATTGGTACATCTTACTAGCAAAAGACATTTGCTCTCTGGAAATAATCTGCTAGAATAAGACAAAATAAATCTGTACACTTGTCAGTATTAAATGATACAGTAGAGGAACTTCGTTAGTCACTTTTGTAAAAAGGAAAATTTTGGTGGTTATGGTTTCCTGGATTATAGGGGAAAGAACGTATAAGTATTCATTTGGTTTGATTTTTAAGTTTAACAGTGAAATTTAATTTTGTGCCTCAAAATTATAGCTTAAAATTTGTGACTTAAGACATTTTAATTTTGCATTCTTCTTAATTACGTATTTCTTTCTCAGATCATACCTTAGTATTGCTGCTCATTTGTGTGAGATAAGTTTGCACACTACTCTTATGTATTTTGGAAATGCCTATATTGTACTATTTTTACACAGCTGATCGAGGCAGATTCTATACTGACTCCAAAGACCAGAGTCTTTTTATCATGTCACTATATGCAAAAAATTCCTTGGACTAATGCTAATTTTCCCATATTTGACTTCTTTTTAAAGTTTCTTGTGTTGGAATTTTATTTTTAAAGTGTTATCATGTGTACTTAAATCATGTGTATTTCTGTGTATTCAAATCATGCTTTTTAATTTTCATCCTTTTAAATAGCTTTAAAATGTGTCTACATAAGCAATTATAATATTTAGACTAGTATCATTTAATAAAAGTTAAATATGAGTATGAAATATAAATTTGGAATTTTAACATATTTCACGATTAGTGATTTTTCATGTTGTTTCTTTAAATTTGGTGTTAACCACATTAAATATCTTCAGTTTTTCTAACATTTATTTATCCATGTTTTGAGCGAGCAAATATTTATTAAATATGTATTATATACTGGGCATTTTGGTATGTACAGAGATGCAAAGATACTTAAGACCAAATCTCTTCTCAGTGAAAAAAAAATGAAGCTGGAGAGTCCGGCAGGCAAGGAAGGGCTAGGTTATGGAGGGTTTTTTGCTCTGTGTCAAGTAATTTGGACATTTACTTGTCTTAAATCGGATTATATTCAATATGTTTAAAAGACTTTGTAAATATTCAGTTGTGATAGTTCTACTTCAAGAACCAAGACTTGTTCCCTGGCCGGTGTGGCTCAGTGGTAGTTAGCCAACGTACCTGAAGGATCATGGGTTCGATTTCTGGGCAAGGACAGGTATCTGGGTTGCAGGTTTGACCTGGCCCCATTTGAGGTGCGTGTGGGATGTGTCTCACATTGATGTTTCTTGCTCTTCCCCCCACTCCCTCCCTCCCACCACTCTCTCTAAGAAATATCAGTGGGGAAAAAAATGTCCTAACATGGGGATTAACCAAAAAAAAAAAAAAAAAGAAAGAAATAACCAAAACTTGTAAATGGTAGGGGTTTTTACAGTTTTCAGAGAATTATTTACTTGAATTTACCTAGAAGATATTTCACAATATAGTTGAGTTTTTAATATAAAAAACCATCATGTATGGGGTAGCTGGTTAACTTTTAAAATTTGAAGTTATTAAAGTAAGTGACAATTTTCTGATAACATTTTTCAGTTTTAATGTAAGTGACCATTAATTTATGTGGCTGTTTAAAGTTGGGACCCAAAGCTGTTTGCTGTAAGATATTGTTTTACCTTAAGACCCCATTAAAGAGAAGGGTATATGCAGAAACTCACAGAATTAATTGATTTTAAATTAAGACTGAATGATATTTACAAAGTAGCAATGAAGGTGTTATAATCTGTGCTGATCATATCATTACTATTTTACTTTTTTCAATTTTGTGATATTTATATTTTTGCAAATCTTTAAAAATGTGTATTCTTTGCTTTCTTGAACAATCAGCATTTAAAATATAAATGTAAGCTCTGATGTAGCTCAGCCTCATGTTTTTATTACCATCCACTTTATGTAGTTTTGCTCTGTGGTTGCTGAGCATCCCTAGATAAAAGACTAAATTGGGTCAATTGATTCTACTACTCGGCCCAACATATATTTTCAGTTGAGCCACCTCTAAATATTATCCTTTTGTTTATCTCCATTTAGCTCTCTATCCTTTGCCTACTTTTCAAACATCTTTCATCTTTTTCAGCCTAGAAACTCACCTCGAACTCATCCATACTGTATAAATGAACTTGCTTCATGGTTTCCATCAACTTCTTTTATAGTACTTCAAAATACTCTGTAATTTCACCTTTAATCCTTGTCTGCATCTCCAGAGACGGACTTCTCTCTTCTATTTTGTGGCTCTCATTTATTCTGCTTCCTTTTACTTTTTGCAGACTCTTGTTTTATTATGTCATTCTTTTGGATCTCACTATTTTTCTAAGTAGATCCTTCTGTTTGGCTTAGAAACGTATTCACTTCTATTTATCTTAAATTATAAAAGACTAAATTTTTTCTTTGATTCTGATAATTCTTTTATGGTCACTGTCTCTCTCCCTTCCCATAATCATTAAATTTCTTGAAAGGATAATCTGTATACTGACTTCCCTCCCTCCCCCCCCTTTCTGTATTCTGCTGCCCCTGAAGTTATTCAACGCTCTTAAAGGTCATTGATATCCTCTCAGTTCCTTAACTCACGTAACTAACTTTCAGTCATCTAGTCATCACATACTTGGTTGTGTTCATGTATTAACCCCTCTTGAACACACACACACCACGATTCCTATGTGCCATTAAGGTTTCAACCTTCATATTTTATCATTTAGGAAGTTGTTCCTGATCACCTAAATCTCATTAAGCTGCCCTTCCTTTGTGCTCGTGCAGCATTCCCTACTTCTCACCTTTATTCGAATTGTCTAGCACAGTGGACGTTAACTTCATGACAGTGAAGACCATGGCAGCCTTGTTTACACTGTATCCATAGTGCTTAACGTAGGGCCTTCTGCATAGTAGGCGCACAGTGTGTATCTCACACACGTGAATAAATGAGTAGATGAATAACTCAGAGCGTCAAAACTATTTATTTTAATAATTTATAAACATGCCTTTTTTGTTTTCTGTTGCAGTTACTGGTACCAGTTGCTTTCAAGTTACCCAGTTAGAAAAACTAGTTGTCTTCGATCTTGTGCTCTTCTGTAATCTTTTTCTTCTCTCTCCAGCTGTTGCCAGTTCTTGTCTGTCTTACCCACGAGTTGTGCCTTGAATCAGTACTCCTTTTTATGTTCTTGCTGTTTTTCTTCACCATCAGATGTTTAACCTGCAGCTGTGCTCAGTATCGACTCTGCCAGGGTAACAGGGAATCGTATCTTGGCATGTTCCATAGCTTCCCATTTATCTTTGGTCTTTCAAAACCCCCTCCAGTCTAGTGTAATAAGAAATTTGAATCTCATATATGATTTAAAGTTCTACCCTAGCACTAGTCAGGCTTTGGCCCTGGGAACTTGAGGGTGGTATGGTCTAGTCTTTCTCTGTCTTTCTCTCTTTAGATTTCAGTGGGACCTGGATTGATGCTGAGGTACCTCGCCCCCCCCCCCCCCCAATTCTGGTTCTAGCTCCTTTAAGTTTAGGGTCTGGATGGAAAGAAGAAACAGGAAGAACTTTATTTTTACTTAAGTAGGCTTATGATTTTAATATTCTATTGAGTTTTGCTGCCTCTGCAACTTACACTGACTAGCCATATAATGCTGCCTTTTACGTCGCAGGTGTCTAAGTGGTGGTTTTCTCATAGGGTACATTTATTGAATCTGCGAAGAGTTCTACTGGGGTCTCCTACTGCCCATTTAACTTACTGTGAGATATCCTTGATGAACTTTCTTTCAGGCCTTCTATTTTCTGGCCACTTGGGCATTGTCTGATATCTACGCATTCATCTGAGCAGGAGGAAAAAGGCAGTCTTTCCTTGTGAGTGTACTCAGTAGGTAGAGATCACCCTTTTGTCTTGCAGCACCACAGGGGAGGGGGGTGCTCGCAAAAGAGCAACTGTCTACCCTCAGTTGTTTTCAGTTCTCTTCAAAATGTGAGTATACTTCAGAATGTGAGTATATTCTCATCTCTGGGTTCCAGCTTCTAAACCCCAGGCAATAGGAAAAGTACCATTAATCATCCTCTTACATGTATACCAAAATCTTTTAATCTGTATTTAGTCTCTAAGCCAAAATAACATTACCAATCATTGCTCGTAAGCCAGGAAAAGTACTTTTATTAGGAATATTTATAATCTAAAAAAGCACACACCACCCATTTTACAGAATTTGGGAAAATTAAACAAAGGAGAATACATTATAATACATTGATCTCAATAAAGTAAAGCCTGGGTTGGAATACTTTAAAAAGGCAAAGTGTCTGTATAATATCAAACTTATGGACTATCAGTTTCCACACATTACAGGATCATGACAGTGCTTCCTGAACAACCGAAAGAGGTGATTCAGGAAATAGAGGTATTTTACCTTTATGTGTTATATTTTAGGAACAGAATGCCTCTGGAACTTTTACCTATTCATATAAAATATATGAAGGTGTGTGTATATGTACAGACATACACATATATGTATGATATAGGTAATATGTGGTCCTTTTGCTTTTTATTGAATTTGTTTCGATGAGAAGTTTATCTTGATAACTTCAGTTTTGCCAGTGACAGTATTTTAGTGCTATAACCACAGTGATTGAGGATGGATTACTTTTATCAACTAAGTTTGTAAAAATTATTTAATAAATTTTATCTTTATTTGAGGAAGAGAAGAGCTTCCTCCTGTTATCCTTTCTGACATTTACTTCTGTAGATCCTTTAAGGTAAAGAACTAGGAATGGAAGATATAGAGTTATCCTTAAATAGCAAAAAACAATGAATTGTTGTTTAAGTATGTATTGAATCAGAACTTCAAAAATTATTTGGGCTTATTTCATTTATGGTACTGAAGGACAAGATCAACATGAGAAAGAGTATGCTGTTGAAGAAGTAAATACTTGAAACAATGTGGGACTAACTTTCCAACTAGAAAATCGCTTTAGGCTATGATCTCAAGTATATGGTAGTTGGAATTGGGTGAGATAATTATTTGTTATTAATAATATGCAAGTTTTGCATCTTCAATTTTGCCACTTTGAAGTTTTTGATAATTTGTATGTCTAGATCTGAGGCTTATCCAGTTACTTTCCATGATAAACAGAATTTTCGGGACAAAGACAACAAATGTGGTTGTGAGGAACACATGATTTTAAAAAATTATACTGGAAACATTCTTTAACATTCAAACATACTCTTATCCACTTCTCTGTCTTTGTTAATATTTTAATCTTCTGGTTGTCAAATATTTAATAAACTCATATTTGCTATTTTTTTCCATTTAATAAAAATGTGCTTTAAAGAGAAAAATGGGAAGAAATTAATTAAAACATAATATGATATTCTGTATGCAAGATACTTTGTTAGGTTCTTTAATTTCAGTTACTTTTAATTTCTATAAGTGCTATGTGGTTCTTTTTCCAATCTCTTTACTCTTATGTTTTTAAGTGTCTTTATTTTTGAAACATAGTAAGCATATGTATTTTGAACTTTGATAACTCTGCCATCTCTTGTTTTTGCTGGTTCTCACTCATGCAGCCATGCTTCCTTGTGTGTTTTGTAAGTTTTTTGTTCTTAGAAATGTATCTGAGGGAATTTTTTGAAACCTGGGATAAAGGTTGTTTTCTTTAGAATGGCTTCGCATTTATTTTTGTCAGATGCCAGTGGTCACTCCTAGTTGGAACAATTTGTAACTGAATTCTTAGTTTGAGGTTATTTGAACTACTGAGGTATGAATTCAGGCTGAAAACCTAGTTGAAGGTGGACTTGTAGGTATGAATTTCCAGAGATATTTTTTCTCCCAGCTTTCCAAATGTGTATTTTGGAGAAATTGTCAGAGAGTAAGAGGGTATTTCTGTTTCACTCTTATAATGACATTATGGCTCATTGGTATCAGGACTATTGTGGACTCTCGTACTAGGCTGTCCACCTTGGAGGCACTTTGTGCATTTTATCCAAATCCTTATGGTCAGGAAGATTAAAAGACAGAAGCACAGATTACCTTGGTTCATCAAATGTCTTCAAGATAAACACTCTCTAAAATGCTCTACTTATTCCTTTGGGTTTCTGCATTCACCTAGATCTTGACCTCAGTACTTATTACTGTCTTGCCAGCTAACAAAGTCCATTGAAGAATATTGTAATATTTTTTCTAATATATTTGGATGTTTCAGGCAGAAGGATCGGTCTGGTTATCTAGCTTACTATATTGCCAAACATAGAAGTATGCTAGGGTGTTTTTTTGTTTTTTGTTTTTTTTCCTTCTATGAAATATCTTACTTATTTCCCCCAGCTATTCTGGAAATTTACACATGTATTATAAGCATTTCAGAAATGAGGTAACCTGACCAAAGTCACGCAGTTGGTAAGTGAAAAAGATTGATCTATGTACCAGTCACTGCCCCCATGTGGGTTTAGATTCTTCATCTACAAATACTTGTTCCAAATAGCATTTATGATGTTGATCAATGGTGAAGGATATAAAGAAATAGAATCCTGAATTTGTTATTTTACTGTCTGCCAGGAGCTTTGAAAAAGAAGGTATAATAACAGTTACTACAGGGTAAACAGTAATTAGCAATAGGTGTTAAGAACAGGTAGGAAGTGTACCGAAGTGCACTGGGATTCCTTTTAAAGAAATAAAAAGGAAGAATATATTGTTTTGCCTAAATCTCTCCTTTTATCTCAGTATTATGTGTCTAGTTTTTCCCCAAGATCCCGGAAGTTCTTTCCTTATTGCCACTTTTTCCTTGACCTCTTTTACCAGTCTTAATATTTCTGTTGGGTTGAGATGTATCACCTAGTAAATATCAAGGATATTTACTGTTATCAACAGTTCAAAGAGCTTTATTGACTATCAAGTGAAAAGTTATTAAATTTTAAAAAAGCATTAGTACATCTTGAGCAAGAAAAAGATATATTTTTTAATGTTATCAGGTGTTTTGACTTTTGAGATAACTACTTCAGATTTAATAGATTTGAGAAAATGGAAAGTTAATGAAGCTGAAGAGTGGAAATGAAACAGGTATAAATAACCTTGTACAAATTAGAAGTTATCTTATTAACACTTTTCCAGGTTGGGTTACTCTAACCACTATGAAACTATTTCAGTCAAGCAAGACATGTAAATGTCATAGGAAATGCAAATAAGTAATTATAAATAAAATTTTCTGAAGTAATTTTTCGTGTACTTCATTAAAATTGATTAAAATTTAAACCAGAATTGTATTGAGCTTAATGTATTGGCTTTTGGATTAACTTGGCATGTTTTTGTGAATTTTATTGGGAGAGTTGAAGACAAGTGTTCTTTATGTTTGTTTGTTGTTGTTGTACGTTTCTTTGTTTTGTTTTTTTAATTAAACAGAACTGGTGGAAACCTAGAGGCATTGACAGTAGGGTGTGCAGAAGATTCAAGGGCCAAATCTTTCTTTTAATCCTTACCTGAGGACACTTTTTCCATTGCTTTTTCAGAGAGAGTGGATGGAGGGGAGAGAGAGAGAGAGACCTCGATGTGAGAGAGACACATCAATTGGCTGCCTCCTGCAGGAGCCCCTACGGGGGCCAAGGGTCGAGCCTGCAACCTACATATGTGCCCTTGGCCAGAATCGAACCTGGGACCCTTCAGTCCAGGGGCCGGCGCTCTATCCACTGGCCAGGGCTGAAGACAAGTATTTCTATAGGATATGAAGTGAATTATTTTTTTCCATATTTCAGATATTTATTGAGCTCATCATATATTAGAGGTTCTTCTAAGTACTGTTTAAGATTTATTCCCAGGTTCTAGTTTTAGGCAAGGGTAAGGAAAAATAGAGTGTCTGTCTAAGGATTGGGCTCTTAGGGAAGATTTTAAAAAGTAGTGCTTAGTCTTTTAAAAAGGTATATAAATGGATTTACTCTTTTTGCTTTGCTCTGATATATTTCTCTTACCATGATGATTTCTATTTTCCATAATTTTTGTTGATGATGGAAATTGCCAGTGTCAGTAAGAAGTACTAAGTTAGAAAGAAGAATGTGGTGGGTCCTGTTTCTCAGTGTCTTCTATTTTACTTTCATCAATACACTTTTGCTTCTGTAGCCTTGGTCATATTATGGTATTAAATTTCCTTATTAGCTAAAAAGTAGGATAATAAATGTGAAGGGAGACAATATAGCAAAATAATTAGTAATAACAACAAATAACATTTAATGAGCATGTCCTATTTACAAGGCTATAGTCAACACACTGTGTATATGTTATCCACCCAATAACTTAGAAAATGGAAGCACAAAAACTTTAAGTCTCTTTAGTTGCAACCATTGGAGCCAGACTGGAGAGCCCATGCATATAGCATTCTCCATATAGTTGATTTTTAATGTAACTTTTATTTTGATGACAATGGTAACTTCTCAGTAACCTTAAATACTGCCTGAATTCTTTAATCATTGCATTTTTAAGATTTTGCTGAGCTGTTTTGTTATGCACTCATGTAATTCATGTAGTTTTATTATCCAAATTGTATTTTCATTTCTATCTTTATCATTCAGCATGTTTCTACCTATTCTTCAATTGTGTCATGTGTTTCCATCTGCTCATTTAAAAAAAAATGCCATAGATCACTTTTCTAAGTTATGTTTTTCTCTATATGAATGCCCATTTTGTAAGGTCTTTTTCTGAGAACCCTGCTTTCCGTTTTCATTCTCATGCTCCTTTTTTCTTCTGTCAAATTTTCGGCAACAATCAAGGATTAAAGAAGATTAAAAAGAAAACTAGTAGAAGAGAGAATGTGGTGATTTTAAGTTATTTAATCTCATTTGTTGGTGATTTGCTTACATTATGTAGTTAGTTCAGTTCCACATAATATCATTTGGTCCTTCCTGTGGAACAGTGATCAATGCTAGATTAAAAAAATGCATGAGCCGTGGCCTACCTTTTTTCTTTTTTTGTCTATGCAACTTCTTGTTATTTCTTGGCCTTATGTCACACTGAATTTCTGGTCTTTTATTCATGGAAGCCCAGAAGTAATAGGAGACTAGATAGACAAAAAAGAAAAAAGGTAAAGAAAAGAAAAGGGAAGAGAGTGGTGGACTGTGGAAGCACTGTTGCTGTAGGACAACAGCAGATGCAATAGCACAGAAAGAAGTCAGAGGAGAGAGAAGAAAGGATGTCTTTGTAATTTCAGAGGGGGGAAAGGGCACTTAACTGTAAAATAGAAAAAAAAGACATGTCAGTTGGTGGGTAATTCTCCGTTTTCTGTTTTGGGGATAACATTTTCTTCTTAAGAAAGTGCAAGAGTCTAAGGTGCAGTGATTATAGATGGAGAGCAGTGTCAGCTGTTGTATTTTTGAGACGGAGAAAGACCAATGACAGTCGTTTCTCAGCGTGGACTTCTTTAACAAAGTTATAGGATGCCTACTGCCTTCAATAGCTCTTACTACCTACACTTGTCGCTACCTTGCCACACAGTGTAATTACTGTTGCTAACAGTCTCTTTTTAAAAATCAAAGAACTTATATGTTTATATGCATAACCTATGGATACAGACATTGGTATGGGGAAGGCCTGGGGGTGGGGTGGATACAGGGTAGGGGATCAGTGGGGGAAAAACAGGGACATCTGTAATACTTTAAACAATAAAAATAGATTTTTTAAAAACAGTGTTTTTATTGATTATAGAGAGAGAGGAAAAGAGAGAGAGAAACATTGATTGTCTTGCCTCTGGCACATCCCCTACTGGGGATTGAGCCTGCAGCCCAGGCATGTGTCCTGACTGGGAATCAAACCAGCTAACTTTTGGTGCATGGGATGACACTCAGCCAACTGAGTCACACCAGCCAGAGTTGATGCTAACAGTCTTGATGACCCTGCTTCATCAAGAAATGTTTAAATTGTATTACATTTTAAGAAGTTAGGAGTATGTGTGATGCATTTTAGAAAATTTTCATAAAGGTATTTAAAATTCAGGTATAGTTCTTAAAGGCTCAACATTTTCATCTCACAGAAACACTAAACAAGACATACCTGTTAGACATACTTTTATAACTAAAATAGTTCTTAACCATATTTGCATATTATATAATAATAGCATTAGAAACTGTCAGTTTTGTTGTAATTTTCACTTATTTTACTAACATACCTTCTTCAGTAGATGAAAGAGTAAAGGCTTTTGAAGTAAGGCAGAACAGAATTTGAATTTATATCTTATCATTTGCCAACTATGTGATTTTCGGTAAGATACTTGATCTCCCTGTTTTATAATTTCTGATATAAAAATGGATATTGTAGTGCCTATAACAAGGAACAGTGGTCAGTGATGATGTATGTAAAAACTTTACCAAAATACAGACTATGACCTCAGTGAATCTCATTGTTTCAGTGTCAAGTTGTGTGTGGTTATGAATTATATAAGAAATAGGTTTTTGATTTTTACCTTATTTAGCAGTGTTTGAGGTTCTCCTGCTTACCAAAGAAGAATGCCTTGGATTCACAGAGAAATTATTCATAAAGGTAATTGTAATGAAAACCATTTAACATTTCTTCCTTCGTATTCTTACTTTAAGTTTCCATTGCACACTGTTTCTTGAGGCATAAATTTGAAGTTGTTTTTGTAGTGAAAATTTTGGAACTTCTGTTTTTAGGAAAGAATTATTCCACATCACATGTATGTCAATCCACTCCTTAATCTTTAATCATAACTGAAAGTATACTGAGGATTTATATTCCAAGAGATTATAAGAGAAGGGGTGAGAAGCAGCTGAACAGGGAATTGAAGAATGAATGCTGACTAATTGTCCCATTTATGCTTCCTACTCACTGGCAACCAAGTAGCTCTACTTTAAATTTTACTTTTTATTCTTATACAGTTAAAGAAACACTAGGTTCTGTTTACAGAAGGTGCTGTAGCTAAAAAGCAGTTGCAATTTCAGAGAAGAAAAAGCATTAGGAGTAATGGGGTCTCAGAGAAAGAGACAAATTATGTGTAGTGATGTGGCCTTACTGCACACTAATGAGTTCATTCTCTGGAACTAGACTTCCTGCTAGAGTTGGAATCCTCACTCTTCCAGTCAGTAGCTGCATGAACTGCAGTAATGTACTTAATTTGTGTTTCAGCTTTCTCATATATCAAATAGGGAGAGTAATAGTATCTACCTCACAGAATAGTTGTGAGGATTAAATTAGTAAATATGTATAAAACAATTGGAATAGTACCTGATACAGTGCTATGTAACTGTTAGTTACCATATTTTATCAAATCTGAAGTACCAGTGTTTGTGAGATGCATAATTACTTTATGTATCAAGAAAGAAAAAAATTGAGGAAGAATATGTGCCTCAGAATCAATGCAGTATAATACTATGTTTTGGGATATGTGGATTTAGTAAGCTTTTCATATTGTAGTTCTTTTCAAGATGATGATTATCTTGTTCCTCTATGTTATTGTGTTATATTGTTTATATTTAATTGACTTTATAAACTGCCAGATATACTAGTGGTACTATTATTTGTAGGAGAAAAATAGAAATGACAGACTATTCATTGACTTAGTTAAATGAGGCTCATATGTAATTTTGTCGATTTATAACTTTTTGTGGGATAATTTTTTTTAAATTTATAAGGTGAATATCTTTTGGCATCAGGCATTCTATTAATTTTGAACACACTTTCATATATCTCTCATATATCAATAATAATAGTTTGTAGTTATGTACTTTAGACCCTGCAACATTATAAAGTGGTTTCTAAATAATCAAAGACAATATGTTGAGTTCAATAGATTTATAATGCGAAGCAGAACATAGCATTATAGAACACAGGCTCTGTAATCAAATTCCCTGGGTTCAGATCTCAACTCAGTCACTTGCTAGCTAACTCATCAAGTCACTTTGCTTTTTTGTTCATTTTCTTATCTGTAAAATGGGAAAAATAATACTTCCTACCTCCCAGAGTTGAAATTAATATGAAAAGTGGTCAGGACAATGGCATACTGTAAGTAAGCATAATGTGCTTGCTGTTTTTCTGTATTAGTTTGATTATTGCATTCTAAATATTTGTTAAAGTTCTAATCAATTTTATTAACTTGAATTCCTAATAAACCAGATCATTCTATCTTTTACTCTTCTTTTAAAGTTATAAAGACAGACCTAAAGCCATTTAATGTAGGATAGAATATTCTGTATACCTCAGAGGGCTTGATGCAAGTATGATAAGTGATATCCACAATAATAACACATAATCATCAAGAGGTAAGGAATATCAATCAATCACTCAAAAAATTTTAAAAATCTTTTAACAGTTGGTGAAAAAAGTAAAGTTTGTCACTCAAAAGTATAAACTTCATCTCTAGAATTGTTTTTTTGTGTGTGTAAAACCATGCTGGTGCTGGATAACTGAGATACCACTATGTTAAAATTTAGAAATTGACATTAATCACATATTATTTCTCAATGTAAGTTGGAAATTTATCTAACAAAATGTATATAATCAAATTAATTTTAAAACAAATAATATATGCACAGAGTTTAAAAGTAAAATAGTATTAAAAGATTCTAAACCAGATTAAGTATCCACTTTCTGTTGCTCTCTCTCTCCCTCAAGCCCTGTTTCCAGAGTCAATGACTTTGCACTCTTGGAGCTATTTCTTATGGCATTTCCATATTTTTAAATAACACTTTTAAATTGCTCTTTATTGATTCATCAACTTTTTCTCTGTTAATTTACTTCTTGTTTTATTTGTTGGGAATTTACTATTCTTACATTTATATCTCATTTTCTCAGCATACTTACACAGTAATCACTCCACTTTCTCAAGATACTTATCCAATTATTTTGCATTCAATCAGCTCTATTATTTTATATATATTGGTTATTTTTTAGTTAAACAGTATGTTGTGATTTTTTTCTTTTTCCTGCCACTTTTTCTTTCTTTCTGGAATTAGTAATTATCTTCTTTTTATTTACTTATATTTTGTATACCTACTGTTTTTTTCCTAAATGTTTCAATAGATCTGTTATATGCATTTCAATGATTTCTTGAATGCTCAAATGTGGTTCCATATGGTTGTTCTATAATCTAAGTTGATTGCTTTCAATGCCTGGTGCATGGCAGATCATCTTGAGACTTAACCCAGGCTGTTCTTCAGTGCTAGATTCTTTTTTAATTTATGTGTTGATTTGAGAGAGAGAAAGAGAGAGACAGAGACAGACATTGATTTGTTGGTCCACTTATTTATGCATTCATTGCTTGCTGCTTGTATGTGCCCTGACCAGAGATCAAACCTGCAACCTTGGTTTATCAGGACAATGCTCTAACCCAAATGAGCAACCCAGCCAGGGCTCCCAGTGCTAGATTATTTATTTTCTGAATCCCATGCTCTCCCTCCCCCTTTGTTTTTCTTTGTTCTCGAAATACACTTTTATCTGCTTCCTGATACAAGAGTTGTAGAAGTTTGCTTACTTGAAAATATCTTCAACTCATCCTTGTATTTGATTAATTATTAGTTTATGTATATAACTGTAGGCTATAAAATAATTTTCTTACAAAAAAGGGCTCAGCCAGCATGGCTTAGCAGTGGAGCATTGACCTATAATCCAGGAGATGGAGGTGCGATTCCCATTCAGGGCACATCTTGGGTTTCAGGCTTGATCCCCAGTGGGGGTGTGCAGGAGGCAGCCGATCAGTGACTCTCTCATCATTGATGTTTCTATCTCTCCCTCTCCCTCTCCTTCTCCCTTCCTCTCTCTGAAATCAATAAAGATATATATATATATATATATTTTTTTTTTAAAAAGGGCACATAAAAGAATCAACAATGAGTGCATGAATAAGTGGAACAAAAAAATTGACCTCTCTTTCCCTTTCCCCTCTCTCTAAAATCAAATTAAAAAATTATGAAGGTGCCAGGGACAATGTGGCTCAGTGGTTGAGCATCAACCCATGAACCAAGAGGTCACTGGTCCAATTCCCTGTCAGGCACATTCCTGGGTTGCGGGCTAGATCCCCAGTAAGGGTCGTGCAGGAGGCAGCTGATACATGTTTCTCTCTCATTGATGTTTCTATCTCTCTCTCCCTCTCTTCCTTTCTCTAAAAAAAAAAAATTATGAAGGCATTGCTCTCCTCACTTTCAATTTTCTCTTCTCAATCTTTGATCATTGAGCATATGTTTTACTGTATTTGTTCTAATTTTCTTTACTTTTCTCTCCTTTTTTCATTTCTTTATACTTTACTAGGAGATTTTCTAGATGTTTTCTTTGATTGAATGCTGTATTTCAGCTGTTTAGTCTCTAAAAGTTTCTGTTTCTCTATTCTGTTTTTTAACATAGCACATTGTTCTTACTTTGTGACTAATTATGACGTCTTATGTCTGTGTGGATGATAATATTTTTTCATCGTTTCTTCTCTTGTATGACATTTTTTCTGAGTATATTTTTCTGTTTGTTTTGGTTCTGGTCTTTCATGTCGGAGACTTTTCTGAAAGCCTTGACTTAATGAGGTGCTACAGGTCTGGTTTGAACCTGTGATTCTTGGAGCAAGAATTGTGGCCTCAATGGCTTTATTTGAGTGATCAAACAAAGAACCAGAATTTCTCTTGTGAGATTCCAGGTTGCGGTCTTTACATGTCCGTTTTCTGGGGTCTTAAATGTTCCCCAGTGAATACTCAGATACTCTTTCTGGATAGTTTATATCTGCCTGCTAAAGAACATTTAAGAACCAGTTCAGATCCAGTTGAGCCTTGTCCCTGTGTTCTACCTATGTTGTGCCTGGTAGTTCTAAGTCAGGATCCTCTCTGGTTCTAGATATTCAGCACTCTGATCTTCTAGGGATAAAAGAAAAGAGATCATGTGGAATGGGGCCGTAGCCTGCGTGTGAAAATGTTCTCTACTTAGGCTTTTAGAGAATCCTTCAGTATTTAGTGCTAACATTACCCCTGACTTTCTGTGAGGCATGTTATATTGATTCTTACATTATAATCTTTTTCTGCCATGTAGTTTTCAGCTTTGTCTGCTGTGCTAAATCAGTTATTAGTTATCTGCCTGAGCTGTTCATTTTCTAAAACGTTCTCCCTGTCCTTTGGTTTTGTACCTTTTTGTCATCTTAGTGGAATTTCGAAAGGGAGTCTGCTCAGTCTTTCATACCTAACCACAATAATAACAGTAGTAATAGTAGTAACAATAACAACAAGTAGCATTTATAGAGTACTTTCCTACATGCTAGCCTTGTTCTAAATGTTTAATGTAGATTTTCATTTAATCTTCAAACAAATCCAATTAAAAAGGTACCGTTATCCTCATTTTACAGATGAGGGAACAAAATGGTAAGTAATCTGCCCAATATCACTTGACTAGTAAATGGCAGAGAGATTTGAATCTGAGAACTTACTTCTAGAACCTGAGGTTGGTACTTTATCATTATTATAGACCAAAAGTCTTCTATACTTCTTGTTGCCAAGTTAATTAAATGAACATATATCTTAAAAATCACTTTAAGTAAGGCAAGCCACTAGATTTTCATATATCTGAATTAGAGGAAAATCTGATAGTTTATAAATATGCTATGATACACAACCACACATATGCAAATTATTACATATTGAGTGAAGAATAATTTTTTCAGTAACAAAATTTTAATATAAACTATTAATTACCACTTACCACCATTCTTCTAAGCAGTATTTTTAAAACGACATTCATTGCCTGAAGTAGGGCACAGTGTTCTACACACTAGGGATAATTAAAATTGGAGGACTGATGAGTCGATCCTATTAAAATTTTTCTTTTGTTTGATAATTTTTATATCTTGTTTGTAAGACTTAAAGATTATAAACAGAACTTTATTTCTTTAAAAAATGGTATAGTCAAACAGTTGAAATTTAAAGTAAACGTAACTCTGCCAGAATAAATTCTGTTTACTACATTGGATTTTTCTTTTATAATAATAATAAATCATTTCTATTTTGTGTAATTTTACTGTCCTGTTTCGTCAGTGTAGACAGAAACCTATTGCGTTGCTGCTGAATATATAATTTCTGAATGTAGGTGATGTACTGTCAGCACAGTGAGGCAGGAAATTATTCTACTGTGTCAGCTGCTGCTAAAAGAACAAAAAGATTTGGGATAGGATGCATTTCTATTATCTCTACTCACAAATCTTAAGACATGCAAATAAGTTTTAAAATCAAGAGAGTTCAAAGTATTCTGTGAGGAAAGATAATCCCTGCTCTCAGTCCTTCCCTCTAGTCTCTAAAAATCCCATGTATATTTCAAAATTCATGCTTTATTTTCCTGTTTCAATGGCAGTAGTCTTCAAACTTACTCAGTTTATTCCAGTGATAGAGCATTTGGAAATAATTATATTCTTCAGGAAACAAATATTGGTATATTTAAACTTAACATTAATAGTAGCAGCAGTGATAATAATAATAGCTGGTAGTTATATGCACCTTACTATGAGACAAGGACAGGTATAACTACCTATTTTCCATATATTTACTGAATTAGTTTACACAATAATCCTGTGAGAAAAATGGCACAGGAGATTAAGTGATTTGCCGATAGCATGTATGTATGTACAGTATGTGTGTATGTGTGTGTGTGTGTATACACATATTAACTATATATACTTAGAGATACATTATATATGTATATGTATATTTGCATATACAGTACATATGTAAATTTTTTTTTTTCTGTACAATTAGAGGCAGAGATGGAATTTGCTCATAGTTTGTCCCTAAGGTCTGTCCTCATAACTTTTATGTTATACTAATAGAATATTCTAGTATAAGCAACGAGTTGGAGTTATCAAATATTAAAAATTAGAAAAATCTCAAAATAACATAATTTTATCCCTTAATATGATTTTGTCTGTGAGTTGGGAAGACTGTTGTTACTTAATTTTTATTATCTCCAAAAAGCCTCAGAAAGTTATAGTAAACAGTTTTGTTTGATAATCTCTGCCCTGTTATAGGAAATAAGTTTATATTTTCTTATTCAACAGATTTTTTATATTATTAAATTCACAATGAATAATTTCAATGTCATATTTCTATAACTTTGTGGGGAAAGAAATTGTAATGCTCATTACGGTTATGCTAAGCGAAATAAGCCAGTCAGAGAAAGACAAGTATTACTCGATCTCATTCATGTGGAATCTAATGAACAAAATAAACCAAGGAACAAAATAGATCCAGAGAAATAGAAGCATGGAACAGACTGAGGGATCTCAGAGGGAAGGCAGGGGTGGGGAGAGATTAATCAAAGGTCTTATATGCATATATGCATAACCCATGGACACAGACAATAGTGTGGTGAAGGCCTGGTAGGGGAGGGAGGTTGGATGCGGGGTGGAGGGTATCAGTGGGGGGAAAGGGGACATCTGTAATACTTTCAACAATAAAGATAAATGAAAAAATATGTATTATTAAATATGACAAATTATATATGGAGTTCTGAGAAATTCATGTACATTTTTGGCATCCTTAATGTAGGGAGATGGTCTGATAAAATGTATATGTTTTTAGTGTCATTATAAAATATACATTTGATATGTAATTTCTTTTGAATATCATTCATGGATATTTGGATTAGGAAATGTCAACAGCGATTGATAATAAGAGAGTCTCAGTATAAACCTGGCCACATCATATAAAAATGACATTAAATATATTTTTAAAAATAGGCATTTAGTATCCTTCCCAGAGTTATACTAGCCAATAGAGAGTATTTAATATATGATGAAGGCAGGAATAAATTCTACATTGTTGGATCCCTAACCAAATTTTATCTGTTTAATTATGCTCTTTAACATAACTACCAGAATATTTTACATTTTTCTAAAATTGATGATTTTTTTTAGGAAAGATGTATTACAGTCATAAACATTACTGAGGAATATTAGAAAATAAATGGTATGAATAGATCTACACACGTTAGAAAAATAACTAATTTTTTAGACTTCAAAGGATAGAACACTTTTTCCTTCTCTTGGTGAAAATTCATTTCATAGTTAATTTCAAATTCCCTGTCCTTATAAATTTTCTTTTGCATCCAAGAAAGATACTTAACATGTAAACTGGGAGGGAAAACCTACCCTTGAATTTTTTTAGTCAGAACTTTTATATTGCAGTATCGGGTAGGCTAGGGAATTTAAGAATGGTTAATGTAAGTATGGCATGAATATTTTTAAAAATATAACCTCAAACTCTTTATACTGTTCTATCCATTGCATTTATCTGGGTTTCTGAAGTTAAAATAGCACATAGTTAAATTTAAAGTGTCTTGGCCTATTTAAACCCTGTTTGCCAGTTATAACTTTTCTATTTATAGATTACAATTTTATTGAGTATTTTAGCATGAATTTCCTTTATGAACACATAGCTTTATACAAACTGTGACCCTAGAAACTGGAAATGTTACTTGTGTGTAATGAAAGCAAGTTTTGATAGCTGTGTATTTAGATTTATTTCTTATTTTGAATATATGAACTGCTTATTATGTTTCACTGTGTTCCATTTAACTGCAAGTAACCTGAGAACAAAGCTTCAAATTGGAAAAAAGAAAAAGGTAAGGCTATATAAAACAATAGTTTACAAAAGAATGTCAGTGGAAAAATGAGGAACAAAAAACTTTTACCTTGATAAACTTATTTGCATATCAGCCATTATAACAGTGTTACTATTATTTCTCTACCTGCATTGCACTCAAGTCACCATATTTTAAATCAGATATAATGTATCTTTTCCATAATTTACTGTCATGACTACTGCTGAAAAAGTAATATTGTCAGCATTTGCATTTAGATTTTGGGGGCCTATTTCTGTTTTCATGTAATTATCCTAAACCTGTTACTTCTTGTCAATCTTAATAGAACAGTAGCTTTTTTTTTTCCTTCAAATGAATAGATTTTAATTTTTAGAGCAGTTTTAGGCTCACAGAAGAATTTAGTAAAAAGTCCAGGCAGTTGCCATAGACCCTTATGTGCCCCTCTTCTCCTGACCCCCACCACACAGTTTCTCTTATTGTTAACATCTTGTGTTGGTGTGGTACAATTGTTACAGTTGATGAGCCAATATTGATACATTATTAGCTGAAGTCCATAGTTTACATTAGAATTCACTCTGTATTTTTACAAATATAGAATGACATTGATCTACCATTACAGTGTCATACAGACCAGTTTTACTGCCCCAGGTACCCCACTGTGTTCCACTTATTCATTCCTCCTTCCCTCCTTATGAATCTCTGATAAACATTGATCCTTTTACTTTTTCTGTTGTTTTGCTTTTTCCAGAATGTCATACACTTGTACTATGTAGCCTTTTCAGATTGACTTTTTTATTTTGCAATATGCATTTAAGGTTCCTTTACGTCTTTTTTATGGCATGATAGCTCATTTCTTTTTGTCACTGAATAATATTCCATAATGTGGACAAAACACAGTTTGTTTATTCATTCACCTGTTGAAGAACATCTTGGTTGCTTCCAATTTTTGGCAATTATGAATAAAGGTGTTATAAACATTGTGTGTAGGCTTTTGTTTGGACATAAGTTTTCAGCTCATTTGGGTAAATACAAAGGAGTGTGATTGCTGAATCATATGGTAAGAGTATGTTTACTTGGAAAGAAACTGTAAAATTGTTTTCCAAAGTGGCTGTACCATTTTGCATTCCCACTAGCAGTAAATGAGATTTCCAGTTGCTGTACATCGTATTAATGTTTGGTGGTGTCAGTGTTTTGGATTTTAGCCATTCTAATAGGTGCATAGTGCTATCTCATTGTTCTTTTAACTTGCAATTCTATGAAGACATAACTGTTACAGATTGAACTATGTCTCCCCCAAATTCATATGTTGAAGTCCTAATTCCCAGTACCTCAAAATGTGACTTTATTTGGAGATAGGGTCTTTACAGAGTTAATCAAGTTAAAGCGGGATCATTATAGTGTGTCCTAATCCAGTGTGATTGGTGTCTTTATAAAAAAGGGAAATTTGGACACAGAGATATGCATACAGGGAGAATACCATGGGAACATGAAGACTGCCATCTCTAAGCCAAGAATTGAGGCCTGGAATCTGATCCTTCCCTCACAACTCTCAGAAGGAACCAACTCTGCCAACATCTTGATTTTGGATTTTTTGCCTCCAAAACTGTGAGATAATTTCTGTTGTTTACGCCATCCAGTTTGTGGTACTTTTTGTTGGCAGCTCTAAGAAACTAATATAATGTTCAGCATCTTTTCATATGCTTACATGTCACCAGCTGTACTTTTTGGTGAGGTATCCAGATCTTTTGCCCATTTTTTAATTGGATTGTTTGTTTTCTAATTGTTGAATTTTAAGAGTTCTTTGTATACTTAGGTTACTAATCCTTTATCAAATATGTGTTTTGCAAATATTTTCTTCCCATCAAGATTTGTCTTTTCATTCTCTTAACACTGTTTTTTTACAGAGCAGAAGTTTTGAATTTTAATGAAGTCCAGTGATCAATTTTTTCTTATATGGATTATGCTTTTGGTGTTACACCTACAAAGTTATTGTCAATCTCAGTGTCACCTACATTTTTTCCAATGTTGTATTCTAGGAGTCTTATAGCTTTGTCTTTGATCCTTTTGAGTTAATTCTTATGAATGGCTTATTATCTGCATATAGATTTATTTTTACTTTTTTTGCATGTGGATGTCCAGTTGTGGGAGCATCATTAGTTGAAAAGGCTGTTCTTCAACACTGAATTTTATTTGTCCTTTGTCAAAGATCAGTTGATTGTATTTGTGTGAGTTTATTTCTGGGCTCTCTGTTCTCTTCCATTGATCAATTAATTTGTCTCTTCTTTCACCAGGACCGTACTGTCTTGATTACTATAGCTTGATAGTAAGTCTTGAAGTCAGATAGTGTGAGTCTTCCAGCTCTGTGATTGTCCTTTAATATTGTGTTGACAGTTTGGATGACATTCACTAACAGTGAACATGTGCATTGGATTACTTGAGTTTGTATGATTTTTCTTACACTTTACAATTTATAACTGATATTCTTATATCATATGAAAAAGTAGACCAGAAAAAAGCTATGAACACACAACTTAGTTTTGTAATTTTGTCTCCCATTACTTTCTCTTTACTATGGTGTATCTCTGAAAAGGACTGACTGATATGTTTAATATACATGACATAATTTAAGATGATGAGTGATTGTAAAATGAATGGGAACATTACATAAAGAATTATAAACATCAGTGTAATAAGATGCTATATTGTCATTTAAACAGATGTCACTTAAACAGATAAGATTATGTAAAACTTAGTCATGTAAAATACTGATATCTTAATTTATCTTAATTTATTTAAAAAGATATACCTGAGTTTTTAGAGAAGTCCTATCAAATATTAATTTAAATATTAAATCACTGGAAAGAGTATGATTCAGTTTAGGCAAAAGTGCCAAGTTATTAAGCTATGAATCAGAGCAGAGTTTTCTCTAAAATTGTTTTTTAGATTATTCCAATATGAATATTGAAAGTGTTTCTTTAAAACAATAAACCTTCTCATTTGTTTTCATTTTCTTTTTGTGCTTTTTCCTTCTTTGTAGCCTTTTGTCTGTCAAGCTTCTAAGTCTGCTGTCTTATTTAAGGGATTTTATGTTTTAGCTTCTATACAATGTAGTATTCTCCACAAATGTATAGAATAATTTATATTTGTTAGTATTTGTAATAAGACCTATTATTTATAAATGGTCAAAACATTTCTATAACTTTTACGTAAGGATAAAATTGAAGGAATTCCTTGTAAAATACCCATTAGTTATATAATTGCCAGTTTTTAAAACTGAGATAGACAGGAAAAGTCAAAAGCACTTACCAGCTCATTGGTACTAACCATTCTGTGACACAGTGTAGACTGAGATGGAGAATTAAGTGGGACTGCAACCATAGGATTTTTTTTTTTTTTAATTTTTTTTGGTTTAAAATATTACAGATGTCCCTTTTTCTCCCCAATGACCTGTTCCACCCCATCCGTTCCCCCTCCCCAGTCCCTCTCCCCACCATTGTCTGTGTCCTTGGGTTGTGCATATATGGGATGTTTTTATTTTTCTCCAGTATAACCTTTGTTTGTGATTGGTCAGATCACTTTGTTACTTTCTTTACTCATCTCAAGAAAATGTCATAGCTCTCTGGACACTTCAGAAAATATGTTCCATCTGACTTTAGAAAAGTCAGTTGAATCTGACTAGCTTGAATTTTAGCCTCAGAGCCTAATTTAAAACTTGACTTTTCAACTCTTCTCCTTGTGCTACTTACACTTAGGCTTTTCTAGGACCTTGGCGTGTGGAAAGGTTTGAATCTAGTCGTCCCTTGCTAACTCCAGTGAGCCAAGAGGGATCTGCTCTTTCATTTATATTCCAGTTTTTGTCCTGGGTATTGATGCCTGGAAGAGAGATGAAAAGGGTAAAGGCTATCTTAAGTGGCACCTTTGTTTTTTTTCATTCTACTTCTCTGCCTAACACTGACTAGACCTCATGCCTTCTGTGGGGAAAGAAAGACAAATACTAGATCTCTGATGCAACATGTGTAAAACATTTTTGGGGAGAGGGTGAGGTATTTTGGGAGGGTCACACTTTGCAGTTCTGGCTTGCTTTTTCTACTCTTTCTGTATTTCTACCTTTCTAGTATACCCATAGCCTCTGGCTGTTGGGGTCCCCATTGTCTGGAGTCTCAAGTCCAGCTACTTTCAAAGTCAAGGCACTCTTTGCTGTGACTCCAGTTCTCTCCATCCCCTCTTCCAACTCCAAGTTTTTTTTCCCCTCTTGTCAGATGGATATGGGGAGAGGAGTAGGATAATAAATAAGTGTAAACAGAGGCTGAGGTCCAGCTGAGAGATAAGATCCCAGTCTTCTCTTCTTATTGATATATTGATATTTTGGAGCCACTCTTGCTTGGTAACTCATGGTAACAGCGCTGTCCACCTACATTAAGTCAGTGCAGCCAATTCTGATGATTGACTTATGCACGATGGGGTAGGATTGGGCAGTCTGGGGTAAAGAGGAACTGAGAAAGATAAGCTGTTGCAGTTATGTAGTAGTTGGCTCTCACTTGTTTAGTCTGTCTTCTGAATGAGAAATACTTGATTGATGGTCCTTTTTTCTTAGTCTTGGGTTCTAATTACCAATCCCTGGACAATGGGGAAAGTCGTATCTGATATTCTATTACATAAATTTTACTATCCTTTTAAAAGGATTAAATGTTATATCACTCCCCAGTCAAAATTCTGCAGTTGCTTTCTCTAACATTTAAAAATAAATCTAAAGTCTTTGTTATGGCCTGCAGGGCCCTATGAAATCTGACCCCAGGTTAAAATTTTGATCACTTGTTCCTGTCTTAGAGCTGTGCTCTTACTATTCCATCTGTCTACAGTGTGCTTATCCCAAGTAGTCTGTGGATTCATTCCACATTATTTGGAAATTTTTTCCTTCAAATAAGGCAACTTCCTTAGTTTTTCCTTGATTTCTCTGTTAAAATAGTATGTTTGTCACTCTGTTCCTATAACTTGCTTTATTTTTTATTTAGATGTGAATCATTTTCATACATTATATATTTAATACTTACTTTCTCTCCCATTAGCGTATAATCTTCCAGAGGACAAGTCATTGGATTTTTGTTCAGAGCTTTTTACCCATTGATTAAAAGGGGACCTGACCCCATTGGAGAAGTCGATTTTTTGTTGTGTAAATGAATGAATGAATGCTAGTTTCTATGCTCAAACTTTAGAAATAGCTTTGACTTATCCCACAGTTTTTATTATTTTAGTGTTTTATATAGTGTATATTTTTTTCATTTTTAATAGGTCTTTTATTATTCCTGTGTATTCCCATTGCTGTCATCCCAGTTGAACCACACCTCTAGTTCATCTTCCATATTGCTGCTAAAGCGATTTTTGTAAAATGGTTATCAAAATGCGACCCTTTGAAATAAAATATTCCTTAGCATAATTGGGCCTGTGCCTGTTGTCCTCACTGACCTCTGCAAATACTCTATATTCTACTCATATCCTTTTTAATGAAGGTACCCTGAATGCTTAATATGTTCATCTCTTACTTCTGTTCCTTCACTTAAAGCCTATTCCCTTTGTTCTTACTGCTGTATATTTTATTAGTGTGTGAACATACACAGTGTAGCTTTTATCATGAGAAGACTCTAGACAAGGTTCTTTACATTTGAAATGATTGTTAATCAACCATGTAGTTGCAGTATATGCTATTATTTCATACATATTAGCAAATCTATTTCTTCACTGAGTGTCCTTAATACTTGATAAGATTTCACTTGTCATGTTTTGATGACTATTTACAGGATACTACACCTTGAAGAGCACCATAGATACTGTTTTGTAATGCTGTTTATAATATTGTGAATTAATTTTAAAGGCAAAGCTAGTCTACATGTTTTAATTCAAGGATTCTTTTTAAAGGATGTTATATATGAATGTTTCTTGTATCTTTTACCTTCAGAAAACTAACCTGAAGAGTAAGGAAAATCATTTATGAAAGTACAAGTGTTACTTGAATAACCTTTTCAGAAAGTGTGATCCTTTGATAGATTCTTTACATGTAATTCTTTTTGTTTGTATGTATTGTATGAATGAAAGGAGAGACTGGTAAAGGAAAGGAAATTATATTAACAATTGAAGCCAAATGTTTTACTTATCTGAACCTGTTTCAAGTAAGTGCAGTGTCATACAAGGGACTAGTGGGCTTTTTGAGAAATGTAGAGTCTAGGAGTATAAAGCGGTATTCCAGAACTTGTACTTAGCATTTTTGTATGTAAATAATGCAGGAATATATAGCTTATGAAATTGGACTCTTTGAGAAGACACAGCTAAATAAATGTAGAAGATATAACTAAATAATAGTAATATGAAGTTACGTAGCAGTAAACAAATTTGGGACCCTATAAGGAAGTTTCAGTTGTTTGAGGTAGCTCTTTTAAACCAGTATTACCTTTACTGATAATAATAGGTCAATTGTTGTACCATGTGAGTTATTTCATTTAGTTGTTGAAACATACTTGTGTCTGTTACTCATTTTGCATAAGAAGAAACAGCTGCTCAGAGTTAGACATTTAATAAATGATTACTGCTACTTGTTCAGTTGGATGTCTTCATATCATCAGTAGTTTCTTGAACTTTTGGGGGAAGTCACAGAGCCTTTTTGAGAACCTGACAAAAGCTATGGCCCATTTTCTCTATAAAAATGTACTATGAACCTGTATAATATGACTTTATTTTTATATACAATTTTGCAGAACTCCTGGGTTCCCTAAATGCCATACAAGGACCCCAGATTGGGAATCCTTGATCTGTGTCTTTTAATAAATTGGACTAGGGTAGTCTGTACTTTCTTCTTCTCTTAACCGTTTCTTGTCACTTAAAGGAAATATTTATTCTATGCCGTATTTTAGAAAGAATTTAAGAAAGCTGAAATTGTCAGCTATCTCTGATTCCACTGAATATATGCCAAAATAAATAAAGCCTGTAATGGCAAGTGAGATTCAGAAAAGCTTGACGTATAGGACACTTCTTAGCGTTCTGATTTGTTGGACTTTTCTTAGAGCACCCTCAATCTGCCAGGAACCTAAATGTGTTACTTTGAAATAAACAGTTGCTTCTTCAGAGTAGTATAAACGTAGCTGTGACTGAGATAGAAGATTAGGAAAATAGCTTGGTGATTCAGTGATATTTCTCAGAGGATAATTTTTGAATTCTCTCTTCTGGTTCCATCAAAGATAAGTAGAAATGGTGTTGTAGTAAAAGTAAAATGTGGCCATAATTTTCTGTATTAATGAACTAAATTTACCGTACACTTGGTTAACTCATTGTTTATATGGGCTAAGGATGAAGACTGTATCTGGATTCTAGCTCAGTGTGACTTTGGAGAAGAAAAGTTGTCATTTTATAATGGGATCACTATTGAAACTTCATTATATGAAAAATGATATAACCATTGTGAGTTTTGAGGACTAGTTATTTCATTAAATTGTGTTTTTCCATATAAAGTAATTAAGAATTTCAGAATGTTTTTTCTTTTTCTTTAGATATTTAATGTTACATATGCTAAAATTCTGATATCTTACCTATTTTGATTGTTCTTCCTTAAATTGTCATTTAAAACAAAAGCGTTAAATTAGCTGAACAGAGTGAAGAATCTTATGTATACACTTGCCAAGTTTGGGGTAAATTACTATAGAAATAATGTTATAAATCAGTATACAATGTTTGGGTTTAATTTTCAACACAGATGTTTAAACATTGATATATAGCTATGTTGTGAATTGAATAACTGTATTTTTATTTTTTCTTCAATCATTCTTAACATTCAACTTTTAAATGAATGGTAGCCCATCTGTGTAGGGCTCTTGTGACTGAATGATGTATTCTGTTTTGCTGTGGCACAGTTTTTAGACAGCCACTTTTGTTGTTAAATATTTTCATTTTCTATAGTACTTTTCATCCCTGTATATATGTACAGGAATCACTTCACCCACCACCGAATTGCAGCCACTTCTGAGGTGGAACGCAGCAACTGTTTAACAGCGCACTTTCCCCTAGGTGCTGACAGCTGCAGAAGAAATTGCACATGGTCCTGTACAGAAGGTATTTCTCCACTGTGCCATCTGCAGCGTGAAACTGACTAGGAGTACTACATGGACTGTAAGTGTTTTGTGTACCCACTCTAGACTGGAAAACCCAATAAGAGACAATAACAAATAACTGGCAAGCATCATTTAAAAATGTATTGAGGTCAGTTAAACTCAGTGCTGCTCTCCCTGGCTCTAAATTTTGTGTTAAGGTCATCTAATTTGTGATTGGAACTGAGCTGAGTAACAAACAAATGGATACACTCCTTGGATATTATTTTATTCTAAAAGCAAATGAAACAAATGTTTTTATAAATACTGCGCTTTTAATGAAACTTAAAAAAGAATCAATTTGGTTTTAAATATCTTCAGATAACCAAACCAATATTATATAAGATTTTAGAGCTGTGTTCTTAAAGTAGCAAATTAACTTATAATTCAACAGGAGCATCCTAATTAGCTTTGCTTGCTGTATTTTATGTCTTAGTTTTAATACTTTCACTCCTTTGGTAAAATTTTTGCAACAAAACCAGTTTATGATGAGCCTAGTTTTTATTTTCATTTTTTGTTTTAGAAACATTGAATTGGAATTTTTTTAACATATTGAAGCAAAGCTTGGGAGAGAAGAAATAGTAAATATTTAAACTTCCACTCATTGTATTTTAGTCTCTCTCTCCCATTCAATTATTTAATGATTTTCTTTTTTCCTTTGTAAAATCAAATTTATAAGAGTGCTGTCTTTGGTAATAGTATGGCGTGTTCATGCCTTATAGGATAGAAAAATGACATTAGAAACTGCTGTGTCTCTTGTTAAACAATATGCTATGGATTGTTATATTGTTTTGCTTTTTCAGTCAATAGGATTACACACTAGTTATCAGTTGTTGTTTTTTTAATGATTTTTTGTGTGTCTATAGACATTTCTATGACAAGAAATTAGGATCTTAGTATTCACAGTTTTAGTCATGTGCAATACAGTGTCATTTGTTTTAGCTAATCCAAATTATGTGTCATAAGTTAAATGATGTTTGTATATATCTCTATATCTATAGATTCTCAGTGAAAGCAGATAAAAGCCTCTCTGGGCCACAGTTTACGTACTTGTAAAATGAGGTGGGTGGAAGAAATTATTTTCTAGAGACCCTTTCTTTAAGTGTTTTCTGTTCAATTCAGGGGTAGAATTCTGTGTATTGGGAATTACACTTTACATTATGTAACCAAGATATTTTGGTTTAAGTGATCGTGTTCTAGTTAGAATATTATTTGTATTAATTAAATGCCCAAGGATAGTATTTTAGAGTCAAAAGAGGAGGTCTAATTTCCTACAAGGATTTTCAGCTATCTCTAATTTTATAGTGGAGTTATCCCCACTATTTTGCTTTTTGGGGGGGGGATAAATACAGTACAATTCTCAATATCCTATTCATCATGGAAGCATCAGGTAAATTAGAAAAACTAGGCTATATTTATACTCAGAGTAGTGTGTAGTTAAATATTACCAAAAAGTATTCATGAATTTTCCCCCTTGCATACTTCATACTTCATTCAATAGTGAAAGTACTGCAGAAGTAAACCTTAGTATTTGAAAGAATATAGTTTAGACATAATATAATGTACTTATATATCTCTAGGAAGAGGCTATTTTATCAGTATATGAAATATTTAATTTTCGATAATTGGTTCCTTTGCATTTTCTGCAAACAGTGTAATTGTAAGTATTGCTTAATTCCATTCATCTTATTAACCAAATAATCACATTTGACAGAATAAACCATATGTTTTATGTTATTTTAATGTTTTGCTGAAAAGGTACAAACTATACCTATTGTGCATTTCTCAGTAAATACTTTTCAATTCAAGACATTTAATTGTTACATATTAGACTTTCTGTGGATGATGTAAATTTTACAACTTATTTGATTCCATTTTTAACTATATGAATCTTATACTTTAATATACTCCCAGTGTATATTATTCGGAAAAGGGAATTAGATGGAAACTTTGATTTTAATTTAATATTCTTGTATATTATTTGAATTTAATAAACATGTACTATTCATGTAATCAGAAATAAAGGAAAAGGTTGGTTTTTAGTTAAACTGTATATTTGGAACATTATTTTATTTAGAAATTATCATCACTGCATAAAACATATAGAAACCTAGTATTTCCATTAGATTGATTACAAGGGACGGCTCTTCATCTTATTCTGAAGGACCGGAATGATTTGTCTTACAGTCACTCATAATTTTGGAATTCAGACATACATCCAACATCGAGAGCAGTCAAACCCTAATGAAACGTGTAGTTCTTTACCCTCCCTCATTATGATTTGCTATTTGAAATGGGAAAAGTCAGCAAGTACATGGATGGAAATGTGACTTTTAAATAATGATATGTATGGACTTTGACCTCTATAGCAATGCTTTGACAACTTCTAGCTTTCAATTATAGGCTTTAAAAAAAATTGTTAGGATCAGCTGAAGCAATAGTGAAATTGGTGAGAAAATAAAAAGACATAATGAAGTATACTTTGAGTGTAGATTTTATGTAATTTAAACTAATTTTAAAGAACATACATTTTTAAATATTTTTAAATTATCAGATACTCTCAGTTTTATAAAATATATACTCTATCTTTTAAATTGGCATATTTTTATATTTATTCCAGAAAGATTTTTAAAAATTATCAAATTTGTGTGAATAAATTCTTGTGATTTGATAGGGGTGTGAAAACTTCCAGGTGTTTTATTATGAATAAATAGGCAGATGATTTTACAATTTATCATTAGGTGGACAGTTCTTTCTGTACTAAATGGTTTATATTTGAGTAACTTCATTTAAACTTGGGATTCAGACATTATTTTTTAACATTCAAAATATAAATTATATATTCATAGACATACGTGTGCAGTTTGAATTTATATATTTTAAAAATAAATGTGAAAAGGTGTTTTTTTCCCCCCCTTGGTAACCTCAGGCAGGTATATGGAGATAAAATATTCATATAATAAGTTCATTTTTTGCTAATTTTGTTTTATATATTAGTGAATTCCTGACTATTTTTATGAATTCTGCAATTATTTCTCAATATAAATTGAATTAGTTGAATGTATAAGTTCGAATAAAGAACTCTTGGTGCCGCAAATCTTCTGATCTTTACTTCTGAATTAATAAGCATTATTACTTAAAATTTGTCTTTTGACTCTTAAATTTCTGTGTGTTGTGGGTAAAGTTAGTGTGTGTGTGTGTGTGTGTGTGTGTGTGTGTGTGAGTGTGTGTGTGATCTTCCTAATGTATTTTCTGATCTGGAAGCCTGACTGCTACTTTGTAGCTATTTAATCAAGTGTAAATGTTTAACAGCTTTAGGGTTTTTTTCTTATCTGTTAATTGGGAGTCATTACACCTACCTCACAGGGTTGTTGTGAGGAAAAAACAATAAAACATGTGAAAGAGTGCTTAACTTATACCAGTATGCTAGTATATGAAAAATGAGCATTACTAAAACCTTCCATTGTCCTTATGATAAAATCCAAATTTCCTGTTCAGGCTTATGATCTGGCTCCTCCTATTTCCTCATCTTCATTTCTTTCCTTGCAAACTGCATGTATTGATTGGCTGATACTAAACTTTTTGCAGTTCCCAGAATATGTCATGCTTTCTTTGGGCCGTTGTCTGCCTTTAGTTCTCACATACCCTTCTATCCCTGGGCCACTATCGCCTGTATAGCTCAGCCTCTTCCCTCAGGTCTCACTTTAGATTTCTCCGCAAGTAAGCTGTTTCCCGTGCCTTCTCCATTATACTTTTGTTAGATGACCTTCTGTAGGACCCTTCCGTGTTTGCTTATTCCTGGTCTAGCGGTTAGCACATGTAATGCTACTGCTTTTGCACATGTCTGTTTCCTCTGTAAACTTGTTGAGGGTAAAGTCTGCATTTAACTTCTTTTCCCCAGTACTTAACCGAGTTTCTGCAACTCAGAAAATGGATTAATATTTAATAAGTAGATATATGTTTCCCCTAA
Organism: Miniopterus natalensis; assembly: GCF_054644295.1. Classification (NCBI taxonomy): domain Eukaryota; kingdom Metazoa; phylum Chordata; class Mammalia; order Chiroptera; family Miniopteridae; genus Miniopterus; species Miniopterus natalensis. The sequence goes on along the minus strand of NC_142081.1, from coordinate 71,321,908 downwards.
AGGAACTAAAAACATTTAATCATATCATTAGTACTCTTTAAAAAATGTTAATTCTATATTTATAGAATAGATTTCAAACTCAATAATCATATCAAATTATGGCCTTATAATCAAAACTTCTTTGCCCACCATTTACTACTCTTAATGGATTTATTAAAAGAGATGAGCTCAATAGTATGCAAGCAGAGATTTACTTTATTCTTTCCTGTCACTTGTACCTGAAATCTCAATCTGAGTATTATTATCTGCCCCTTGATAAATGCTGTTCGGGTGTCTTTATCTCTTCTCTCTTCTTTATCTTACTTTTCTGGGTTTGTCAGTCTTCCACTGTTTGGGGATAACCCAGTTGTGATTTCTCGATACAGTGCTTACTTCCTTTGTTTGTCTTCTTTTGCCTACCCTCCTTAGTTTAACTCTGACGTTCTGGTCTACCTCCAGCCTCTTTCTTCTGGGGTTATCTTGTTCTTTTTGTAGTCCTCTGGGTAGAGTTTCTTTAAAAGTGGCCCAGTGCTAGTTTTTTTCTAGGCGCCCTTATCGGTCCCATAGGAAAACAGTAATTCTTTATTCCACAAACTCTGGAATGGAACTCTTGGTCCTTTCTAAGGTAGTAGCCCAAACTGAGGTCACCTTGCCTTCTTGTCTTTAGGTTTCTTTCTAGGCCTAAGTCCACTTCTGGTACCATTCCTTACATGTCCTATATTCTAAAAAACATAGGCCAAACTCTGAGTGAATCATTGTTCTATTTCTTCCTCAAGCAAACTATAAGCTCCTCTTCTCCAATATATGCTTATATTTTTTTATGTGAATGATAGGCTAAAGAATGCCTTACCCACAGTCTTTCTAAGTGTTACATAGATGATCTGTCACCTGAATTCTAGTACTTGAGTCCTGTTGTTCTCAGCATTGGGTATTGAGCCCTATCTAAAACTAAGAAAATGGAAAAATTCCTATTTTAATGTTCTACTACACTCACTTAACACTGAAGCCATAACGGGCAGCTTGCATTAGTATGCATTTCTATGTGAGTTCATCCATGAGTGTCTTAGGCTCTTCTGTGAGTTTGGAATGTCCTTGCTCTCCTTTTCTCCTGATGGAATCCTATTCAGTCTTCGATGTTCAATTTAGGTGAAGTCTTTATTGGTTTAGCAGTTAGAGTAAATACTTCTCTCTACTGTGTTCTAATGCTCTGTTTAAAGTGTTATTGTATAATCTGTAAGTCTATCTCTCTCCCTGACTAGATTGTGAGCATTTTTGAGACAGCCACTAACTTATTTATTGCTGAACCCCTTATTGCTAGTCTCTGTTATGTGTTCAGTGTGTTTTTTGCTGAATTAATGGATCTTTTCTGAACCCTGAGATTAAAGTTTATAAATTGTTGTGTAATTAATTTATTTCCATCCTTATTCCAAAGGGGGCAAGAATTAGTTTATATGCCTCCAATTTTTTTTTTTAAAAATCCAAGTGGTATTTCTCTTCATCCATTCTTTGTCATTACTTTTAGGCTTTAGTTTTGTTTTGGTGCAGTTGATTTTCTTTCTTTCAGCATCTCATTATTTTTCTTTTTTGTTTTATTATACTTGATGCAGTTAACTATGATAAATAAGGAAAACCAAGTATTCCAACCAAGTTCATATTGAAAGAAAATCATAATAATAATAAAAGAAAAATTTTTTTAAATCACAATTTTTTTATTATAGGATATTCTCTTTTTTAAATTCTTCAGTGTTTCAAATTGTATCACTAAATATGGTCAGAAATTGCTACAGAGCAAACTGTTGGTCATCAAGAACATTGGTTATGAGCTCCCCACCAACACTAGAATAGAAAATTAAATTTTCTAATTTGTAGTTGTATTTGTTGAAAGTAAAGTACTTTTTCTTTCTTTTTGTTTTTTAATATGTTTTTATTGATTTCAGAGAGAGGAAGGGAGGGGGGGAGAGAGAGAGAGAAAGAGAAACATCAATGATGAGAATCATCTATCGGCTGCCTCCTGCACGCCCACTACTGGGAATCTAGCCTGAAACCAGGGCATGTGCCCTGACTGGGAACCCAGCCATGACCTCCTGGTTCATGGGTTGACATTCAGCCACTGAACTACACCGGCTGGGCTAAAGTACTTTTTCAATCAGACCTTATTCTTGTTATTTTGAGTGATTACAATAAACAAGTTGCCTTAAATTGGAGTATAGCATTGAATATCTGCCATTCCTCAACAGAATAGTTTAATGCAGTCTGTATTGGTGAAATTTAATCAAAAGTCAGATTCTTTAAACATGTATGGTCTGGCAAATATATGATAATTAGATAACTAAGAAATCAAAATGGTACTGTAAGTAGAGATAATTGAAAAAGTCCTTTTATTTAAAAAAAAATTTCTTTTTGCAAAGTTCCAAATGATTACAGATAGCATATTAAGGTAAAATAGCAAAATATTTTTTTCTTCCAAACAGATCATTAAAGTTTGAGAGAAGATAAATAAATTTGCATTAAAATATCCCTGTAACTTTTTGCTCCTTATCCACATTGCTATTAAATATGGACTACCTTATATATAGTTTTTAAGAAAGATTTTACCTTATTTACTACCTTTCATCAATATTACTGGTGACATCTTAATATTTCATTTATGATGATTTTATCCATTAACATTTACTGGCTTAGGAATTTTGTTGAGTGAAAATTTTAGGTGAAATGCTCAATATGGCAGATCTCAGGATCAGTTGAATTTCAAGCAGTGTAGCTGCCAGGAATTGTAATATATACAATTACTAGTACGTAGTCATTTCTTATACCAATGGACTTTTGTTTTTGTGTTTTCATAACCATGAACAAACTATTATAAAGTATAGCCAAGTGCTTCTGAGTTTTAGGTGTCTAGAAACACTGTTTATTCCTGTTAGCTTACTCCTAAATCATTGCAGTAACTCAAACATTCTATTTACCTTACTAAACTAGTAACATTAATTACTCTTGTATTTGTCAATTAGTTTAAGTTGAATATGGTTAAATGAATTCCAGTTTTCTAAGCTTTTGTGAGTATACTTGGGAACCTCTAAAATCCAGGAGAGTTTTTTAGAAGCATCTGGTATGTATTGCTACCAGTTAGGAAAAATAATGCTTAAAAATAGAATTTTTCAGAATGTACCATATGAAATATACTTCTTTTTAAAATACGTTATTTTGCTTTTTCCCCCCTTTAAATTGCTATTTTTCAATTGTAATACTGTATGACTATTTTAGAAACACTTTTAGAAACACTTTTTTATTTTAGAAACACTTTTTTAATGGGTCAAGTGAAATATTTTAAAAATGGGGGTCAGATGTCGGGTGGAGGGGGTCAATGGGGAAAAAAGGGGACATCTGTAGTACTTTCAACAATAAAGATAAATTATAAATAAATAAATAGCCATGAACTCTAAAATTCATCAAAAGCCTAGTTCTTTATTTTATACTTAATCCCAGAGAGTCCTTCAGTTCAACGTATCTTACTCATGGATATAAGTGCAAGTAACAAGGAAATTGACTATTAATTTATATTTTTATTATGCTTCTGTCTGAAATTCTGACTTCACATTTTCCCTTGTGCTGCTGGTTAGGACGGATGTAGCGTGCCTGAAATCAAACCAAAGCTTTAGGCCTCCATTTCCTTCTGCCTCCCAATCTCAGTCATTCTTGTTATGGCTTCACCGTGTACCTTGTGATGCAGGGTCAAAATACTATCACTCCTCTTTGGATTGAATGTCATCCTATTTATTTCCACATCCTCCTTGTTTTGCTTTTATTTTCCTTTGTGCTTTCCATGGAAAATATTCTCAGTAAATCTTTACTTACAAAAGTCTTCAACCCACTTCCAGTTCCACTAAAAATCTGATTTATTCCAGTAAGAGGATTGAGTGGCCACCTAAGAGTATCTGCCGTATTTTAGTGCTTCCTGTACTAGAACTTTATAGGTAACTTAATTTTCCCCTTTTCCTCTTATTATTATAGCTTTGAAAGATGATCGCTGGTTTTTGAAAATTTTTATTTTGAAGGTGCTGTCGTTTCAGATCAAATTGAATTTGGATATGTGCTTATTCTGGCTTTTTAGAGTGTTTTATAAAATTATTTGAATGAATGTTTGTTAGTGTTGTATAGAAATAAGATGACCTTTAAATGTGTTCTCTTAAAAATATTTTTTTCAGTATATAATTTTGAATATTTGGATTAATATAATCCTGTTTTTTCTCATTCCTCTTCTCTTTTAGTGTATATGTGTGTATATTTTTATGTCATCTATCAATGCACATGTACACATATATACATAAGAGCTCTTAATTTTATTAATTCACTTTTTAACAATCAAATGTCTTAATTATTTCTTTGGAAATGATAAATTTTCAAGTCAGTTTAATTTTATTATGGCTTATATAAAAATAAAATATGAAGCCTATATATGTGTTATCTATTTTCCAGATTTGTCTACATTTATGTTAGTGTTAGCATATATTACTGTTATAACCTACATACATGATATCTATTCATAGTTATAATTTAATATAATTAAAATTCTGTTACTTGTATAGTATTCTATGATTACTCTTCATTCGTTCATTAATTCATTAAATGTTCATTTTAGTAATACTAAGTGCTAAGCACTGTCCTGCATGCTGGGAATACAGCAAGTTTCTGCTCTCATGGAGTTTATATTTCTGTAAGTGAAGAGGGAGATATAAATATATAGCAATATAAATACATAATATTAGGTAGATATAAGTAGTATGAAGGAAATAAGTTTATTTGATAAATGTTGAGGAGGAATGTACTTTAGTTAGGACAGCAAGAGCAAACATCTCAAAGAAGGGATATTTGAGTTGAACTCTAAATGATTAGGAGAAAGAAAATCACATTCCAGGTATCGGGAATAGCAGACAAAGACCTGGATCTGAATGAGTGTGGCATGTTCAAAAACAAAGAGAAAGAAATGCTGTTTGTGTTGAACATTGTTGGAGACCGTGTGTGGTAAGGAGGTGAGGTCTTTTAGATAATGTTGGGGCCAGATCAAGTGGGCCATAGTAAGGAGTTAAAATTTTATTATAGTTACGTTATGAAGACATTGCTCACTTGTGTGTTAGGATGGTTAACACTCGAGAAATCGCTCTTCCTGTTGTGTGAAAAATGAGCAGGGAAAGGGGTGAGTGGTAATTATTAGGAAGTTACTGTGGTAATCACAAAAACTGTGGTGACTTTTAGGATTTTTTGCTCTAGAAATGATGAGAAGTATAACATTTTGGAGGAGCACTGTTAGAATTTGTGAATGGATTAGAAATGGTGTAATCAACAGTATCAGGCATAATTAAATATTCGCTGTTCTTTGAAGATAGAATTTAATGGACATGCACTTTTCCATGGTAAAAATGTACCATAATTTATTTAAATTAAACTTCTGGTTTTGATTATTTAGTTTTTTTCTCATTTTTTGCAAGCATAAATGTCTTGTCATTTTCCCACCTCACCATCATTGTATATGGATAATGAAAGATAAAAAAAATTATATCTTACTATTTTAATTTGCTTATCTTTAATTACTAGCTAAGTTGAGATTTTAATGTGTGTATTGATTGACCAGTTGTAATTTTTCAATTGTGAATTGTGTCTAGCCTTGTTTATTTTGGGATGTTGCTATTTTCCTATTGTTTTGAAAGGCCATTTTAACTTCCTGTGATGTTTTAAATGTCTCAACGTTATTTGCCCTTGAGATTTTTTTTTATTATATCTAATGTCAGCCTCTCCCCTGCACATTATGCTCGAGACACTTCAGCCACTTCTCAAACAGGCCAATCTTTGTCTAGTCCCGGGGCCTTTTGCACTTCTGGTGCTCCGTTTTATGGATCCCTCTTCCTCCCATCTCACATGGTTGACTTTGTCTCATCATTCATGTTTCAGCTCAAATGTCACTTTTTTTTTTTTTTAATCCTCTCCCAGGGATATTTTTTTCCATTGCTTTTCAGAGTGTAGAAGGGGCGGTGGAGAGGGAGAGAAAGAGAAACATTGATGTGAGAGGCACATTGATTGATTGGTTGCCTCCCACATGCACACCGACTGGGGTCGGGGATTGAACACATAACCCAGGTTCATGCCCTTGTCTGGGAGGGCCGATGTTCTAACCACTGAGCCACATGGGGCAGGGCTCAAATGTCACTTCTTAAAGGAGCTGTTCCCAAATCCCTTACCCCTTTCACATTCTGTCACATTACTATCTCTGTTTTGTTTGTTTTAATGCACATGCCCAAAACATATTCCTTGCATTTATCATATTTGCTATTGGTTTAGGATAGGTATTTTTCACTAATCATAGGAAAGTGGTAATTTGTTCATTTTCTCCCTCTTGTTCCTTTGACATATTTGTGTTATATTTATTGTGTACAACCAAATATTAAACCCCACTTGCGTTTCTGGATTAAGCTGTATTTGACTGTAGTATATTAGTTTTTCATTACGTTGCTGGACTTAATTTACCAGTACTTTGTGATTTTTTAAATGTTTACATTGATAAATGTGATTCATTTGTGTGTGGTTGGTTTTGTGTATGTCTTACTTTTCTGTTTGGAATATCAGAGATATGGTAATCCATAAAATGAATTTAAAGGTGTTCTATTTTTTTTCTATAGAATAAGATAGTTTTTATAGCATGAAAATTGTTCACTTAAAGTTTGAAAGATCACATAAAGCAATATGAGCTCTGAGCTTTTTGAATATTATTTTTCGACAGACTTAAATTTCTTTGGCTATTTTATTTTTGTTTGAGTCCATTTTGAAAATGTACAGTTCTCAGTGAGTTGTCCATTCTATCAGGATATGAAAAAGGGCAGGGGGGTTTCTGTAATACTTTCAACAATAAAGATAAATTTTTTAAAAAAGGTATTAAAGGAACATTAGTTACATGCTTACTATGTGTTAAGCATGTGCTAAGTGCTGTATATGCAGAAATAAAGAATATAGAATTCTTAGTCTTAGGAAGCTTATAGTAGTGAGAAGAAAATTTATTTTGCTAGGAGGAAGAGAAGAAATTAACACTTAAACAGAACTTCTAATGAGGATTTCATCCTGAATACAAGCAGCAGGAACTAAGGCATAATAAAAATGGTTGAAATCAAGAAGAATGGAGAGAATTGCAAATAGGTCATTATAGCGAGAGTTTAGGTCTGGCTAGGAAGGAATAATGAATAGAGATTAGAAGCTATATTGGAAATTTTTCTTGAATTAGTACATCAATAGGCTATTAATAATGTTAATTCTGAGTTTACTGGCAACAGATTCCTATTTCTAAAAGATTAGTCCTATGGCAGCATAGAGGACTCTACTGAAGGCAGTGGGATTGTTAGAAACAGGTTACCATTTTATTACCACAAAAGAAACATAAGTGCCTTCTGAACTAGGGATTTAAATAGAGATGGAACTGAAGACACAAGAATATAGAAGAAAAATTCTAACAAAATGGAATCACCAATGACTTCTTCACTGGTTGGATGTAGTAGATGAAAGGAAAGTTAATACAGCTCCCAGCTTTTGTCAAGTATATTTGGGGTGAAGGAAATGTTTGCCTTATCTTTATTTCATAAGTTGTAGCTCTGATTTCATTTGAAAGGCTTATTATATTCTAGATCAGCTACCTGTCATTAATGTGAGAAGTAGGAATAGGAATATCAGTGTCCGAATCAGAGATATTGTTAGAAACCAAGGTCATCTACTACAGAGAGTAGTTCTGCAGTTAGCAAGGACAGAAGAACCAGATATTCTAATTTGTTTGAAATTGTTTGTTAGCAAATGTGTTCCAGGCACATGAGATATGGATTTCAAAATGAAATATTTTCTGCCCTGAAAAGATAGGAAAGGCTCGTAAAACATGTTTTATGAGAGTGATTTTCAAAGTATCTGCCCAACTACTTGTATATATAAGTAATATAAGCCCATGTAACTACCACCACTGTCAAGATATGGTATATTTCCATCATGCCAAAAATTCCATCATGCCTCTGCCAACTAGTCTCCCCTTCCCTGTCTTACCCTTCATGCCACTGACAACAACTGCTCTGTCTTCTGTCACTATGGATTCAGTTTGACCTTTTAGGATTTTTTTAATGGAAACATATACTGTTTGAAATTTATTCCTGTTGTTGAATGTGTAAGTAATTTATTTTTATTGTTGGGGAATAGTCATTGTCTGAATACATTTTTTTTATCCATTCACTTATGAATGGACATTTAAGTTGTTTTCAGGAATAAAATTGCTATGAACATTTAAGTTTTAGTCTTTGTGCAGACATATGTTTCCATTTCTCTTGAGAAAATACTTAGGAATAGAATATCTAGGTAATGTGGAATATTGGACTTTATAAGAAACAGCCAACTGTTTTTCCAATGTATTTTGCCATTTTATATTCTTACCACAAATGCATGAACATATCAGTTGTTCCACATCCTCCTCATTACTTGGTGGTGCCCACCTTTTTAAATTTTAGCCAGTACAGTTTTTGTGTGTTTAATCTTGTGGTTTTAATTTGCATTTTCCTAATGGATTTTCTTATGTTTATTGACCACTACTGTATTTCCTTTGTCAACCATCTCTTCAAATATTTTGCCCATTTTTGATTGGGTTATTTTCTTCTTACTAAGTTATGAGAGTTCTTTAGATATTCTGGATGCAAGTCCTCTGTCAGGTATCTGTGCTGTGCATATTTTCTCCTGTGTTATGGCTTGCTTTGTCATTTACTTGTTTGTGTTCTTCAAGGAACAGAAAATTTTAGTTTTCATGAAGTCCAGTTTATAAATGTTTTCTTTAATATTTCTTGCATTTTGTGTCTTAAGAAACTTTTGAAGATGTCAGATTTTCTCCTAGAAGTTTTATGGTTAGGTCTGTGGTCCATTTTCAGTGTGAAAACAAATTTGATCAGTAGATATGTTTAATTTTAGAGCTATCTTCACATACTTGCAGGGCTTTGAATACAGAGAAAAGAGCAGACAGTTTTTCTTCTGAAGTTAAGGACAGGTTTGGTATTAGTTTATGTAAGAAATACTATTCTGGCTTTTGTACCCATCCAGCAAATGAAAAGATGCTTTGTAAAATAATGAATTTCTTATTAGTAGTGGTGTTTAATAGAAATAGCTAACATTCTGTCTTACACGAGTTTGTACATTTAAATACTTTATCATGGTATTTATCAGATATAAAGTATTCACAAATGTTGGCTGTTATTATTATTGCTAATGTTATTATATTCAGAATTCTTGAGGAAGTTTAGAGAAGATGATATTTAGATGAAATTGGTTTGGATTCTATTTATTTACTTACACGTAGTGGTCGTACTTTTTATGTTTCCTTCCTCCCACCCCAATAGAGAACTCCATTGTTAGTGGGTACCAATAAATACTAGGAAGCAGTCTTTTAAAAATTATTTTAATCATCTCTTTTAATTACATGGGTAATTCATGACTACTTTTTTTAAAAAGTAGAAATAATACAGATGTAGAATAAACATTGAAACTGCCTTTTTGTCTACTCCTCCAGTCTTTTCACAGAGATAACTATTATAGATTTGATGTATTTAACTTCCGATTATTTTCCATATATTTGTACCAATGTGTGTGTGTGTGTGTGTGTGTCTATTTGTAAGTTTTTAATATAAGCCTAAAATGAACATATACTTGATTTTTTATCTTAACAGCATGTCTAGTAAATCGTTCCATATTGATACCCTCATTCCTTTTTACTGTTGTGTAGGATTTAATAGAATGAACATACCATAGTTTGTTTTTCAAAGCATGCAGCAGGCAGACAAGAGCAAAACCAACACCTTGCTGACAGAATGGCTAGTTAAAAGATAAAACGAGCCACTTTTAGACTTAGTTTATTACTTACATTGATAACAAAAGAGAGAGAAGCCAAAGGTGCTACATCCCCAGGTCCTTGTCCCACATCCTAAAAGGACAACATGAAAATAAAAGATGCCAAATGACTACAGTATGAATTATGAGATTCCCCATTGCTGAGGAGCCAGTTCTAGGATGCAGCTAAATACTTTTTTGGATTGAAGCTATACCATGAGGGGTTTGGGGTTGGGCAGGGTAAATCAGGAAAACTCATAGCTCATCAGATCCTGGGAGGCTATGAAGAACGATTTCAGGATGATCACAAAGTACTCTGTCAAAACAATTAGCTGCATTTGAAGTCATTGCCTATGTGGCCTATAAGTACTGTATACATTCACAGTTGCCAAACAGCTCCAGTCTCTAACCTTTACATATCCAGATAACAAATCTCAAGGTATTTAATCAGATGCTCAACTTAATTGTCCTTGAAGGGGCTTAGTTCAAATGTGACTCCCAGTAGGCTGATCAGGCACACTTGGAGGAAAAGACCTCAGTCAGATTGATCATCTCTAGCCAAAGCAGTTAAATATGTCATTATTTCAAGTGCAGCAAGAGGTGTTGCCAAATCACACACAGTCCACCTTGACTGGCCAGTAGGAAGTCCAGGACAGTGTGTTTTTTCATTACCGCTCAGCCTAGAGAGTTTAGAGTAATCAGCTATAATCTGAAGGACAGGCAGAGGAGTTTGTCATCCCTTAAGCAGCAGAGGGAGACCACAGAGCACCAGCAGTAATAGGGTTAGGCCACAGCGTCAAGCCTGAAAGTTAATCTTACTCTGCTGCCTACTCATTCCTGAATCTTTAACTTCTGGGAAACTTCTGAGAGCTCACAGATTAAAATGTTTCAGTGGTCTGTATTCAAGCTGAAAGTGATAACTGTAGTTTAGGTTATATTGGCCAGATGCTGTATGGATAAGAGCTGAGAAAAATTAATGTTTCCTCTCTTCACCTCTGGACCACTGATGTCCAAGGTGTTCTCTTTTCCACAGCCACGTGGTTGCTTTCTTTCCAAAGCCATGTGCTTTAGTCTCTGCAGCTTGATCAGTCTCTTCAGCAATCACCTCACCCTTCTTCTGATTCTCCCCATGTTTTCCCCGCAGCGTATGGTCTGGACTAACCCTAGGTTGCTCCCCGGAAAGGTGTTTCCTGCAGTTAATGCTCAGCGTATCTTTAAGAAGAAGGAAGGAGCCTATATAGTCTATCTGGCAGGACTAGACAGGTCTGGTACTCCTGGTTATGTGCCTTAGAGTTCCCTTTTCTACCTGACTGTGAACCTGGTTGTCTGGACACACTTGCCAGGCTTCCTTGGCCTCATGTTCAGGGATCACTAGGCTTTGTGTTTTTGGCCGTGTCCTGAATTGTATAGGGAATACCGTGCCTTGGACAGTGGTGTGTCCATGTGGCTGTGGTTCTTACCTGTGCAGCACAGGTCTGATCAGCTTGCTGATTCTATTCATGTTCATCCTTAAAGGGTTCTTTCCCATGTGCATCTACATAGATCATGAACAGGAAGTGTTGGTCTTGTACAATCTGTAGCCATGGTGTTAATCTGCACAGAGACTGGGACTTGGTTATCTAATTGTACCTCTGCCAAGCCCCAGAGTCATTCAGAATGTAATAAATGTTTTCCGGGGTAAGCACCACAGCTCATGACTTTACTCAATAAGCATAGTTCCCTTTTCCATGCATGGTTGTTAATGATTTTCTTTGGGGCTGCACAGCTGTGGTGACCCATACACCCCATTGGGTTTTAACATACCCAGATCAGTTGTAAAACAGGCCAAGGCATCCTTAGGAACCTCAAAGGACTGAAGGTCCCCTCTCCTCCAACGTGCTCAAGGTTCTAGTACAGACTATATCTGCAGTAGCCACATTTTGGCAATGAATAGCCACGTTTTCATGTACCTGATTTTCTATAATAACATAAGGTGTATGTATGGTCTGTCATGCCTTTACAAGAGCACCTTGTCTTAAAAGTGGACATGCCCTATCTGGCTGGTGTTGCTCAGTGGTTGATAAGAGTTGCCTGTTTGGTTCCCAGTCGGGGCACACGCCCGGGTTTTGGGCTCAATCTTGGGTGGAGGGTGCGCGGGAGGCAGCCGATCAGTGTTTCTCTCTCATTGATGTTTCTATCTCTCTCTCCTTCTCTCTCCCTCTTGCTCTAAAAAAAAATCAATTTTTTTTTTAAAAAAGTAGATATGCCCATAAATTATTTTCGATCTCTTGAAGGCAGCAGGTATTATTGAAAAAAAAAGTGACAAGTTTCTTTTAGTTATGTTCCCCTAGATTCTAAATTCAAGGCATACCGTAAACATACAATTTTCACCATCCAGTATTAGTGTTAGTTTCAGATAAATTAGCTACATGCTAATTACAAAGGAATATAAGAGTAACTCCTTATGTGGTTCATTTGCTAATAAAGTGAGTAAACATATGTGTTTTCTAATATTAAAAATGTAACAAAATTAATTTTTTTAAAGAATTTTGTAAATAGTGCTGGAGTTTTTAAATAAACATGGGTGTTTTTGGTCTCCTTTTACAGTTATTTTAGCTTAAAAATTCTGCCAAGAGTTTTTTTATTTCTTCCTCTGAAAAGACATGAAGTGTTTATACAGATTGCTAAGCAACACCAGCTTTGAATTTGTAAGAAGAGTGACTGAATAAGAAGTAACTGATCCAAACTTGTTATACTTTTGGAATTTAGTAATTGATGAAAAACAGAATGGTATTAGTCATCAATAAACCCCACCCATTTTGCAGAGTTAAAACTATATTCTCACATTTAACATTTCTTAGATTTGAGTTGTTTATTGAGTGTATTTGGGTTGATTTCTCAGTATTGCCAAAAGCTTAATCTCGCTTATTAGTTCTGTTGATAGAATTTCCATACAGTATATAATAAATTAGCCAGCAAGCAGTTCTTTAAAATTGAACTTTAACTTAACAAATAATAGTGCCCTGGCTGCTGTGGCTCAGTAATTGGAGCGTCAGCCCTAGCACCAAAGGGTCAAGGGTTGTATTCCTTGTCAGGGACACTTACCTGGGTTGCAGGTTCCATTTCCAGCCCTGTCATGGTGCATGTGGGACGCAACCAAATGATGTATCTCTCTCACATCGATGTTTCTCTCTCTGTCCCCATCCCCTTCCACTCTCTCTAAAAAGCAATGGAAAAAATATCCTTGGGTGAGGATTTAAAAAAATTAAAAAAAAAACAATAGAAAATGAAAGCTGAATTGTATAATATTTCCGATATATAATATAATGCAAACTAAAACTATCAGGTGGAAAGAATTGTTTATAGTTTAAGCTTCTTTAATAACATTTTGGATTTTAGTATCTCAAATTAAAGGATATGTATTATTGTCCATAACACTAACATATTCAAATGAATCCCGAATCCCCAAAAGCAAATATATTAAAATTTTTCTTTATGGCCTATTGAACAGAAAAAGTGGGGAGACAAAAATGCTAGAGAAATGAGGGACACAGATTTAAGAGATGAGAAGGCTGAGAGACTTGTAAGAGGAACATGCTATAATGACCTTGAGAGAGAGAGTTTTAGATTAGACCATTTGAATATAAAGAGGTTGCCTAGTGTATATAACATGGAAGCCCATGGAACTGTATTTTATTTTTTTAAATCACTGGAGGATATTTTTCCATTGGTTTTTTTTTTTTTTTTTTTTTACAGAGAATGAAATAAGGAGTGGGGAGAGGAGAGAGAGAGAAAAAAACATCGATGTGAGAGAGATACATGCCCTTGACCAGTAATTCAACCCGAGACCCTTAGGTCCGCTGGCCAATGCTCTAACCACTAAGCCAAACCGCCCAGGACTGAACTGTATTTTTTTTACAAGAAAATCCCCTAATGGTTTTGAATATGTATTCCCATTAAGGATTTGTGTTGGTATCTCTAAAATATATAATTTTATGAATTAGCTATCATCCTTTGATCCCAGGTGATTGGTAATCAGCTATACATTTACTGATAGATGAAAATCATTAAGGTACAGTAAGAAGGATGGAGGAAATGTGCTCTTCTTTTGAGCAGCAAAGGTACTGTGGTGGGGGAATGTGATTTCACTTTCTAATGACTTCACAAATAACTTTCAGATATGGAACTGTTATATGAAGTGTGTCAGAGTGATTTAGCATAAGTGTGATAAGATAGAAGTGTTTTTACAAAGATTGTTGCAGGTCCTTTCCTAAATCTTTTTTTCCCCCCTTCATTGTAAATATAGTAATTGGGCATTTGAGTCTGAAAATAAGGCAGTAGATGCCTAAAGAAACTTCCTTTTTTACATGTGAAATGGAAGAAAAGTTAGCAAAGTTATTTGTTGACTAGAAAAAAATCTCTTGTAGGAATTGGCCACATCTGTTTTATTGTTTGTAGCTGAGACATCCAACACAAAATAAGTTGGCTGGTAATAAAAGTACAGTAATTGCTAATGTAAAACAGACAGATGTTTTACTCTTTACATAGCACTGGGCAGATATATTATGGTGAAAGAGTTGAAACTTTTAACAAAATTAAGCCGGTCTTGGTTCTTAGAATCTGAATGTATTACTTCGAAATCAAGTGTATGTTAACACATGTAAATATTTTATATTTCCCAAGATGTGTATGTGGGATGATTTCTTTTGGTGTTATTTCTGCATGTGGTTTTAAGTATACATGGGACTAATTGCAGTTAGTTACATTTTGAGTAGTCATATTTCTGATAACAGAATTATTACTAGTGTGCTATTCAGGTTGAATACCCTTCTACACTATAAAATACTGATGCATTTCTTTGTTTTACGGTTTTAAAAAAAATATTTTCTCTAAATTCAGATTTTTACCTTTTATGCAACAATTAACTTAAGTCCTTGGGTGCCTCCTTTGTGCTACCGTATATGCAAAACCACATTAAAGAAAACAGTTCACTTCGCTGATTGCTTCACATTTAACATGGGAAGAAATTCCAAACATACCTTGAAGAACTTACTGGGTATTCTTGGACATTCTTTTTTATTCCAGAAGGTGACATATGGCCAGTAGGTCATGTTAGCTGCTTTGGTAAGTTGATTGAATAAGTTTGGTCCTGTGCATCTTCCTGTGATTTGAGAGATCTAAAATATGTGATATAATTTTAATATTGAGTGTAATTAATATTAATACTGAGTAAAACCTTAGTGGTACATGTCCATTGCGTCATTTTTATGATGGATTTATGTTGGTTCATCTGAAATTATAATAAAACTATTTTGATGACACCAACAGATAAAGGTGAAGGTTTTTCTGCAACGTGGCTTTAGTCACCATTCAAAGAACAATTGGTCTTATTTTTTCAAAGATACTTGATCCTTCAGGCAACAGATCCACAGACTTCTTTCCACATGTTCTAACTAAACTGAGGTCACTAGATTTTAGAAAGCCTCCTTGGTATTTCGGGGAGCCTCTGTTTTGTTTTCACTTGAATGCAGGGGTTGGTAGACTTCAGTCTATGAATCAAATCTCACCTACTCCCTTCTTTTGCCCAGCCCATAAGCTTAAAATGGTTTTAAAATCTTAAGCGTTGAAAATAATTTTTAAAAAGAATGGTATTTCAAGAAATAAATATTTTATGAAATTAAAATTTTAATGTTTTTCATAAAAACTTATTAGAATACAACCATGCCGCATTGTCTGTGGCTGTTTTTGCACTACAGTGGC
Source organism: Miniopterus natalensis (assembly GCF_054644295.1). Classification (NCBI taxonomy): domain Eukaryota; kingdom Metazoa; phylum Chordata; class Mammalia; order Chiroptera; family Miniopteridae; genus Miniopterus; species Miniopterus natalensis. The sequence goes on along the minus strand of NC_142081.1, from coordinate 71,306,308 downwards.
AGTTGAGTAGTTGCGGCCTGGAGATCGCATATGGCACTCTCATTACTTCTCACTGTTTCTCAATGTACTGCAAAATCATAGTAACACCGTGGTAATTTGGCAGTCTTTGCTGTACCGAGGCATTTTACTTATTTGTTATTACCAGTATATACCCATCATGCCAAAACAGGAAAAGAAGAGATATGTGAACTTTAAGTGTGTTTTTAAGGCACCATGGGTTGTGGATTATTTTGTTATAAATTAAGTGGAATAATAACTCAGTAGCGTTGTTAAAATGCTGTAGCTGTGCTAAAAGAATAAATGTTAACATTAGCCAGATTATGCACTCATCACAGCGTTCCCAACACGTAAGAAAGCAACGGTCGGAAACATTTTAAATGGAATATTTTATTCACAAAAATAAAAAATGAAATGAGGCTGCAACCAAAGTAAGTTTCTGTAACTAATTTGTTAGCCATTTTCCATTGGCGAGTAAATGAAAACCTGTCCAGAGAAAATAAACTTTATTCAAGGAGTGAATTCCAGTTACTTATTCAAGGGATAATGTGATTGATGAATAAACTTCTATTAATAGTCTGTGTGGAAAACTATAAGAGAATATTTTCAAAGAAATTGAGAAAACATGAATTTATAACAACTTGAAGTACAATCTGCTAAGATGAGTTGTAACTGATGGTGGTAAAAATATGTGTGGGACAGAAAAAACTAGTTGCACAAATTTACAAAGCTTGTGAAGATGTAAGGTGTTGAAAACCTATGATTATTCATTGTATTATTAAATCAGCAAATACCTTGTAAAATATATTTGAATCTGTCATTTGTCATTGAACCATTAGTTTCAACAGTAAACCTCATTCACTTTCATAGACTTAATCATTGTCAATTCTATGAATTTTTGTCAGAACTAAAAGACAAATATCCTGATTTGCTCTACCACACAGAAGTCTGATAAGTTAGCAGTGATAAAATACATTGTGATCTATTAAGTTCATACCAAGATGGAAATTGTTCTGAATGAGAACAATTACTCTGCCCTTCAATCACTGTTACTGATACTAAAGAGCTTTGAAAATTAGCTTTTGCTGTAGACTTGATAATGTTTGTAATGAATTCAACCCAAGATTACAGGGCAAAACATTTATATGCAAAACTTATATTGCAGTAAACTCATTTCCACAACAACTAAGTTTTTGAATCACAAGTATATATTTCCCTTGCTGTCAACAATTAAAATAAGTGAGATTTTCATTCCCACACAAATTTACAGCAGATGTATTTTCTGAGTTCCAACTATAGTTCTTGCAGCATTTTTTCAGACATCAGTGTAATGCAAAGATTTTCATATTTCAAAATAACTGTGCAGTTGAGGAGCTTCCACCTAATCTTCAATTGGCAATGAATAAACTGTAATGTAATGACATGCTAAAAGCATATTTTAAGAGAAAAATCTATTAGTACTCTAAAACACCTCCCAAGTGATGGATATGCCCCCAAAATATCTTCTGCTCCTGGACTGATATCAGTATTTGGCAGTATCTAGCTATGTGAAAAGGCATTTCATTTTCAGAACTGAAATACATAAAATCTCACTTTTATTGACATTAGCAGATGAACATTTGCAATTGATTTTATAGGAACTCTGACTCTGAACCCTAATTAAGAAAAGTGCTGCCCGGCTGAGTGTGGCTCAGCGGTTGAGCATCAACCTAGGATCCAGGAGATAACAGTTCGATTCCCGGTCAGGGCACATGCCCGGGTTGCGGGCTCGATCCCCAGTCGGGGGCGTGCAGGAGGCAGCCGATCAATGACTCTCTCATCATTGATGTTTCTGTATCTCTCCCTCTCCCTTCCTCTCTCTGAAATCAATAAAGATGTATTTTAAAAAGAAAAGTGTCAATTCCCTTTCTCACCCTCCCCCCATATTTTATTCTTTTCGTTAATAGTTCTGGGTGTTCTCTATTGTTGCCGCTGTTGTTAGTTTCAAATCCATCAATACAATATTGTGGAGGAGATCTGTTTTCTCTCTTGTTATATAGTACCTACATAATATCTTTAATTTTACCTCTTGGTTTGCAAAGCCTAAAATATTTGCTTTCCAACACATTATATGAAAAGTTGCCAACCTCTGCTCTTAACATGCATACTTTCACTTACTAGTTTGTTTTGAGAAATACTTCCATAATATGTCTTTTGTTACTTATTTTTAAGAGAAAAAAAGTAAATTTAAAAGAACTCATTATTTATAAATAATGGAATATTTATGCAAACATCTAAAAACTTTTTAAAAGACAAATCAGATTTACAGTGGAAAACTTCAATGTACTAGTTTCTTACACCATTTAATGCAAACAAACAATACCAAATGCTAAGCCCAAAGGAAAACTTTTTTTGTGAGAAGTAGTTCATGAGTCTGTTTTGTTTCTGTTTCATAAGAGCGATTGTTTAAATAATCACAAAAAATCAGAACAGTATATCATTTTTTACTTTTTAATATACTTATACATTTATACTTATTTTGCTAACATTACTTCAAGTTTATAGATAATGTATAGTTTTTGTATATGTTAGAATAACGTGCAGTAAATTGATTGTAAGGCAAACAATATGCAAACTTGGCAGTTTTGAAGCTAATTCTAGTGCTAGGATATTTAGAAGGCATGTCACTTTTCCTTTACACATTTTTCAGCTTGTGACATAAAATACCGATGCTGAACTATGTAAAGTGGCTTTGATTTTTAAACCCTAGTCTTTGGAAAATTAGTATCCTTGAGTACTTTCAACAGAATTATTCGGAAACCAAACTTTCTTCAGTTTGTTTTTTGATATGCATAAAATTTACCAAATCTAATGTTAGACTTTACAGTTCTGTACCAGAGGGCTCTAGAAATAACATTGTCAGAGCATATTTGAAAATCTCATTATAGGGAATTCTAAGTTCTACATCATGGAATTATACAAGCTTTTAGCTGAAAAAGTCAAAGAAATAAATGTGGAGATCCTTTCAGTTTTTCAAATAAAAAAAAATTGTGTCTTGCTCCTGGTTATATATCTTTTTAAAGAATGGGAATTAAATTCAGGTCATGCAAGTCTCAGTCCATTAAAAACAGTCACACATTATTCATGGATTCCATATTGCAGATTTGCCCACCTGATATTTTTTTGTAAACCTAGTATCAGTACTCACAGTGCTTTCAATATCAATTGCAGACTTGTGTGGAGTGGTGAAAAATTGGGGTCACCTGACACACTCATTCATAGTTTATGTCAAAGGCAATACTTTGCCTTTTCGTTTCAGCTCTCATACTCTGAAAATGAGTACTTTTCGCAGTTCAGTGCCATGCTTTTCATATTTTTGTGCTTTTTGTTGATGATTTTGCTGTTTAAAATGGCCCCCATGAATAGTGCTGAAGTACTGTCTAAACCAGTGATTTTCAACCTTTTTCATCTCATGGCACACATGAACTAAATATTAAAATCCTGTGGTGAACCAAAAAATACATATTTTGCTGATCTGGCAAAAAAATATTTATAATTTTGATTCATTCACACTGGATAGCTATTGTTGTGTTGGCTGTTGTCATTTTTTAATTTGACGTTCCAAGGGAAAAGAGGTCCATGCCCCTGACTAAATAGTCAAGTATGTGTGTTTTAAAAATTCTTGGGCATACCAGTTGGAATTCTCTGTTCTAAGCTGCCTAGTGTTCCTAGGTGGGAGAAAGCTTTATGGAGAAAAATAAATATTAGGTAATCTTTATTCAAGCATTCCTTATAGGTCATTGACCATAAGTTCAGGGTAAATGAATAAATGATACCTACTGGAAAAGGTAACCCTAAACAGAAACCCAGGTAAAACAAGGTTATATATTGAAGACTGATGCAAATGTGAGCAGAGGCCCACAGGAACCTAAACCTGTATTTTCCCTAGGAGTTCTAGATCAGTGTTTGCTAATTCAGATGACTACAGATCATAACTACAACAAATAATGATAACTGACTGCATATCAAGAGAAATTTTACCCATTTGTCAATTCATGCATTGTTTACTATCATGTTCTTTTCAAGGTTATATTGATGAAGATATAAATTAAGGAAAACATTTGCCCTTCTGTACTTGTTTTATGTTTTCTTGTTATTTTCCTGCTAATTATCAGGTCATCACAAAATCATATAGCTTTTGTTTATTCTAGTCATAGGATGATTCTTGAATCTGGCTGTGGTTTTACCAATACATCTCATTATTCACAAGGAATCCAGGGAGGAGACACTGAGTCATGCAAATCCAATACCATTACTAAAAAAACAACTCAAAGTACGTATCAGGAGGACACATTTTACTTTAGCTCGTGTTTTCAGGAATTACTTATGACTCTTACTCTCCTTCAAATACTTGTCCTTGTTTTTCCTAATCCTTTTGCATATGCGTTAACGTCTCATTTTTCTAAAACAAACTTGAGTGGCATGATTCATCTAGAAACTGATAAGTCAAATCTCAAATCCCTTCTCTGAATTTCAACACCCTTTATAAGCTGGCCCTGTTCCACCTATCCTTAATTTGTCCTATTTATTCTCTAATGCACATCATTTGTTACTACCCTGATGACTTTCTCACTGTTTATTCTCACTTACTGTATACATACTCATTTGCTTTTGCTCATGCTGTCTTCCAATACCCTTCAGAATCTAACTTAGAGCCCATATTAGTTTACAAATTGTAATATGATAACTTCATTTGTAAATATAACTTAAAAATTCTTACCCAGTTGCTAGGGCATTAACAATATCTTTTACTTCTTAAAATCTACCTTATAAAATTATGTTACATGAAGTATATGTTTTAAATACATTTTAAAAATATTTACATGAAAACACTGTAGTAAATCATTTAGGTGTGAAATAATGTAATATCTTATAGGGGGATATGATTTTTTGATATGATATTGTGTGTTAGTTGAACCCATTACTAAATTTTGATAATTTTAGTGTTTGAACATACGTATTTCTTTCCATTGAGAACCCCATAGAATATTTGATAGAATGTTAGATTTTTGAACAAACAAGAAAAAATATGTAATCTAGCAGTCATGTTTTACAAATGAGGAATCTTAGCAATAACTCCTTATTTCCAAATACAATTAAAATAAGAGGTTTAACCTTTTTACACAGATTTATTTGTTTTAAAGCAATAAATCTAGTGAAATTTCAAGAAATTTGTTATGTTGTAAAGTGGTAAAAGAGAGCTGTGTAAAATAAGCTGACACCTGCGATCTAATTTATGAAAATAATGGCAGTTTCTTTCTAAACGGTTTTAATATGTAATATTAAATTGTAATAACAATTATTGTAGGTATTCCTTTTTTATAGAAAATTTAGACAACACAGAAAACTGTAGAAAGGAAAATAAAAACTCCCATAAATCTCAACACAAATACTGGTAAAGTTTTAACAGTCTTCCTCTTAATCAGGAACTCTGTCTCCTTACCCTTTTCTCTGTGAACAATGATTCTCATAGGAAATTGCCTTTTTTAAAAAACAATGCACATATTATAAGCTGCATAATATTTTATCAAACATAATTTTGCAGCTATTGTTGAAAGTTAAAGTTGCTCAAAGTATTTCGTTACAATGTTTTTCAACTCACCCATAAATATTTATATCTGATTATATCTTCCTATAGATTTTTGAAGGATTATTGTTCCAAATAATATGAAAATGTAAAGCTTTTAACAAATTACTTTTTAAAAAGTTAAACCTTTAACTCTTTAATATACCTAGAATGTAATGTTTCTGTGTATAAACCGCAAATCCAATTTTTTATAAAACAGCTTTTCCAGTTTCATTTTTACAGTAATATTGGTTTGTAATACTTTAAAATATATGTAATTCTTCTATTTTCTACAGTGTGTTTCAGGCCTTTTTTTCTTCTGGTGGTTCATTTTTTGTTGTTGGTAGTGGTGGTGTTTAAATAACAGAATATTCTATTTATTACAGATTTAGACTTGATAGGAAATGTACAATCTTACCTGTGTCCTTTTTAAAAAATATAAAATTTTCAAATGAGCATTAAAATCACCTTTTTAATGTCCAAGATCAACCCCAGAAGGAATTTTTTTTTTTTTAATTTCTAGGTTTAACGTAATTGGGGATGAATTTAGTCTTTCCATTAGGGATAACAATGAAGCATTATAGTTTATCTTTTTCTGTAGATTATACATTATAATGTTTGCTAATTATTGCTTACAGAAAGTTATTTTTGGAGAGGGATTTTTTATGTGTTTCACTTATTATTATTATTATTTTAATTCTCGCCTGAGAATATGTTCATTGATTTTAGGGGGTAGGGAGGAGAGAGATAGAGAGAGAAACATTGATGTGAGAGAGAAACATCAATCGATTGCCCCCGTATGCACCCCAACTGGGGATCAAACCCACAACCTACGTATATGCCCTGGCCAGGAATCAAACACACAACCTTTTGGTGTACTGGACAATGCTCCAGTCCACCTAGCCACACTGGCCAGGGCTTAAATACTATTCTAAGTTAATTCTTGTGGGTTTTTAACATTAGTCAGGGACTTAGATTTTAGAACTTTGAGATTATATTTTTGCAGTTAGAATTTGGAATTGCAAAGAAAAACTCAATTTTGATAATAAATTTTTAAAAAGCAGCATTTATTTCTTTTGGAGAACAACTCTTAATATTGTTACCTGCGATATTTGTTATTTAAGAAAAAATAATTTTATTTATGAAATAATATTTTTAAGATTTTCTAAATGTCTACATTTATTTAAATAAATAATACACATGTTTTTTTCTATTCACTACTTTAAAACAGTCCACAGAATGAACATTTTTTTAAGAAATGAGTAAGCATCTTCATATAAAATTTTTCTTCATTTTACAACAAGCATGTTTAAGGCTATTTTAAGACAAAATAACACTTGATTTATTACACCTTTGAAATAAACTACTTGACATAAATCACAGTATTGGATTTATACCAGGTTTAATTAACTATAGTCTTATTGATAGTTGGCGTTATATTAGAATATTTGGTGTGTTTCCAATTCTGTTTATAGTTCAAATTTTGAGTACTTGTTTCAACAAACATTTCCTAAAAGTTAAAAAAATGCGTAGTATCTTTTTTCTGAAATTGATGAAGAGGAAACTGATAATAGTTTGTCAACGTCTTGGAGTTCAAAGGATATCTCTTTTGAAATGGACTACTGATATATATACTGTGGCATGTGTGTCATGATACGTGTATGTAACCTATTTATGCATACCTTTTTCAGACATATTATTTGTGGCGAAATTAGTGTTTCAATTTTATCTGGAAAGTGACACACAAAACTTGATATAATAAAATTAATATTAATTGTTTAATTGCCTTAATTAGCATTCTAAGGAACATATTCCATTTAGTTTTTCCAACTTATGGTGTTGTGTTCTTTTAACTGTATTGTACAGCCTCTCTTAATACTTAATCCAACAAATATTTAATGAGTACTTATTATATGCCCAGCTACTTGAAATAAAATGGTAAAACAGGACCTGTAAAAAATTCCTGCTTCCATGAAGCTTATGGCCAAGAAAACTAAGAAACAACTAAATTACTAACATAGAGAAGGAAGTTTTGAGCAGTGATATTTGTAAAGAAGTAAGCCATGTAAAGGTGGTGGTTTTAGGGAAAGAACATTCTAGCAAAAAGAGCTAGGGTATTTCAAGAAGGACATTGTAGCTGCAGCATACAAAGCAAAGGGGCAAGGTTTTAAGAGATAAAGTCAGAGAAGTAGACTGCACCCTGAACATGAGAGACATTGTAAGCCCTATTTAGGAGTTTGGATTTTATTCTAAATGTGTGAGGACTTTGACCAGGAAAATGATGTAGTGTTCATTTTTTTTAAAGCATAAAGACAGCTAGAAGATGACTTAACATTGCCAGATATCAAGACCCATTGAGAAAGTGTGGCATTGCTGAAGAGATAGACAAGTAGATCAATGAAATAGAAAAAGCTGTTCAATAAGGAGACCAAGTACAAACCCAAATGTATACAGTTAGTTCATTTATGATGAAGGTGACCCTGCAGTGCAGTTGTGAAAATACAGTCTAGGTTAACTGAATTGCCAAATGGGAAAACATATATATCTTTGCTCTTTCCTCAAACCATTGTTAAAAAGCAGTCATAGATTGCAGATATGAATGTCAATGGTAAGAAAAAAGTTGTTGGGAAAAAAGGAGAATGCCTTTATGACATTAAAGTAGGCACATGTTTCTAAAGTGGGACATCAGCTCTAACCATAAAGCAAAAAGTGAAAAATTGGAACATTAAAATTAAGAACTTCTGTTCATCAGTAGACACCATTAACAAAGTAAACAGTCCAAAAAATGAGAAAATATTTTTGCAATACATATATTTGATGAGGACTTATATTCAAAATATGTACTGAATGCTTTTAAATCATTAAGGAAAAGCTATAACCCAATATATTAGGGGGCCAAATAATTGAACAAGATTTCATGAAAGAGAATATCCCAAAGGCCAATAAGTTCCTTTGATTAGTTATCAGGGAAATACAAATTTAAAAAGTAATATGACCACTTACATCCACCGGCATGACAGGTGAAAAAGACTGATAATAGTATTGTGTTGACAAGAATGTGGATTAACTTTAACTCTCATACACCACTGGAAGAAGTGTAAATTGGTACAACACATTAGATCATTTGGGAACATCTCATAAATCTGAACATACACTTACCATACATGTGGCTTAGCAGTTCTATTCCTATAACATACCAACAGAAATGAGTGCCTGTATTCACCAAAAGATATGTGCAGGAATGTTTATAGCAGTACTATTAGCAATAGTCCCAAACTGAAAAGTACTCAATGCTCATCAACAGTAGAATGTAAAAATCTTGTTACACTCACACAGTGAGATACTATGCAGCAATAAGAATGAGTTAACTAAAAATTCAGTGTGACTGAATCTGACAATAAAACCAGGCATAAGAGAATGAATACTGTATTATTCTATTTATATGTAGCTCAAAATCAAACAGACTAATCTCTAATATTAGATATCAGGATAGTGCTTGGTATTGGTGAGAATGGGGAGTATGAAATGGGACACAGAGAGACAACTTTTAATGCTCTTATTCTTCATCTGGGTGGTAGTTACATGGGTGTGTTTTTGAAAATTTAAGATATATACTTAAAATTTTCACTTTTTATTACATATGTAATATATATCCATAAGTGTTAAAATAGCAATATAATTTGTAGAAATTTATGAATGTAAGAAGGGAAATGTGTACACTTGATAAGGAGTTTCAAGACACAGCCATGATCAGTTTTCTTTATAGGTAAAGTATTACAGTAATTATCATGGAAAACTAAATAGTAATTTAACCCTTAATAGTAAATGTAATACTTGTTTTTCATTTTATCATTCTTTATCACGCTTTCTAATAGAAAAAGGACGAGTGTCCAGGATCATCTGTTTTTGTAAAAATGTACAACCACAATAGAAGTATAAATAAATATATTCTGATAAGTCAACTTTATATAGTTTAGTAACATAAAAGTTTTCATTTCAACCTTTGAAACCAGCCATTTGTTTAGATAATAACTTTGGAGTCTCTGTCTACATATTTGATGAGTAAATTATGAATAATAATTGAGTGTATCTTGTACCTGGCAGAGGGACTACTAATAAACAAAAAAGAGAAAGTAAAGTTTATATTGTTCAATTATTATCAGCTTTGAGTGATGCACATATAATAAGGAAATCCTGTATAATCAGGGTTTCAGGAAATTTCTTGAACAACATCATCACCTGATTTTAGCAACTTTTAGACTTGGACAATTTTTCTTTTAAATATAAGCTCAAAGAAATCATATTGCAAAATTGCAGGGAACATATCACAGTCTATTGGGAACTGGAACACTAGGCAGAACCCCTGTGCACTGGCAAATTTTAAAAAATAATAAACCTAACAACACCATAAGGATTAAAATAATTTCTCTTGAGACTGTTTTCATAGCTTTAAGGTAACAAATATTGTCCGTTTGTATTCTTTATTGGCCATTTTTGGAGTACTGTTTAAAAGTTTGTATGGACATTGCAAAGAGGAGTTAGTAGATAGCTTTTAAGATAAAGGGGGGAAATTATTAAGTGTAAGTAGAAAGATTAGAAATGTAAAAGTAATAATGAAATAGTATATGAAGATAATTAGGGTTGAGCGATAGATGAAGAAAATAAAAAATATAGTGTCGAGAAGTGGGTTTGTTTCTGAAGATAAGAACGAAAATAATAGAGGATTGATATTTAATACAAGTGGATATAGTTTATAATGTCCACGTGTCAATTTATATTTATTTTTAACATAATTTTTTCAGCAAAAGCTCATTTGAAATACTTAAGCTTGTTAAAGTAAGATCAAGGCAATTTACATAGCAAGGAAATACTAGTACAAACACTTTTAATATGTTTTTGTGGAAGCTTTGATTTTGATTTGATATTCTTTTGAGAGAAAACAGCAAGGTGCTACTTAGGTCAGCTGTCCCAAGAGTGGCACACATTCCTTTATGCAGGATGAAGAAATGAATCATTAACATTACCTGTTTATAAATACATATCATATTTCTAACATTCTAACTCCTTATTATATTAAGTTTATGCTTGTTTGTTAGAGAATTACATTCCTTTATTTAACCTAAACATCTCATAATAATTATATAAAATATTAATCTGTGAGAGTGCACATTTCCTATAACTGTGAACATGTAGATCAGATTTTTTCTCATGGATGTTATACATGAAAAAGTATATTTCATAGAGTTGATATATGAAGCTATTATTTATTAATATTGAGAAAGTGCAGGTAATGAGAAGGACAGGTCTATATATTATGGCCACAACTTTTTAGCCATATGATTTTGGTGTAGTTTACTTTGGTTCGGTTCTTAATGTTTAACATCCTGATTTTATGAATTTTCAAAGGTAAACATTTTTCTTAGATTTTTAAAAATAAGGGACATTAATATTAATTAGAGCTATCTTTTAGACATTTTAATTATCTATTGAATATTACATTAATAAATTACTAGAATATTTTGACTAAAAGCAGTACAACAATTCATTTTACACTATTTTAGTAATGGGAGTTAGTTATTCCAAAACACTTACTACTTGCAAATGCTACCTAGTGTGTATATATTAAGTATACTTTTATATTTTAGCGTTTTATGGACAATCTAATAGTTTGGGGTTTGAAGTTATTAAGCACAAGAATTCATGAATTTGTAGTTTCTTTTAATAATGGTGTTATTTCTAGTACCCTAATTAATGTTTGATTGAGAATCATTTCATTTGTTTTAGTGCTAGTATTTATCAGTATTTTGCCTGACTTGTTATTAAGTAAAATTTGCAGAAGTGAATTGAAAATTTTAAAACATTTTACATAACATTATACATCTCTCTTCCATTATGTTGTTTTATTTTGCAAGCAGCGTTTTGTGTTCGTTCATTGTTCAGAAGCACTGACATTTTCTTTTGGATTTATTGCTATTTACACTGCTGTTTCCATGACAACAGATTTTTCTCATACATGCTTCTAGATGATTTTTAAAAATCAGATTCCTCATTATAATATGTTAATAATTTTTAAAAAGTATTGCCAATTGGTTAACCAAGTATATCCTTGCTTCATTTCAAAGAATTAAATGTAATGGCAATTGTAGCATTGACTTTTTGAGTACTATCTTAGTACTGGAAAATTGCTCATTTTGTGTTATTTTTCTAACAAATTTCTCAAATCTTTAAATTGAATAGTCTTCATTAGACTTTACCAGAAGCAATTTGAACCTATTATATTTTAAAACATAAATTTCAAATATTTTTCTTACTAGATGCTGAATTACTATTAGAGCATTTTAGGATCATTTTCTGTTAATTGTTAAAATATGGAAGGCAAAGTGCAACAAAGCATTATATAAAATTCCCAATGTCCTCTATTGGTTTTATAGATGGAAAATTTGGTCCAATCTGTAATGTTTAGCTTTGGTATATACTTTCTAGATGTTGAAACCAGCAGACGTTACTGGCTAATAGACATTACATTCAATAATAGACATTTTAAGAGTATCTTTTATATTCTTGAAAATTAGTTCTAGGTAAAAGTATCCCGGAAAGAGAAAGTATAAATCATTTTCTATTTAACATGAGATAATTATATTTTAAAAGTTAATTGATTCTTTTCTGTAGAGTATGTAAATTGGGAGTAGTGTATTTGGTGCTTCTTCAAATGAAGTTTACATATAAGAACTATATATACAATTTTTTCTGCTTCGTAAATCATGACATCTACAGAGAGTAAAACCACAATTTGAACAACTTTGCTATTATGTAAATTTATTTATTATGTCACATTCATTATGTGCATACTGTAGCTTTTTAATTTTGGTTTTTCATTTATGAAAAAATTAGGCATGTTTTACTTTGAAGTTTTACATTTCGTTGCTGTTTCTGATATCCCAATAAAAAGTGTTAATCTTTTCACAGTCCTCTTAAAGCAAAGGTGTATGAAAAAATTACATTTTTATTTTCATTAATCTCTATCTGAAATGAAGGATTTCTTTCAATTATGAATATAGGCCACAAACTACAATATTAATAGTTGTGTCTATTACATTGCTACCAATAAACCACAGATATTTTACTATCACATTATAATTATTGAAGATAACCAGAAATGAGTGTGATTCTGTTTCAATAAAACTTTATTTATAATCATATACTTTACCAAGTATTCCCCCTGATATTACCAGTACCCAGCTGGCACCATATGTAGTTTTTACAATAATATTGACTATGTTCCCATGATTATTTTGTAACTACTAATCTATACTTCTCAACTCTTGATTTTTTTCGCCACTATGCTGTACACCTGAAACTAATAGAAAATAATATTAAATATAAACTGTAATTGAAAGGAAATTAAATGTAAAAAACTTTATCTACATAAACAGACAGTGACCTGGATTTCGCCTGCAGGCCCTATTCTGCTGACCCCTGATTTAGACTCTTGCCTCAGAATCACCTTCTCTCCTTACATCCCAGCTTTTGCATCTTGCTTCTTTATAGTTAGAAGTATACTTCTGTGAAAAAGTATTAAGAGCATTCCTAAACAATGCAAATAATAGGACTGACTTTGCATTTATTAGAACATAAACTTGACCTTAAAAGTAGTTCCCAAAAGAAGTCTTAACTAAATATTTTGTTTAATTATGGATGGAGTAGCTTCCCATTGAGATAGTATACATTCAGATTTAAAATATTTATTTATTTATTTATTTACTTATTTATTTATTTATTATTGAAGTTATTGGGGTGACATTGCCTAATAAAATTTTATAGGTTTCAGATATACAGTTCTATAACACATCATCTGTATATGTATTGTGTGTTTGCCATCCCAAGTCAAGTCTCTTCCCATCGTTATTTACCCCCCCTTTATATTCTTCTCCCTCCCCGACCCCCCTTCCCTGTGGCAAGCACCATACTGTTGTCTATGACACGAGTCTTTCCTTTTTTCTTTCCTTAACCCCTTTACCCTTCTCACCCAGCCTCCAGCCTCCTCCCCTCTGACAGCTGTCAGTCTGTTCTCTGTAACTGTCTTTCTCTGACTGGCTTACTTCACTTAGCATAATGCTCTCCAGGTCCATCCATGCTGTTAAAAACGGAAAGATTTCCTTCATTTTTACAACTGAGTAGTATTTCATTGTGTAAATGTTCCACAGCTTTTTTTACCCACTCATCTGCTGATGGGCATTTGGACTGCTTCCAGATCTTGGCTCTTGTAAATAGCACTGCAGTGAACATAGGGGTGCATATATTCTTTCAAATTAGTGTTTTGGATTTTTTGGATACATTCCCAGAAGTGGAATTTCTGGGTCATAAGGCAGTTTCATTTTTAATTTTTGAGGTAACTCCATACTGCTTTCCACAGTGGCTGCCCCAGTCTGCATTCCCACCAGCAGTGCATGAGGGTTCCCCTTTCTCCACACCCTCACCAACACTTATTGTTTGTTGATTTATTGATGGCAGCCATTCTGACGGATGTGAGGTATTATCTCATTGTGGTTTTAATTTGCATCTCTCTGATGATTAGTGACTTTGGGCATTTTTTCATATGTCTCTTGGCCATCCGTGTGTCTTCTTTGGAGAAGTGCCTATTCAGATCCTTTACCCATTTATTAATTGAATTGTTTTTTGGTGTTCAGTTTTATAATTTCTTTATAAATTTTGGATATTAAGCCCTTATAAGATGTATCATTGAATATGTTCTCCCATTTAGTGGGTTTTCTTTTCATTTATTGATAGTTTTCTTTTCTGTGTAAAATATTTTTAATTTGGTACAGTCCCATTTTTTTTTTTCTTTCCCTTGCCTGAAGTGATATATCAGAAAAAATACTGCTGTGAGAAATTTCAGATTTTATTGCCTGTGTTTTCTTCTAGGATTTTTATAGTTTTTAGTCTAGAGTTATTCTTGTGTATGGTGTAAGTAGGTGGTCTAGCTTCATTTTTTTGCATGTATCTGTCAAATTTCCCGGTACCATTTATTGAATAGACTCTCTCCACCCCGTTGTATGTTTTTGCCTTTAATATTAATTAACTATAAAATTGTGGGTTTATTTCTGGACTCTCTGTTCTGCTTCATTGCTCTTAATGTCTGTTTTTATGCCAGTACCATGTTGTTTTGATTACTATGGCCTGTAATATAGTTTGATATCAGGTAGTGTGATTACTCCAACTTTCTTTTTCTTTCTCAAGATTGCTGTTGATATTCAGGGTCTTTTGTGGTTCCATACAAATTTTAAAAATATTTGTTCTAGTTCTGTGAAATATGCCGTTGGTATCCAGATAGGAATTGCATTGAATCTATAGATTGTTGTTCGGTAATACGGACATTTTAATGATATCAGTTCTTTCTAACACAGTGTATGCTTCCACTAGTTTGTATCTTCTTCATGTTTCAGTGTCTTGTAATTTTCTGAGTACAGGTAGCTTTTACACCCTTGGTTAAATGTGTTCCTAGGTGTTTTTTGTTGTTGTTGAAGCAGTTATGAATGGGATTGTTTTCTTAGTTTCCCTTTCTGATAGTTCATTATTAGTGTATAAAAATGCAACTGATTTCTTGGATATTTACTTTGTATCCTGCTACTTTACTGAAATCATTTATTCTACTAGTTTTTTTCTGGAATCTTTAGGTTCTCTATATCAGCATCATGTCATCTGCAAATAATAAGAGTTTTATTTTCTCCTTTCCAATTCAAATGCCTTTTATATCTTCTTCTTGTCTAGTCACTGTGGCCAGGACTTCCAGTACCAGGTTGAATAAAAGTGGTGAAAGCAGACATCCCTATCCTGTTCCCAATCTTAAGGGAAACACTTAGTTTTTGCCCATTGAATATGTTGGTCATATATGGCTTTTATTACATTGAGATATGTTCCCTTTATTTGCACTTTGCTGAGAGTTTGTATCATAAATGGGTGCTGGATTTTATGGTGTATTCCTTCTAAAAGAGTCTTAATTGTACATAGCGATATTTCCCAGAACATAGCCTCTGGAACAGTAGTTGGTACAGACCAAAATCCTCCAAGAAAAAGTGTTCTGTAGTCAAGCAAGTTTGAAGAATGATAGATGTTGTATATTTCCTAGGATTTCATGAAGTGCATTATTGAATGAAATGTTCAGGGTGTTAACATTGAGTTAATCAACCAGAAAACCAAAATAGTAAATCTTTCTGTATTTCTCCTCTTTTATTGAACATTCCTGGAACTCCCTGTTCTGACCACTAGACTCTCTTTTCCATTTTCTTCCAAGTCTATTCTTTCATGTTTCCTGAAGATCTAGCTTCGAACCTGTCCTGTTCTGTTTGTGTTCTGTGCTCCTGTATACATGAATAAAGGCCTTCAGATACAAGTACAGAAATTACATCTCTTTAATCTTCACATCTAAAGAATGTATCAGATTCACAGTGGGCACAGCTAAACTTAATTTATCCATCTTGTGCCTCATTCTATCAATAGCAATACCATTATCCCAATCATAAAGATTTAGAACTTTGGGGGTACCTTTCAATCTTTTTTTCCATTGCTTATCATGTCCAGTCATTTGCTAAGTATTGACAGTTTTGCCTCTAAAATATATTTTGCATCTGTTCGACTCATTGGAACTATAACTTTCATTGACTCTTACCTGAATTGTTGAATAAATTCTTACTCTATCAGCAGTCTCATTCTTGATGTGTTTCATGCAAGTAGAGCAGCTATTGCTCCATTCTCCTGCTCAAATATTTGTTTTTTCACATCTGCCACTAAATTCAGACTTTTTTTTTTTTAATCCTCACCCAGGGATATGTTTTTAGAGAGAGAAGAAGGGAGAGGGAAAAGGAAAGAGAAACATCCATGTGAGAGAGAACCATCAGCTGGTTAGCTCCCATCAGGGGATCAGACCTGCAAGCTGGCTCTGTGCCGTTGCCAGGAATCGAACCTGCAACCCTTAGATGCACAAGATGACATTCCTGCCAACTGAGCCACGCTGGCCAGGGCTCTTACTCTTTAATGCAGTATTTGTAGCTCTCTGCCTCCTATTCTCTTAAAATACATCTATAAGTGTCTAAAATGTACTCATATTTTAATACCCAGCCAAATTTAATGCCCTATTCTGCATGAATCCTTTCTGGAGATGTGTTATACTTTATCAGATTCTTTCAGGATAAAGAAATGCTGTGTTGCCCATCCAGGCGTGGCTCAGCGATTGAGCATCGACCTAGGATCCAGGCGATCGGGGCTTGATTCCCGGTCAGGGCACATGCCCAGGTTGCAGGCTCCATCCCCAGCAGGGAGTGTGCAGGAGGCAGCCGATCAATGACTCATCATTGATGTTTCTATCTCTCTCTCCCCCTCTCCTTTCCTCTCTCTGAAATCAATAAAGGTGTATTTAAGAAAAAGAAAAAAAAAAGAAATGCTGTGTTTATTTCATTATAGCACTAAGCACAATGCCTTAGACATACTAGGTATTCTTTCAGTATTTTTTAACATCCCAAAGAATGGATGAAAGGGAGGGAGGGAGGGAGGGAGGGAGGGAGGGAGGGAGGGAGGGAGGGAGGGAGGGAGGGAGGGAAGGAAGGAAGGAAGGAAGGAAGGAAGGAAGGAAGGAAGGAAGGAAGGAAGGAAGGAAGGAAGGAAGGAAGGAAGGAAGGAAGGAGAAAAATTTTTTTCATAGCATTGTTAAAGATATAAATATTTAATGTGTTGTCACTGAATAAAATTTATGGAACAGCCTTTAAATTATATCATCCTTCTTTGCCACACATTCAATTTGATCCTAACTCTGCCCACTTTGATACTAATTCACAGGTCATCCTATTGTAGAGTGCTTTACTTTGCTAATCTAGACAGCTTTCATGTCTTTAAACATATGTAACTTTTTTTCTTTCATTTTAAAATTTAGGATTCAATTTTTTAATTTAAAGATGATTTTAAAAATTAAGTCATTTCATTCACTTGTTCATTAAATTATTTTTTAGGATTCTTCTTCATTGTATATAATATATAGATGATTTTTAGGCACTGACTTACCCTGCTAGTGACTTGCTACCTTATTATTGTCATCATCTCTATGACAGTTCTTTCCATCACACTGAAGGTACTGAGTTTGCATAATATATAGTATAATAGTGTGAAGTTTGCTTAAGTGTATATAATAAACACAGGTAAAATATGAATAAACGACTTTGGTATGTATGTTTAAAAATGTGTGTGTTTTAGAAATTTCTGTTGGTTGAATCTTGGTGTTTATCATACACAGGTCGGATACAGGCTTATTCTGTTCTTAGATCAAATCCACAATTAGAGACTTCCGAACTACAGATCTTTTCACATCATGATGAATGAAAGGTTAAGGTTGGTGGTGTGTGGGTAGGCTAAGCAGCCATCTCAGATGGTGAATAAAAAAAAAATTGAATTTATTTAAGGAAAAGGGGATGGTAGATACCCAGAGGGAAGGGTTGCGCAGCACTGAGTCAAAGGGTATTGGGTCCATGATGGCAGCAAAAATATACTTGGGACAGTGAAAGAAGGAAGATACGTAGAAGCAACAGGAGAGCCTAGGCTGGGCTGCTTTGGCTTGCAGAGAAGTCAGAGGGAGAAGGGGGCCTTGGAGACAGGTTCAGGGAGTAAGCCCAGGATGAGCTGCTGCTGCCCATTGCTCCCCTAGTTACAAGTCTGGTGGGGTCCTCTCAGAGGGAAGAAGGAGGGAGATGGTGCTGGTGTGCTCTCCTGGCGGGGAATGCACACTGGGTCCTTTGTCCTGAGCTTATTTATCTCTTGCAGGTGGAATTCTTAGGGGAGGTCTCAGGGGAGGGTCTCAGTAGAATATCCATCAGCTTTCCAGTTGTGCTATTTTGGGTAAAGGTCTCCACTGATTGGTCAGTGCCAGGACAGAGGGTCATTCGTTAATGTCGCAGGTCCTAAGGCAGCCATGGTGTCACTTGTCTGGTTTTGTTGCCTTTCTGGGCCTGGAGCTGAAATACAGCTGAGGCCTAGATGTTATCTTTAGAGAGTAAACGCTCAGAGAGTCTAAAACCGCATGACCAGCAATATGCTGGGGGAGGACAGGTTTCCCAGGGGACAAGGTTCTTGTTTTCTCTGTTTTGCCCCTTGCTAGGCATCTGGGGCTTTATGCCCTGATGAGTTTCTGTACCTGTCCCATTGTCTTTGCTCTGCTCCTGCCTAACAATGAATATTTATGGAAATTGGTGACCTTAACCCAAGTTTTTTCTGTTATTTCTTTATAATAAAGAACATATCACTCTGACTTTCAAGGAAGAACAAAGTATTTTTTAAAATACTAAGAAAAATTATATACTAAGTCCTCAAGAACATTTTACTTTATGCTCAATAAAAGAAATAAAAATATTATTTTTAGAAAGAAGTTAATAAAAAAATGATGTAGTCATCTTTGTGAGAGAAACCAATGACCTTATCTTTTGCAGTCAGTGCCATATTAGTTATAATTAACTAATTAGTTATTAAGTTAATACGAACAACAGCTCTTACTGTATTTACCCAAAAGCATCTGGACTCTAATAGCATTGCTTGTAAGTAATAGAATATATTAAAGATCACTTGCCTTACTAGAAGCATTTGTTTTTTTCCTTCTGTTTGGTGTAACTATTGTTATGCTAAAGACTTGGCTTTGTTTAGGACCTAATTTTATCCCTTAGAGTAGCTTAAGTTATTCTTCAAAGGAAGGGATTTTTATCACAGATGTTTTGTGTGGTGTTTTTAATGTGTAAATTTGTAATCATAAGGTGGTACACTTCTGTTTTGGTTTTGTTTCTGGAAGTTCTGGTGTAGAGGTGAGCGTGATGAATACGTGGCTGTAGTAAAATGGAAAAGCATCAGAGAACATTCTCCTGTGAATCGGCTGCCTGGTTATTTAGAATACTGGTTTGATCTGACAAAGCGAAGAACATAGTGATTTTAGTATGAAGTGAACCAAGGCTATTTTAAAATGTTCCCAAAGAATAGAATTCATGAATTTCAACAAAAATCATGACATATATTGATTAATCAAACCTTTCGTAGCTTCTGTTATTTTACTTATTACTTTCAAAATTATTTTTGGACAAATTTATGAAAAACACTCTAAAAATTTGAATCAAGCTGGGATAGCTGTCTTTAGACACAGTACTATAAAAAGTAACAGCCTAACATGAGCAAAAGGCTGCATAGCAGGAAACATGCTTCAGTTATTAATTCAGATCTATTAACTGCTGTGACAAGATTTGTAGAAATCATCAGGTATGCCACTTAGAGCCTAGTTTTGACATTAATCTATTTTTTCAAGTTAAATAGATGTGCCCATTATCTGTTAATTAAGTAGATTCTATAAAATTTGGAAATTATTAATCTCTTATTTGTTACAACATAAAACAAATGGAACTTATGATAAATCTGTGCTTAAGGAATGTCACATCTCTTATCCTATTCACTTTAGCCCATAGCAATCAGGACTGCTCTTCAATTAAGAAATTGGGGCCCTGCCTCTGTGGCTCAGTGGCTGAGCGTTGGTTCAATTCTCATCCAAGCCGTTCAGGGCACATGCCCGGGTTGCAGGCTTAAGGCAGCCGATCAAGGTTTCCATCTCTCTACCCTTCTCTCTTCCTCTTTCTCTAAAATCAATAAAAACATTTTAATAAAAGAAATTGTGAACTGCTAGTTGGGAGATTCATTGCAACATTAACACAGAAACCTAACTCATCCCAAATCACTAATATGTATTGGAGCTTTTTGTAACATGTCAGTAAATCTCTTTATATGTATAATCTAGCTTGTTTGGATTAGTATGAAAATGAAATTCAGGAAATTTCGGATAACCATCAAATGATTGATTAAAATATTTCAGACTTTAATTTTATTTGGTATCAATTATCCAATACAAAATATCACGTGTAAACATTTCCTTAAAGGATGGTTGTTTATCTCTGCAGAAGCTATTTAGGTTCAAGGTCAGCACTGGTCAAGGTTTTTTTTTCCAGTGAGGTCTAGAGGAGGGGACTGTGATTTAAATCCAGCAGTGTGGCCTAACTTTGGTTAAGCATGACAAGTTCTTGGCTTTCTTAAGGCAAATTTATTCCCCAAGTCTGTCTTACTGATGTTGGATTTACTTCCCTTGATGAACTGCAGATTCAAACTGTTATTTTAAGGCCTATTGGAGTAATTTTATGCTCTGAAAGATTAGCTATCCCAATTCAAAAATTCCATATATTCTGAACCTACAGAAGTGTTTGGGGCTAAAGAAAGTGTAGAGTTTATTTAGGTATTGATAATACAGCACTGGCCTGAGAGTTGTAAGGATGCGATTTTTAAAAAATATGTCTTTATAGATTTCAGAGAGAGGAAGGGAGAGGGAGAGAGAGAGAAAGAAACATCAATGATGAGAGAGCCATTGATCGGTTGCCTCCTGCACACCACCTGCTGGGGATTGAGCCCTCAACCCGGGCATGTGCCCTGGCCCAGAATTGAACCTCAGTCTCCTGGATCCTAGGTCGATGCTCAACCACTGAGTCATGCTGGCCGGGCAAGATTTATTTTCTAAGAGGTGATAAATAACTTGGAATTTATTAGAAGTCTGTAATTACTGTATTATAAATATTATCTTCTATCTACTTTAATAATTTTATCTGATAATGCTGTCAATTATAATGTTTTTAATGTTCTTTGATTACTTGGTCAGTATGTTTTAGATAAGCATCTATTTTTATGTACAACTGATTTTTTAAAAGTTTTTAATTTAACTGAATTCCCAATTTTTAAATATTTTTAATACCAATAAAATAAGGAAAATGAGATTTTATAAAAGGCTGTTTAAACGAGTCCTGTTTCTCTAAATGAATTATAAATTGTAAAGTGTAATAAAATAACTAAAATACCATGTTTTAATTATGTATAATAGTGTATTTTTTGTTAATATACATTATGAATCTCAAGGATATGGGAATATTATTAGGAACATTTTAAAATGCAGTTGAGAAAAATTAAAAATTAGACCAAATTATACTGTTTAGAAATAATTATTTTTAAAATTTGCTATACATTCTATTTCATTCTTTTTCTTATGCATATATATATTTTATATATTGTTTAAAAATGAGATTTCACTTGGTAGGAGTGGATTAAAGAAAATCTGTTCATTTTACTGTTCAGCTCCTTTGTAACTCATGTGTAGTTTAAACACTGTTCAGCTGTTTCTGATTTCCTCAGATGTATAAGATGTCTTGGTTCTCCTCTCATCTTTATATATGAGTTTGCCTGTTAGCCTGTCTAAATAGGATTTACTACAGACCTTTCTTCAGTATGCTTGTCGTCATCTGTTTTGAATATCTCTAGTCAAGCACTCCCGGACTCTCAAACCAGAATTTCTGTAGTCACTGCTGTACCACCTCGGATCAGAAGCCAGTTTTTTTGCTGCTTAGCGCAAGTGGAGGCAGGGATGGTTCAGGGATTAATTAATACCCTTTTTCCTTCCTATTACATTTCAAAGAACTACCCTATCTCTTATTCTAGTAACCTCCCTTGCTTCTGTTTGCTGCCTAAGAATTAGAACTAACCTGTGTTTTCTGTGAGTTTGGGGTGATGTTTTATTTTGTGCATTCCATTCATTGTCATTTGTAAATTCAAGAGCTATTTATTGGACACTTACTATGTATAGGGCATACTTCAAAGCCCTGGGATGTGGCAGTGAAGTCATACAAAGCCACTGCCCTTAAGGGAAGTGAAAGAATTGAACAAATACTGAATAGCATGAGTAAGATTTTACAAAAGTATAATGTAGTACTAGAGTAAAAGGTGCACATGATAGGACCTGCTTTCATAAGAATTTTTCATGAATTCTGGTTCAATAAGATAGCCTTCCAGTATTTTGAGACAAGATATTGAAGTGTCTCTCTTCTTGAACTGTATCTGTTTGCTTAATATGCAAAACTTCACTGAAAAGATTGAAAATATGTTTCTTGTTAATTCAGGTTTTCATACACACATGTAAAAAATGTTAAAAATGTAATTAGTCACATTACCACTGAGATAGATTCCTATATAATGGAAATAAAATTTGTTGAATATTTTTGTGATGTCCACATGTAAGCTGCATGGTATAGTTATAAATTGTGTTGTGGACCATGAGGTAGTTGACATTCAACTGATAATAGAAAGTCACCTGAAATTCTACAGGTGAATAACACATGCTATATTGCTGTTTATAAGTAATGAGTAGTTTACACTTACCTAAATTATAATTGATTCATATGCCTTTCAGAAAGTTATGGTTCAGAAAAATTCATTTTATGCAATATCTAAATTTGAATATAAAGAGAGATTTACCCATACTAAAAATCGAAGAACTATTTAAAACATGTTATTAAAGAATTAGCCAAAATGCTCAAGGTACCCAGTGTTTTGGTTTGTCTCTGCTATTCTATTATCTGGGTTTTTTTCATTTAATTTGTCATAAACCTCTTTATTACAGTAAACAAAAGTCTTCGTTATAAACTTAGTTATAGTTTATAATGAGGAATCACAATTTATTTAACCAACCTTCTGTTAAACCTTAAGTTTAATTCATTTTATTTATTTGCCGTTAGAAAAGAATGCTGTCATGAACAAACTCAGTATTTGCATCTGTACACATTTCCAATTGTTTCATGTGAATTTTAAATGTTTTATAGAAATGAGATTACTGGGTCATAAACTTTTGAAACCTGTTGCTAAATTCCCCTCAGAAAATGTGTGCCAAACTATAAATCTAGCAGGTTATACTAGTGTACACATTTCTGTAGATCCATGCCACTTAAGTTATTTGCCATTCAGAGCTATACTGTAGTATGTGATTGTTGTTTGATTTGCTTTTTTGAATATAGTGAACTTGAATTTTTTGTATTTGGAAAGTCAGTCTTTTCTCACGTCTTTCCATCCTTTGGCTTCCCTTTCTTTGGTATAATCGTGATGTGAGGGTGTGTGTGGGTATGTGTGAGTGTGCATATGTTTGTGTGTGTGTGTACAAGAGAGTGAAATGGTCTTTTATATATGGAGCACATTTTTTTCTGGTTAATGCTTATATTTTTCTTAAGGATTTTAATTTTTATTTATTTATGTATTTGTTTACTTTTTAAAATGTATCTTTATTGATTTCAAAGAGAGGAAGGGAGAGGGGGGGGAGAGAGAGAGATATCAGTGATGAGTCATTGGTCGGCTGCCTCCTGCATGCCCGACTGGGGATCAAGCCCACAACCCAGGCATGTGCCCTGACCGGGAATCGAACCGTGATCTCCTAGGTCCTAGGTCGATGCTCAACCGCTGAGCCACACCTGGCCGGGCTCTTAAGGATTTTTAAAGATCTTCATATATTAAGCAACACATTCTAGATATCTAGCATTTATCATGATGTTGCACATTCCCCCAGTTTGATCTTAGCCTTCTAACTTTGTATTGATTCTACAGAACTAATAAATTATAAACTATTAGTTAAACACTGTTTTGGAGAACCTGTATGGAAACAGGGGCTCATACATTGTGGATGGGACACTAAGGGAGAGTAAGCAGACATGGCAAAAAATATAACTTATAATCCTTGATTAATCCTCAGGGGAAAAAGCAACTAGGAAAAACACTGTTTAACATAGCACTTTATGTAGAACTAAGTGATTTATGTTGTGATTCTAAAATATCATTGTATGAACTATATAGTACAAAACTTGAAGACAGAGTTGTCATTGTACATATCATATTTAAAATATGGTGAGATGATGAGATTTTTAAGCGTGTACAAGGAAGGTTATGTATTTTGTTAGAATTACTTAATTTACAAAATGTAATTGTTTATACTTAAACTTTTCTGCATAGTAAGTTTTTTAATGAGCCTACAGATCCTTAACTCTCCAGTTTTTGAAATGTAGATAACTGTACATGGTGTGTTTTTTAATTTCTGGAAACATACAATATTTTCTTTAAAGTCAGTGTGCACAACCTGTAATAAAATTTACATTTTCATGTATAGTCATATTCTAAACCCCTATCTTCTCTTGAAAATATGGTCTTAGCAAGTTTTAAAAAATTTAATACTATGTAATGATATTGTATATTTAAATACAATGAAAAACAGTTGAAGTGGATTTAATTTTTTACTTACAATGGTTTTAATAGCCTGGATGATTACTTGCAAATGAACAGCTGTATCTCTAGCACCACAGGCTTAAATTAAGGCCCCCAAGTCCCATAGGTTTTACATTCCATGACATGTTAGCAAGAAACTTACAAATATAGAAAGTCTCATGTTCTAAGATGGAACACAATCCATATAATATCCATGATTAGTAAAGCAAATAAAATTCAGCCCAACAGCAGGCTCTCTAAAAGAAATAGAAAATGATGCAGGAGAAAAAAGGGAAGGAACTAGTTTGTTTCTGTCAAAGTTGAATAATGGTAAAAACAAGCCATTCTTATCATTTTAAAAGTATTGAAGAAATTGACTTAGTTGATTCTAATTCTCTGAGTTGCTAATGTAATTATTTTAAATTTCTCATTTTGTTTTTTTATCTGAAATATTTTCACATAGCCCTTGCTCAAACTATTTTTCTTGGAACACTTAATGATATAAACTCCTAACCCATGTGAATTTTTTCCTTATTTTTATAAGTGAGAAATATAAGAAAAGAATGATTGAGTACTTTGAATTATAATCACTTCAAATAAAGATTTGGCAATCACTATCTTAGGACAGCATAGTGAATATTTTGTTCT
This sequence comes from Miniopterus natalensis, assembly GCF_054644295.1. Classification (NCBI taxonomy): domain Eukaryota; kingdom Metazoa; phylum Chordata; class Mammalia; order Chiroptera; family Miniopteridae; genus Miniopterus; species Miniopterus natalensis. Next base: position 71,280,936 of record NC_142081.1, on the reverse strand, counting down.
AATAAAGATAATTATTAAACTTGGTAGTCTGTTGTGTCAAATATAATTTTAGTTTTTCTGGAAGTTTGCTGAAGCTAAGAATGAAGAATTCTCAATATGAAAAGGATGTACTTTGATTCTTTACCAGTAATGCCAGTGTCTTTTTCTTAATAAAATAATAATTTAGAAATTAATTTCCTAATTATATTAAGAAGCTAGAATAATCTACTATTCTTTCGCTATACTTAAAAATTACATCAAAATATAAAGCAAATTTGTTGATTGTTTCAATTAAGCATACCTCCAATGAATTTTTCATTAAAAAGACAATCATTGTTGGCATGCATCAGCCAGTATTATTGTGTTGTACACATACATGATTTCTACTTGTTCATATATAGTAAAATTCACATCTGGCCCCTTGTCCCTATTACTTGTACACCTGTATGCCTTTATGCACCCTCTTTATTTTCTCTGGTCCCAGATAAGCAAAATAAGAATATTATTTTAGCAATTTCAAGACAATGGTAATGGGGATTATTTCCAACCTTAAGGTGACATCATAACCTTTTAACATCTTGGCTTTATAGTCTACAAATAATAGTGAATTGCTGCTTTTTAAATTAGAAGGTGAGTACTTCAAATATGAATTTGATTTGTGATAGTTTTGGAGAGGATGTTCTGTAAAATACTATTTGTTTGGGCCAGATGTTAATAGGTTTTACATGCAGAGGTATCATGGATAAATAAATTTACTTACAGAAGAGTTGCCTGGCCGGTGTGGCCCAGTGGTTGAGCCTCAATCCATGAACCACGAGGTCACCAATTTGATTCTCAATTAGGTCACATGCCCAGGTTGTAGGCTCATCCCCAGTAGGGGGCGTGCTGGAGGCAGCTGATCAATGTTTCTCATCCATGTTTCTATCTCTCCCTCTCTGTTCCTTTCTCTCTAAGAAAATGAATAAAAACATGTAAAAAAAAGTTAAATGGGTTTCCTTACTGTAGGACTTTGTATTTTTAATGTGCTAATTAATATGCACTGTGAATCATTCACAGAGGGGTATATTAAAAGTGGTTTTTACCCCCTCAAAAGTATTTGACCAGATACTCATTTTTATCATGGAACATATTGTAGGACAAGTGTTGTGTAAAATATAATCAGAGAAGCGCTAGACTAACATTTGGGGGTTTTAATACTTTTTTAAAAATCCTGTCTTTTTCTTCAGCTTATCTTAAAACAGTTTGCTTGTATAACACAATTATGTATTGATATTTCAGAAAATACTACTCCCAATTCCCAAATTTTCTTGTAAGTGGAAACTTCAACACTTTTACCTATATGACCATATCATTGAACTCATAATAATATCCGTTTTTCTTTTAAGTACTTTGTATGATCCTGGGTTCTTCCTATCTTTCCATCTTTATTTCTTTCCATATTCCCCTTGAACTTTTTTTCCCAACTGTATGGACCTACTTACAGGACATCATGGTTCTGATAAACCCTTTTTTCTCAAATATCCGTAGCTTTACACACATAATTCTCTCTTCCTGGAATGCCCCTTTCTTACTTCACCTCTGCTGATGAAATCTTGCCTCATGTTATTTAAAACACAGATTAATGTGACCCACTCAACAAACTATACTGAGCTAATACCTGCCATTTGTTTGTACATACAGTTATCAGTGATTAAATCATAAATATTAAGCATTTGACAAACATGCATATGTATGCTGGGATGATGTGGGTGTAAGGATGAAAAATACAAACATTTAAACAAAAATCTCACATTCTTGTGTACTGGACAGGTTAGTGAATAGGCAACTATAATCATAGTAATTGCAATTAGGAGTTAGTGCTGAGTGCTGTCTGCACACACAGGAAGAGCTCTTAACTTAGACTGTGGAAACCAGGTAACACTTTGGGAAATTGATAATTAGCCTGAGATTTGATAGATAAATAGGATTTACTGAGGTAAAAGGGTAAGTGCAAGTAGAACATCTAAGAAAAGAGTTAAAGACCGAGATAAACCTATATGAAAATAGATGGATGTCAAGCAGACATTGATAATTATGTGGTATAGTAGTTATATAATATTACCATAGTGCTTTAATATTACCAAATATTTTGAGGACTCTAGGACTAAACTTTGAGACCATGCTGGAATTGACTGTGGCTAATAGGATGGTGTTCTGTCATGTTCATAACACTTCGTAAGTCACACATACTGAGTTTGTCTCTCCATAACATAGCCATGTAACTATACAATAGAAATGAAGCCCTATCTGGATTTCCATAAAAGAATAAATTTTCAATAAGCTTGGAATAGATTAGTTGTGTATACCTCTTCTGCTAACATGATATCTGAGGAACGCAGGAGTGTATAAAACCCGTGTGTATTTTCTCCAGACAGAGTAGTCAAAGTCCTAGTAAATTTTTTTGCAGGCTATATGCTAATATTACATGGAGTTTCTATATTCCTTTATTTTCTTTTCTGGAGTTATACATAAAGAATAGTATCCTGTAGGCTGCTTAAATGTTGCATTATTAGAAAATACAGAAGAAAAAACAATTTGCTATTTCGTTCACATTTGTTACGGGTAGTTTTAGGTGGTTCTCTAATTTAAATATGCTCAAAGGACTTATAAGAAGACAAGATACATTTTTTAAATGTTTGTTTTTTTTAAATCAATTTACAAAAATTTTCTTGTACTTGTTTATTTAATATTCCCATTGTCGACTTGTCTTTTTTAAATTAAATTTATTGGGTGACATTGGTTAATAAAACTATGTAGGTTTCAAGTCTACAGTTTTATGATACATCATCTATATATTGCACGTGTGCCCACCACCCAAAGTCAGCTCATCTTCCTTATATCTTGCCTCATGTTATTTAAAACACAGATTAATGTGACTCACTCACAAACTATACTGAGCTAATACCTGCCATCACCATGTATTTGACCCCTTCTCCCCTTTAGTACCTCCCCTACTCACCTTTCCCTCTAGTAACAAAGACACAGACATCAGTATGGTGGTTAAACTCTCTTTTTTAGGTCTTATTCAGAAATAAGACTTTTTGTAAAGTATTCAGACAAATTTGCTCAGTGTAAAATTTGATAGTATACTGTACCTTCTTAAAATGTGCAAGTGTCTATACCCTTGACTTAACAGTAGGAAAATACTGTTGTTGGGATAGTTGTACTCTAGATAAAGTTATTTTACTATTATAGCAATAAATGGCATTTATTTTATTTTCAGAATTTGGTTGATTACAGATGTTTATAAAATAATGGTTCCTTTGGGCCTGTTAGAGATTCATTGAGTAAATAAATGTTTTCATGGACTGTTAGAAATATACTATATCAGCACTTTCTTCTTCATCTATTAAATGGAGCCAAACTCTTAAAGTCATATATTTTAGAATTATTAATAGGTATGGTCCTGATCATTGTATTAAAACTTTGATTTTGTTTTAATGTAATCAAGAAGAATTTGGTCATAATTTAATTGATACATTGATTTGTTTTCTTAGCAGTGTAGTTACTGGCATTCAAAGATGCCAAACCTGAAATGTCATGCTGTTATATGCAGCAATATTGTAGGAAAGCTTTCATTTCTGGCCAGGATTTGATATTTTATCATTAAAACAATTAAGTTCAAATAGGAAGTTTCTGCTGTACTCCTTAGCGAGTGTAGGGAATTGGTTTACTTGATTTTTTTTCCCCTCTGGGAAAACTCTTTGTAAATTATTTTATGGAATCAGATGTACCTTAGAAGGAATAATCAGAAGACAATTGGATAAGAGGGCATTAAGCTGAGCTCCCACCCCTGTGTGTTCCTGAAAGGATGGGTAGAAAAGAACGTAATCTTTTGAAATGGAATATATGGTAGATATATTTATTCATTAGTAGATCTCAATAGGAAATATTATGTGATATGTTCCTTAGTAGATTGAAAATAGTCTAATAAATGGTTCTTGCTTTACCTAGTGTCATAGATAATTCACCTGTTTAATACTTCTCTCTGCATAAATTTTTCTTCTTTTGGCATTTACAAAGATTTTAATATAATCTACCTAGATTAATTACATCTTACTGTGATGTGGCTCATCCAAGGCCATACTTTTAATTCATTAAATTAATGATTCTGTATTAAGGTTCTGCTAAGTACTGGACTGGGGATGCAGCTATGAAAAAAACAATCAAGATTTCTACCCCCTTGGACCTTTTGTTCTACAATCAATGAAGTAAACAAATTACAACAAACAAGAATTTTAGAAAGTGATGAATCATGAAGAAAATAAAGTGATAGTGATTGAGAGTAGACAATTTTATGGTTGTTAAGACAAAGGGGCTACTATGAGGAAAGCAAGAGGAAAAGTGCTCCTAAGGTAGAGATTAGTAGGTGTAAAAAGTCCTAAGTGAGAACAAGCTTGGCCTGTTCCAGGAACTAAAAAAGACAACTCCCTGGAGTGAAGAAAAAGAGAAGGAGAGTAATATGAGAAGAGGACTGTCAGCTTAGCAGAGGCCAAATCATGATGGGCTTTGAAAGTCAGAGTAAAGGATTTGGATTTAACTCTAAGATGAGAATACATTGATTTTCACATAAGATTTGCATGTTCAAGAAATTGCTTTGAGCAAGAAGTTGGTTATAGAGTTACGATAAGGGAAGCAAGCTATTGTAATGGTTTTGTTTAGTGATGGCTTGGACTTGGGAGGTGTCAGTAGAGAGAGAGTGAATTAATTCATGGTGTATTTTTATGGTATTTACAACTATGGAACATGTTCTAGGAAGAGAGTAGCAACAAGAAAGCCAGGGAAAGACAATGTTGTCATAAAGGGGAAATGGTTAACTGAGGGCTACTACATGGAGGGAAAGGAAAAAAGCCATACTATACCACCTGCTATTTTTCTTCATTCATATAATTTACAATATCCTTATCAGCCTTGTTGACTAAAACCTTTTCTGATTTACTGTCTACCTCTGTACTTAAACTCCTAATTAGCCTTTGTTTGCAAAACCTTTAAAGGAATAAGAAATTATGACAAAGAGAGCAAGGAAAATATTTAAACCATTTGTGGCCCTGAGAAACCTGGGGTTTGAGAGAAAAACTGCCCCAGTTGAGCGGGCTCCATGGGCTACAACCACCGAAGAGAATGGCCAAATTTTCCCAAGGGGTGAAACTTAAAGGACCGGTATAAAAGAAGTTTTGGATATGGAACATATGTTGAAACTGAGGTAACAGAGGGCACAGTGAAGAGATGTAGGGAAGTGTATGCAGGGCACAGAGAAAGGTGGAGAATTGGGTCAGATCCAGAGACAGATATGAACCTATAATGATGACTGAAGAGATTTGGACTTCTGCCGGTAACTTTGGTATATAGGAATATGAGGAATGGTCATCTTATAGGAAGATGGGTGGCTAAAGTTATAGTCCAGCTTACTATTTTAAAGGCATGATACCATTGACCTTTCTTTTCATCTCCTTAAACGGATGGGGCGGTCTTTGAGGGGAGGACAATGGTAGTGAGAAACTGAGGTGTTGTGGTAGCCACTGGTCAGAGGGAAAATTGGCTCAAATGAACTAATAAACAGGACATACTTAAGGACTTAATCACAGGGGCAGGCTAATAAGTAAGGGCAGGAGGCCAGAAATTGTAGAGACTGGACAGAAAACCAAAGACCCAGAAGTCCCTTCCAAAGGAAACGAGGCCAGAAGATGACAGAGAGCCAGTCATCTGTCCTCACATGGATCAGAGGCCAGTGGGTGACCAGGAGTCCAAGGATCTGTCTTCAAGTGGATCAGAAGTCAAGAGGACTATCCAAAGGGTCAGGAGGTTTAAGCCAGTGGAGAGTTATGTGTTCCTATGACAGTACATGAATGTATGTGACCGGGAATCACTCTGTTACATCCAGGTAACATCTAGCCTGGGAGTCTTTCACTTGATAGGCTTTATTCTTAGCATTATAATAATTTAGAATAACAGAGACAAAGATAGGAGAGAGGCTTATATGAAACAAGAATTGGAGTTACAGAAAATCATTATAGAAAGACAGTTACGCCATTTTCTGAGACATATATTTTAAAACTAAGGGTATAATAGGTAACTCAGTTAAATTTAATTTGTAATATAACAGTTTGAGCTGTAGTCAAACTGCTGTTAGATGTATCTATTTTCTTATCTCACCTTCAGCCCCTCTAACTAATATATTCTGATATTTTTTAGTTTATAATTCTTTAATACTCCATGTTGGAAAAATGAAGTGATAAGGTAATCCATTGTCTGTTTACCTGAGAGAATACAAAAATAAGTTTTAAGCAAGGGAGTTGAAGAACTTTGAAGAACTGCTCAGCCTCACCTTCAGTCCCCAAGTCACATTTTTCTCTGACTATACTATGGCATGCTGACTCTATTTATTTAATTAAGATATTTTGTTACTTGTTCTCAGCATCATAGTAATAGCAAAACTATAATGCGAAGGGAAAAGGTAGATTAGCAAGATGTGTTAGTGGTAGGTTTGTATTTTCTTAATAAAATGTCGCCATTTTTTTCCAAAGTGAAAAAGGACACTTATAGAATCCACAGTGGACATCTGTAGAACTCTGAAAACTTTTCCGCTATGATCAAGATCAAGACCAGGATATCTGCTGTCACTGCTATTCAGTCATTTGTAGTTCTAATCAGAATAATTGAACAGGAAAAATTCTTAAAGTTCTCCATATTGAAAAGAAAGAAGTAAAAATACCTCATTTGCAGATGACATGATCCCATGTATAGAAAACCCCAAAGACTCTATAAGAAAACTAGTAGAGCTAATAAACAAATACAGCGAAGTTTAGGGTATAAGATCAACACACAAAAATTAATGAGTTTCTATACAACAGCAATGAACAATCCCAAGAGGAGATTAAGAAAGCAATTTCATTTGCAACAGTATCTGAAAAAATAAAATCTCTAGGAATAAATTTAACCAACGAGGTGAAAGACTAAGAAGACCTAAATAAATGTAAAATCAGCCAATGTTCGTGAAGAAAGACAATATTGTAAAGATATCAATACTAACCAGAGCAGTCTACAGAGTTAATTAAATTCCTGTTACAATTTCAGCAGCTTCTCTTTTTTTTCCCAGAAATGGGAAACCCAGTCCTCAAATTCATATGGAGTTTGCAAGGGACCCCAAATAGCCAAATCAAGCTTGAAAAAGAACAAAGTTGGGCACTCACTTCTTGATTTCAAAAATTACTATAATGCAATCCTAATCAAAACAGTAAGGTACTGACACATAAGGATAGATGTATAGATCAGTGGAATATAATTGAGAGTCTAGAAATAAACCCTCATATCTGGAGGTACTTGCAAATCATACATATGACAAGGCTTTAATGACTATAATATATAAAGAACTCCTAAAACTCAACAAAAATACAACAAAATTAAAAAATGGGCAAAGGGTGTGAATAGACATTTCTTCACATAAAGTATCCAAATGACCCATAAGCAGTGAAAAAATAACATCATTAGTCACTGAGGGAATGCAAGGCAAAACTATACCTCACACCCATTAGGGTTTTCTATTAAAAAATAATAACTCAGCGTGTGGAAAGTTTGGAACCCGCGTACATTGTTGGTGGAAATACAAAATGGTACAGCTGCTGTGGAAAACAGTTTAGCTGTTCCTCGAAAAGCTGCATATGGAATTACCATATTACCCCGCAACCTCGCTTATAGGTATGGACCCAAAAGAATTTAAAACAGGGACCTACGCAGATACTTGTACACTAATGTTCGTTGCACCGTTATTGACAATAGCCAGAGGGTGGAAACAAATGAAGTGTTCATCAAGAGATGAATGGATGGACAAAATGTATATACACACAATGGAAAGGAGTATTCAGCTGTAGAAAGAAATAAAATTCTGATATGTGCTACAACATGAAGGAAGAAAATATGCTAAGTTGAAGTAAGCCAGACACAATCGGACAAATAGATTATGATTCAGTTTACATGAAATATGTAAAATAGGCAAATTTATAGGAACAGAAAGTAGAGGTTACAAGGGGAATTTGTGATAGGGATTTTTTTTCTTCATGTTACAAACTTTCTGTTTGGAGTGATAAAATGTAGAAAATGGTGCTATTTGTACAACCTTGTGAATATCATTGGTGCCACTGAATTGTACAATTAAAACAGTTTATATGGAAAATTGTAAAATTTACCACAATTTTGAAATATTTTGGCATTTTATACTATCTCAGCACACATAAGATTGCTCAAAATTAATATTTTAATAAAACTTTTAAGTAAAAGATTACATATTCTTTTGAAATTTTTGTCATTTTTCCAACCTTTACAAATTTACTTTTGCGTATTTCTTCCCTCAAGCAAGTTAATGGGTTAAAATTATTCACGCTTCCTCTGCATTTATTTGATACTGTGTGTGTGATCAACAGTATGACGTTGTTATTATTTACTGACTTGAATAATTGACTCCCTCTAAAAATCCATGCAGATGTGAGCCTTGCCTTCATATTGGATGTATGGGCTCAGGATAAGGATGGCTAATTTTTAATAGCTATTTTTAAAGAAATGATGGAATAAAGTCACTGATTAAATTTGGCTAATACATTAACTTATATTGGAACCCAAAGGTGATAACTTGTGTTATATGTTGGGAATGGGCTCTCAGCAGAGTTGTTCCTCTTGCTCTCAGCTTAAAGCAGCAACACGCCCCAGATTTGTTACCATGCTGCATGCCTAGAGATATGTTACTTCCTTACCATCAAATGACTTGGCCTAGCTATGCCAACACTTGCCACACTTCTGAGTTTCTCAGCTTAATTTGATATCACATTTGTTGCAAGCTATTTTGTCAGCTTCCAAGCTATTTTGTCAGCCTCCAGCTTGGTCCCTAAAATTCTACAAGTAAATTCCTATTACATAGGTATAGCTACAAAAATTCCAAGTGCCATTTTTCTTAATACAGATATTTAAGAGTACAAATCTGTGTCAAAAATGGTGACAGTGACTGGCAATGGAGGCAAACTCAGGAAGACTATTTTATATATACATACAAAACTGTAATTAAATTTTTCGTAAAATTGAGTCATGGCAGTATTATATTCCTATAATCCATGATGGGAGTTAAAAGATCATAATATTGACTAAACTAGGATTGTGGTAATCCTGAATTTAGCATAGACCTATGCCAAGAATGAATGAACAACTTGTTACCATAACTGTTGGCAAGACCTTTTGCATCACCTCAGAATTTAAAAACTTGATTGAATTATAATATATATATATGAGAGCAGTTACAGTTGTTACTTAGAATTGTCAGATATGTCTGCTTTCATACCTCAGGCTTCTTCAGAAGGTAGTCTCTCCTGTGCTCATGATGCTACTTTATGGGAATGGCTATTTTAAAGGACATGCGCATGTCATTTGCATTCATGGGACAGAGAATGAGTTAGTGAGAAGCTGGGCATCTACCCTGATTGTCATTCATTCTCTCATTTTAAGTTCTTTGGAAAATATGAGTACTTAAAAAAATTATTTGTTTATTTTTATTTAAGTACAGCTGTTATTACAATATTTTGTTAGTTTCAGGTGTACAATTTAAGGATTCAATAGTTATATTTTCCCCTTAGTAATAATGGTAAGGTAGGAGGAAACATTATCAAATGTGCATAATTGTACAAAAACTGCAGAAAATTGTATAGAAGCTGCAATTACAAATTGGACTTAACTTCTTGTGGCTGTTTCCTAAGTGCATTTGTTGATCTGAAAATTTATTCTAAAATTTTGCTAATAGCCCACACAATTGTTAACTATCTCCTTTGGTGGTCTGTTCTCTGCAAAGAAGGGTCAATAATTTATTTTATGTAAACTTTGGAATAAATTTGTTAAGCGAAGTTAATGATATGACTCAGTATGTTTTTAAAAAATTATCAAACTTGGTTGAAAATTATTTTTTTGTCATTAAGCTGAAACATATGTGACCTTCTGAAATGGATATAATTTGGTAGCTGACCTAACATTACATTTTCAGAAGATATGTGTTATAATGGAAAGAATGTAGTATTTGACAAAACTTTACTTCTTTCTGCATTTCTTAGTTATGTGTCCTGCTTTTACTTCCTTACCTATAAGTTGGAGATACTTATCTGCTGTGGTTATTATAAACATTAAATTATATGTTGTATAGTATATAATACATTAATTACATTAATAAATGTGTGTATTATAACATATTTTTATAAATATAAAATATAAAATTGTATATTTAATGAAGTATAATCACTATTTAAAGCACTCAGAATAATATTATGAGACTTTATAAAATTGCTTAAAATTTTAAGTAAGCTTTTCCCTGTGAGTATAGGGATATGGAAAGAAACAAGTCAAAGGAAAAGATTTATGGTTGTGAACTTCAGAGGAAACCTTTGAATTGGCTTCATTTTTTGAAATTGGTAAATATATATTTTCCCCTCAAAGAAATGTAATACTGTATTTCTATATCTAGCAAACCCTTAAATATCCATAAATGGGTCTTTTGCTGATGTAATTATCTTAAATACCCTTAAATGGGAAGTTTTTCTGATGAAATAACAGCAATAAGTATAACCTAAGAAATGTATGTAAATAATCTATTTATAAAGGCATTAATAAGAATGGGTGTTTCTCTTGTATAGATTATTATAGATGATACATAGTAAAGAAATGGTAACATTATCTGTTGAAAGGTAATAAAATAAAGACATGTATTTTTAGTATTGGAATCTTTCAAAAATTTTAATCTGTTAAATTTATCATAGTCATTGTTATTCTCACTTTTTAAAATAATTTGTTTTCTGTCTAACCATAAATTTGTAATACATGTTATTACTAATGATTGATACTCTGTACTTTTAATAGTTAAACCAAAGGAAAGCCAATGAACTAATGCTTATGCTATTGTTAAACCACAAAGACATGCAAGTAGTTAAATTACCATGATTATAGATTGAGAATAGTGAAATATTCTTCTTCTATACTACTACTTAGGCAAGGTTGCTTTATTCATTTAAAAATGATACTCTGTTTTAGTTTTAAAAATAAAAATACCTACATACAGTTTTAAACCTTAAGAGAGCATTAAAGGAATATTTTACCTATGGACACTGATTTCAATTTCAGGAAAAAGAAAAAAAAAAGCCAAAATAGAGTTTCAAAGGTTGAACTTTTCCTCTGGTTGTCACTACAATCCTATTTACTAGTAGTTTATATAGTTCCAACAGCTTTGCTTAGCTGACTATCAAGCCACTGAGGTTCAGAAGCAGCAAAGTAGGAGTTAAGAGAGGAGCTGCTGGAATCAGATATACCAGCAAATAGCAGGGATAAGGGGCAGTAAGGGAAAGAATATGAAAACTGAGAGAACACATACTAATCACAGAGTGCCATTGGTGTAAGGATAGATAGATACATATACCCAAGGAAATCTTGAGGTTACCACTTATTACTACCCAGAAATATATAGTTGGGCCCAAGTATTATGGAAATGCTTTATGTATTTGAAAATATGTAACAGAGTGGGAGGTATTTCTTAAAATGATAGAAACTAAATGTTATGTTAAAAAAAAGTAAACCCTATTCATTCAGAATATTAGTTCTCCAGAATTAGTAATTTCTCAGTGCTAAAAGAAGCCATAGGCATGAGTTTATAGGAGCTGGGTAGGCTGTTGAGGACAGGACATTGTGGACATCACTCATTCATAGAGTCACCAGGAGTCTCAGCTGACTTAATGGCACATAATACACACACACAAGTAGCTATTATCTTGCTGTAAAATTTTTCTGTATGTCATGTTTTGTTTTAAATCTCAGCTTTTGCCTATTGCATTATTAAATGGTATTCTCAGTCCTTTTTGAGGACAAAAATATTGTCTGTAGATTGTCATAGAATTATTAATATTCAACTCGATTTTTGTTATTAATTTTTCATTTTGAAATTCTTCACTGTCACTCCTCTAACCAAATTTCTTACTAGATTGACACTAATAGTTCCTAAAGATTTACATATTTTCACTCTTAACCCAGCGCCTAACATAAGACACTAAGTTATATTCTCAGTAGGCGCATATGTTAATGCATTTTTTAATTTTTTTTTATTCTCACTCGAGGATATTTTTTTCCATTGCTTTTTCAGAGAGGGTGGAAGGGAGAGAGAGAGAAACATAAACGTGAGAGAGACACATCAATTGGTTGCCCCCTGACCGGGGCCAGGGATTGAGTCTGCAACTGAGGTGTGTGCCCTTGGCTGGAATCAAGCTCAGGACCTTTCAGCCTGTGAGCTGACACTCTAACCACTGAGCCAAATGGGCTAGGGCTTCATGCATTTTCTCACATCCAAAAAACGTTCACTAATTTTCATTGTAGCTGACAATTGGAAAAATGTGGATCAAGCCATTAGTTGAAATAAGCCTCAGGTAACTAAAAAGTTTTAGAATGTATTTGAGATTACAGCTAAAATATTCCTTTTCACCTCTAACTTTATTCTGTTAGGTAGATTACATTTTTAGTTGATCTATATTTTTTTCTATCTTGGGAAGAAAATAAAACTATTGAATTATTCATTATTTCTCCGATTATCTTTCTTTTCATTGAGTTCTTTTTTTATGGACATGATAATTTATAACTTAATATAGTTTTTGAAATAATTTCCTATAATACATCATCTTTTTACATACAGAGTGGGGCAAATGTAGGTTTACAGTTGTGAGTATGCGAAACACAGTTTATCCTTGTAGTATTATTTATTAATTATTCTGTGACTTTCCATACAAACAACTGTAAGCCTACTTTTGCCCCACCCTGTATTTTGACTGATCTGATAAATCCAAAGAGGCTTACTGGTTTTATGGACATTTTATAGTTAAAAAGGTCTTAAAATCAAATAGGTTTTTAATACAGAGGAGAAATTTAGAATTGAAGAGTTATTCTTTCATTCCAAAAACACTTTTTGAGCATCTACAGTGTGTGAGGCACTGAGGATACAGTAGTGAACATGACACGTAACATTCCTGTCATTTTTCATTTTATTTTTGTCTTTGTTCATCCTGTTACTTCCCCCACATATTCTCCATAGCACTAATTTCATTTTGTATTCTTTCTATATATTTTACTTGTTTTATGTAGAGTGTTTTTTTTATATGAATTAAAGTATGACCTCCGTGAAGGCAGGAGGATTTGTCTTTTTGGTCATTGCTGCATCTTCAGCTTGTAGTATGGTACATAGCATTCGGTAGGGACTCAGTCAATTTTTGTCAAATAAATGAGTGGATTGAATAAAATTAAGACCAGGAGAGTGTAGTATCTTGAAAGTCAAGTGAAGTTTTTAGAACAAAATGGTCAACTGTGTCAGATATTGCTGAAGGGTCAAACAACATAAAGACATGAAGATTAGATTTACCCATGTACAGCGGTGATGAATGGTTTCAATGAAGTGGTAGGACAAAAGCCATATTGGAGTAGATTCAAGAAAAAAGAATCTGCTAGTGAGGTAGTAGAAACTATATATATTTGAGATTCTGAGAAATAAAGAAATTGATCTGTAACTGGTGAGATGGGTATGAGGTTAAGGAGGGCTTTAAAATGTTTTTCTTTTATTATGAAAATTTTAAACATACAGAAAAGAAAATAGGACAGTGAACCCTTTATACCCTTCATATATAACAATATCAACATTTTGACATACCTATTTCATTTTCTCATTTTTGTTGTTACAGAAATATTTTGAAGCAAATCCCAATTATTTTAATCGTATATACTTCAGTTTGCATCTTTAAAAATAAATAAAAAGCAGCACTTATTAAAATTAACAGCAATTATTTGATACTACCTAATACCTAGTTCTAATCAGGTTGCCACAGTTATGTTTGCTTCCTCACAGTGGCATTAACTTTATTTCTCTGTTTTCATTATTATCTGTAATGTAGTGTAAATATTTGGTTGGATTTAGGTTTAGCTTCTTTGGGACACAGTTTTTAATTGGTGCCCTGTGGTGACTGCCTAGTTTTTCCATTGAGAATTTCCCATTAACCTTTCATCTTACGATTTTTATGATCTTTGTCGAAATAAGTTATTGTATTTGGTTTGCCAAAGGGTAATTTTCTAATCCTGTCTTAAGGAAAGGGGGGGTCTTTAAAAATTGAAGAAATTATAACATATTTTCCTGCTGATGAGAATGATCTAATAGAAAAGTTATGATGTAAGAAGGAGCTCTAATACCTGTAGAAACAGTGGACTTGGTAGATAAGAGTGAGTGGGGTCTACTGCACAAATGAGTAGGAGCAGGAATAGTTTAAGTAACTCATCCAAGGCTACAGTAGCCCAGAGTGAATATATCTTATTAAATTTCTATCTAAATTTTGCTGTGGAATCTGTTTGATATTTGTACCTAATTTTAGAAACATGTATTTTCATTGGATGATATTTTATGTGAAATCCAAACTTAAACCCATTTCAAGCTTCACTGCCTAATTTGACATTGGCCCCACTTGCTAGAATTTTTCTAATCTCTCTTAAAAGTGTAATTTTAAATTAATGGTGTCTTATACACTGTATCTTTACATTATAAAAAATGTGGGCAATACTTTTATATAACTGTTTTTCAGCCTTTGTTGCTAGTCTGTTGTAAGAGAAGCAAATGCTGCTGTTAAATAAAATGATAAATAACTGGCAGTTTAGTTTAGACACTAATGGAGCCTAAAAGCCTTTAAGATGACAAAAACAGCAACTTTTATGATTTATAGGCTCATTTTTGTTACACAGTTTGGTCATATACCTGACAGTCTTCCCTCTTTGTGACTTTTTCCTAAAAATTATAGTTTTGTGTTATCTGAGTGAAAAGGCCATTAGAGTTCAGTAGAATAATATGACAGCATCTCTTCTGAGGATTGTAACAATTCCCATTGGAGATGTACAATCTCCTTTTCCCCCCTTTTTTTGACATTTCTAATAGTAGTGATATAATTTAATCCTCAAATAGTATGTACTGCAACTTTGAACCTATAAACTCTTCAAATTGTCTCATACATGTAATGTGAACTTTAAACAATCATGTTCTTTATGGCTCAGTGATTTCCATTTACTACCTGTTAGTCTATGTAATTGGAAGAGTATTGGGGTTACTGTTGTCTAATATGATACACATTCTGTTAAATTTGAATTTTAAAGCAACGTGGATTGTATAATCTCTTTAGTTATATAGTGCTATTTTTTTATTTTTTTAAAAAATCCCTATTGAGGTTCTGTTGATTTCCTTTCTTATTTTGGCATACCCAGCACTCTGTAGTTGTCTCCAAAACCAGGAGTGTAATCTGATCTATGGGTTGTTTTGTTTGCTGATTTAGATGAGAACACTTTGCATGAGCTACATTGATCAGTTCTCATCCTTTCTAGTCATTTATTGAACAATTAGTAGAACCTTGTAAAGACTCTCTACATTAGTTCTATAAACTAGATCATTTTACCCAAGAACCACAAAGATACATCAAGATAGAAAAGGGTGAAAAAGGCTGATTAAGAGAAATAGGAAATATTAAGCCTTCGAACTCACATTATGGAAAGATTCTCTCCATCCTTACCAAATGAAAGATATGCACACTCTCTACTGAAACATTTTGTACAACTTAGGAAGTTTAGCTTTTCATAGATTTGAATCATCATTGTTTAAAACATGAGAATTTTATTTAGGTGTATTCATATAATAATTCTTTTATTTCTGCCTCTAATTTTGTGATCTAAATCTTTTTTCTAAAAGAATTATAATCTACTATCCTTTTACAGTTTAAAACTACTAGAAAAATGGTTTATGTGTCAATTAGTCCTTAAAACAATATAAGCTCCCTATGATATTTTTAATATTTGTAGTTTCATAACTTTGTCATTCACGGTGTACTTTAAAAATACATTATAGAGTGGCTTAGAATTTTGAAATTAGCACCAAAAGGAAATGTATTTGATGTAGGTAGGTATTGGAAGTTTTCATATTAGTTCAAAAACAAATATTTTATAAGTTTTAAAATACCATTTAAAAAAATTTTGGTAACTGTTTAGTGAAAGAATATTTATTTCTGAGAAGTAAGTTTATCTGTCATGTTGAGATGCTGAAAAGAATACAGTTTAATACCAGTATGCTGCAGTGAAGCTAAGGTTAGTCTAAAAAACTAATCATTGACTTTTATTGCCTTAAGGTATTTTTGTAAGGTATAAAAAGGATTATAGGACTGTGTATTAGAGCCAACCAATTTTGTTTTAGTAATGTCTTGCATAGGTCTAAAATTTTATTCACTAGATATTGATATAAATACTAATTGTCTTTGTCAATTATTCATGAATTTCCAATTTCATAAACTTATTGTGATTTAACTGATAGTATTAAAATTACATAATCAATAAAGGCAGTGTGGATTTATTTATCCCATAAATATTTATTGTACATGTAGTGTGTCCAGGGACTGCTCTAGGCTTTGGGGAAACTACAGCACTGAACAAAACAGGCTAATGGGCTGTCGTCCAGAACCTTGCATTCTAGTGGTAAAGTAAAAATGTCGGGTGGTGGTGTTGCTACCTATGACCAAAAGGAGAGCAGGGTAAGTGAATAGGGGATGGCAGAAATTCTGAAGTTTAACTTCTTTCCAAGATTCTCTCTACCCACTGATCTAAACGTTCTTTTTACTGTAGACCTTCTGTGTGTGCCATTCATGTAGGTATTTCCATTGTTTTTCGTATCATACTGTCTTATAATTATCTGGCTTGATGTTTGTTTTTTGCTCTTAAGACTGTGCTTTTTGAAAGCTGGGTCCATAAAGACTCATTTGTGTGTTACCAGCTGTAACGCTAAGTCCTTTGATAAGTGCTTGTTATTTGTTACGACAAGGAATGAATGATACTCTCAGCACGTCTAAGGAGACCTGGCTCTGCTGGAATCCCACTGCTCTCTTTGAGACAATTAGGAAAGAATGAGTGAAAAATGGTAAAAAAGAGCATGTATGTATACATTCTGTTCGGTTCACTTGTAACATTTCTAATTAATTTAGAGTTCTACATTTTACATTCTTGGCATTGATACCTCATCCTTTTTTATAGCTTTATTGAAAAAAATAAAATAAGAAAGTTAGTTTTCTGAAAATTAATCTTTTATTCACAGGTACTACTGAACGAGTGTGCTTGATCCAGGGAACAGTTGAAGCACTGAATGCAGTTCATGGATTCATTGCAGAAAAAATTCGAGAAATGCCCCAAAATGTGGCCAAGACAGAACCAGTCAGCATTCTACAACCCCAGACCACCGTTAACCCAGATCGCATCAAACAAGTGAGTGTTTAGTTGGGCAATCAAAGAGAAATATTCACAGCATAGTGTGAATTCCTTATAAAAGAAGGCTTAAAAAGCATATAAATTTTTTTTTCTAAACATACTTACAATAAGAGTTGTAATTTATTTATTTAAAGACTATTGGTCTCACATTGATCAGTTGATTTATTGATTCAATTATTCATTTATTAGTATTAACACTGAGAAGCACTTATGCAACTCATTTCTATTGTGATTTATAGACTCAGATTTGATAATTTATGGGAATTTAATCTATTTAAAATTATATTTCTTGTTTAAATAAAGTATAAAAATTGAAATGAAACTATATCCTCAAAATTTCAAATACCATTTTTAGTATTATTTAGTCTTCAGTATAGTTATGATATTATGCATATATACTCCTGTTTTGTTAATTTGTCATGTTTAACATTTTTTATCAACAAATATGTATACTTTTGTGCCTAGCAAACAGTTACTTGTTACAAATCAGCTATTATGTTCTGTATAACTTGTGTAGTGTATATATGTATTTTTATATATGTGTGTGTGTGTGTGTGTGTGTGTGTGTGTGTGTGTGTCATAAAGGGCCAATGTTCATTTTTAATGTGTGGAATATTCTGTAACAAAATTTTTACTTGATAAAAGACAATGTGAGCTTCTAAGAGTGAATAATGGCTGACATGATATAGGAGAAAAATGACCTTTTTTAATACTCAATAAGGTGGATTCTTCCCCATAAACTGTTTTTAATTCTCAGATTTACTTGATACTTTATAATTATTGTTTTTGCATTTGCCCTTTTATATTAACTACTTAATTTGTGAATTATAGACTTGCCTTCAAAGGGAATGTACTTTTCAGTACTTCACAGAATATTTAATTTACAGAATATTTATGTTGACTGTAATAAATTTGAAATGTAGTTCAAAATCTTATTAATTTCATGTTTCTGAATTGAAAAAAAATTATACTAAACAGTCTTATGAATCTATTAAAATTTTACCAATATATAGTTAAATATAAGGCAACTAACTGATCACATACAAATGTAGAAATTGTCAATTAGACAATATGTTTTCAAATTATAGGATAATATTCTGTTTTAGCTTACCACTTTGCAAAATCCTTCCATGTTTAAAGTATGAATAGGTAGTTATTATTACATATAAAAATCATTCATTTTATAAACTCTTTGTTAATGTCAAAATGGTTCGATTCAATTTGTATACCCTTCACAGTTTTTCAAGAAAGTATCTTTTAATCTATACATGGCAGAATTTAAATATTTTAAAGCTCTAAATATCAGAAGATTCTTTTATTCTTACAGCCATTTATAATTTTAGGATTTTTATTTTACTTATGCTAGGTAAATACAAAGAATATTTTTAAAACTAATGCTTTGAAAGTGATATCATAACTCTATCTAGGTTCTAAAACTATGAGTTTAGTTAAAGACTTCTGGATTAAAATCACCAGGGTCTAAGAATTTACAGAAGCACTGAAGTGTAGGGTCTGTTGACTTTTGCCTTAATCCAGCCTAGTCTTCCTTTTCTTTTGTAACTTCTGTGAGCAAGTTCAAACATTGAGGGATGTGGTGAACATCTTAATTTTTGAAAAGTAAAACATAAAATGTAGTTTGAGTAGAATGATATCACTGGCAGTATATCATACAATGATATGAATGATTTTTTACTATTTTTATAATAATAGCACCATCAAATAATTGTCTCTGAATCATTGTTAAAATTCCAATTTTCTCTATGGCTGTATGAGTTTTATTAGCTACCATATTTCCAATGCCTATATAGATTTATGAAAATCAAAATTTAAAAATGTTTGGTTTATTTTTATTTGCCTTTTTCTGATACTAATATTTAAATTCAAGATAAGTGTTAAAAATAGAGATTGGTTTACCTTTGTGTATTTGCATTCATTGTAAGCCTTGTAGATATTCATGGAATTGAAATTATTGTTGATTATTTAATATTTTCAAGTAATTAATAATGTATGAACTAGAGTATCATTTAAAGAGATTTACCAGTAGAATACACTAAATCTAGTAGGGCAATATATTTAACACTTAAACATGTTTTCTAAATGTAAAAATTGAATAATTGAGAAAAATCTAGAAGAGATATTCAACATATTTTTACAATATTTTAGATGAACAGAGTTTTTTATGCTCTAAATTTAGGATTCTCTAACTTTCTAGGTACCCTAGTTTACCAATATAAGACTTATAATTGGATCATTCTCTAAATAGAATTCCAAGTATATAAATATAAATGACCATGATTTTATTTCAGAAGAAATTATGCTGGCTATTCAATATAAAATATTTATGTCTAAAATAAATTATTTTCCACTAAGAACATATTTCATATGATATATAGAAATAATCTCTGACTTAATACATAGAATCATAATAAAGTTTATTTTAGAATGGTTGTCTTTCTGTTAACTAATAATATAACATTTACATTTGCTTTGGGTTTCAGTACCCAAGTTAATTTTTAAAATAATTTCTTTGAAGCAGTTTTTAGAATTTTCTTCTAGTTAAGATTGTGCAAAGAATAAAATTAACATTTTTAAAATGCTGGAGCTAGAATATGTAACTTTTGCATAGAAATGAATTAATGTTGAATATAAATTATAGATTTTTAAAATATTTGTTATTATGTGTCCATTGTTTTTATGATTGATAATTTTAAGGTTTGGCTTGCTAAAAAATAATTTGTATGGTATCTATATATAAAAATAATTTATATGTAATAGGAAGTCAGAGTTCTAAATAATTAAAACTTGCTTTAAAAATTATAATTATGGATTTTTAACAAAACAGTATTTCTGAGTTATGCAATCTAGATACAGTTGGTCACCAAGTAAATTGCATGAATCACCTTATTCTGCCTAAATGAAACCTACTCTTATTGACTGAATCAATTCTCAAACCAGAATAGTTTTGTTTTGTTTTTTAGGAAAGTAGTGCATACTGGTCTTGTAAGTCTTTTTCCATTTCTATCTTTTTATGTTTTGAGCTTTATACTTTTTATTTTTTTCCCCGTGAGATTATTGAAACTTTTCCTCTTGTTTTAAGTTAAATGATGAAATCTAGCATGACAGCCTTACATCCAACTTCAGATATTAGATATTGTGAAATATTCAATTCTTAATTCTCAAATGTATTTTTGGGTTTTATTTAAAACATTTATTTGTTAATACAGAGGAATCCAATATTTTATATATTCAAAATAACAATAGCAATATTTATTGAATAATCAAAATATTATATAGCCTCTATTTTTTAACCTTAGTACCAGGAGAGAATCATGAGGTACATAATACCATTGTGCTTACTTTACAAGATAGTATACTAAGAAACAGATATGCAACAAGAGTCAGTAAACCAAAATTAAACATATTAATTAGCATGAAGCCTACTATTTCTTATTTTTAGGATACACAGTTAACTGAGACATTCATTAATATTCAAATAATTTTGACTTTGTTTGCCTAAAAACTCTGAACTCATTTCTGGAGCACTACTTAGCCCATATTATTAGGTATATATTTTTCCATTTCTACCTTTTTATATTTTGAGCTTTATACGTTTTACTTTTTTCCCCCATAGGGTTATTGAAACTTTTCCTCTTGTTGTAAGTGCCTCAAATCCCCCTCCAAGTATATCTTTTTATACATAATGAGTCAATATAATGAACCTCCCCAAAATAGTAGAAACCACAAATCAATATTACAGTTAGCATTTGTTGACTTCCTTTGTCTATTATAGATTTTCATCAGTTTCTTTCCTTTTTGGCTCAAAAGTATTTTTAAGAAAAGCTACATTAAGAAGTAGTTATAGGTATATAAAGAATTCTCCTATATTTAAAAAAATAAAATTAAGGTGTCAAAAGTCTCATTTAGCTGAAATAATTTTACTTTTATCATGAAAAATTGGCAAAAATAGCCCAAAATTTGTTTGTTCATTACTCATTCAGTCATGAATTTATCAAATGCCACCTTAGTGAATTGTAAAATGTACTAAATTGTAGCCCTTGCTCTCTAAAACTAGTTTGTAAGAGATCACAAATGCTTAAAATAACTTATAAAAATGTAAAACTTTATTTATATACCAAAACTACAATATAAACAACATACTGTAAAGGTTCAGAGGAGTGTGAAAGAAATGTAGGCTAGTGACATTTGGTATAGTGTAAAATAGGTGAAGACTTGAATTAAATCTTGAAGATTGTATAGGAATTGCCTAATTATAGAAGAAAGAAAAAAGCTTATCTTAGGCACATGAAATAGTGTGGATTTGAAAAGAAAGATACCATAAGTTTTGAATAGTAAGGAGGCTGCCTTGACAGAGGTGGAACATTTGTGCTGGAGTTTAGGGAAAATAATGTTAGGGAAGGTGGGACCAGATGATGGAGAGCCTTGGATGGCCGGCCGAGGCGCATTCTATAGACTGCGGATTCTTCCTAATGTTTCCCAAAAGAGCCCTTTTAATTTCTCTTGAAGGTTATGACGAAAAGGAGGTACCTCTGCATTTTGTTCTGTTCTGTGCTAAAAGTCCAGGCAGAATCTTAGGGTGCTTGTATCAGATACAGCTTATGGGAGAAAAAGAGGAGTGTGACAGTTAGCTGAGTGTCCCACAATTGCAGATCTTTGGTTTTTGAAGGTTTGTAAGATAATAATTTTCCAAAGTTCTTTTATGTAACATTCACAAATCCAGGGGATGTCAAGCAAAAAAAAAAAGTGGTCAAGAATGAAGGATTGGTAAGAGTGATACGCACACAGACACAGACATATATGTAGTGCTTCCTGTGTTTCTGTGCCAGCCACTGTGCGTGCACTTCACATGGATTATCGCATTTCATCCGTCCTCACAGAAATGCTGTGAGACAGGCACAGAGTCCCTGTTTTACTTAAGGACACTGATGCTTAGGGGAACTGAGTGACTTACCCAAGGACATATAATGTAATTGTATTAAAACTGGGCTCTAGGACTCCAAGTTTGAGTAATGCTGGTGAAACAAAATCCAATAGATTTCTTTCTTCTGGGACTTTTCAGAGTCTTGAATAAACTTCTCTAAGAAGAGAACCTCATTTAAAATAGAATGTCTTGTCTTAGGATGAAGTTAAGAGACAAGCAATATTTTAAGAACAAGATGATGAATACTTAATCTCACTATGGGTTGTGAAACTTGAGACAAATGCGTGAAGTTAAAAGATATTTTAAAGTCACATTTGTAAGGCTTTGAGACTGATTTGTTCTAGTTCCAAAATCGTGAAGAATAAAAAATGGCTGTATGTAGTTTTGAACCTAGCAGAGTGGTGGAATCTGAAAGCAAACAAGTGAATTTTAGTTAGACACCTATTTGGGATATTTTTGTTTGTTTCAGGAAAGTTGAATGTAAATAGTATGTTTTTTTTCTTGAAGTAGTCTTTGATAGAAGCATAAGTAAGAATCTAAAACTGAAACTATAGATCCTTGATTGCAATAGAGGAGATAATTTCACTTTCATCCTCACAGGAGAGAAAAATGAAGCAGTTACCAGAAAAAGTCATTGAGAGGCATTGTAGTAAGTGTGCAGGATCTGGAGCAAGACCTCCAGGATTCAAGTCCTGGCTTTTTAAATTAGCAGCTGGGTATTTGGGAGCAAGTTGTTTTGTTTCTCTGTACCTCAATTTCTTTACCTATAAGGTGGGGATATAATAGTAATCTTTTGTATAAGGATATTCTGAGTATTAACTGAGTAAAACTATACCTTGTTCCTAGTAGCCACTCTTTATAAACCATAGAGACAAAAAGGAAATCAGTAATCTTTTCTGTCAGAAAATAAGGAGAAAAAGTATGAAGAAAGATATCAAAAAAACAGGATCAAATATCCAGAGAAAAATACGAGAATAGGTAACTTTTTAAAACAGGAAATTATTGGAGATTTTAAAAGTTAGTTTCAGTCACATGGTGAGAGCAAAGTCATTATTTCCTAAAGGTAAAGAGGCTGGTTAGGTTAAAAGAAAAAATGGTATGAAGTGTGGAAACTGCTGATTTGAAATTTTGGATATACAAAGGAGAAAAATGCAAGTTAGATCAAAGAGGCTCACATAACCCCTGCTACTCAAGAGGGCTGGTTTTATGTTAGAGAGTAAAAAGGAGCTTGAAAAGGCAGAGAAATCTGAGATGGGATTACTGAGGGAACTAGATGACTCAGGAGCAGTGGAAAGATTTAGGTTAGGGTGTTAAGGCCTAGCCTGTGAAGAGTCTGAGTAGGAGATGAGTTTTGTCTACAGGGGAAAGAATACAAAGGGGTGGGTGGGTTGGAAAACGGGAAAAGCTGCGGCGAGGTCAATTGTGGTAGATAAAGAAGCTCCTTCTGGGAAGCCGTGATTTCTTTTAAGTAATAAAGAATGCTCGTTGGACGGAAGATGAAATACATGGGATTGAATGGCCGAAGCGAAGGAGAAAGTGTAGAATAACAATTATGAGGAAAATAAGCTGTGGGGTAGGAGTATGTTGTGAAAGGCCTGCTGAAATTGGGTGACACAAGTTTCTATTCGGGCTTAGTAGCTCCGGGGAGCTCAGACATTGGGAGAAGGGGGATACCTGTCAGGAGGCAACACCAAAGTTGGTCATTCCATATTTAAAATGTTTATCCCTTTTTTTTCATAGAGCAGTAGGCAGATTTATTTAACAGAACTTGAAACGGGTTTGGGAAGGTGATTATTTAAGTAATGTTACTGAATCAGCCAGTGATAGATTCCAAATTACATTTGCGATTTGTTGCTCATTGCTGTGGTCACTATACCTCTAAACATCAGAAGTTCTTGACAGTCTATTACTGTAGATTTGCTTGAAAGTAAGCAAATTATATATTTTAGAGTTTATTTATAGTCATGTTCTTTGTTCCAGCAAAACTGTCACTTGTTAACAAGAATACACTTTATAATTTATAATTACTTTTCAGTTCTATTCCCCAAAGCCTAGTTATATCTATACTTAACTAAATGCCCGTTGTTAAATCTTGAATTTTTAAAAACTGTACTTTGAAAAATACACTATTTTAAAATTATAAAATACTTCAAATTTTTCTGCAGTAAGTAATTCAGTCTTCAGTGTTTAAAGCAGAATCTTTAAACAGCCATTTAACTCATGTAAACAAAAATACTATTTTCCATTTAAAAGTAAAATTGTGATTTTAAAAATGACTGCCCTTTATAATCACTATTCGATAAATTAAAAATAAATAAATTTTAGAGGAGTGTGTTTCCTTTGGAAATGTTCTTTATAATAGATATTTTAATATATTGTTACTATATGGATATTTAGTTACATCTTCATGATATATATCAGAAATTTTACTAAATGATTTTTAACTTGAAACCACTGAACTTGAAGTCTGTGTAGTAAGTAGGATTAAACATTTTTTTTATAAAATATTAGGGAAACAAACATACTGTGCATTTATACTGTATACTGAAATATTTCTTTTGGATTTTTCTGTTCTATTTTTCCATGTGGTTGAGAACAACTGTCAAAGCTGCTTAATCAATAGAACCTTATAAATTAAAGGCATTTCTTTAATATATTTACAACTAACTGTTTATTAGAAGAGTTTTTGCAAGTAGTATTTAAAAGATGAACTGAAATGTAGGCTTTCTGGGATCTGTTATAATTTGTAAAGGGAGGAGACTTTTTAGTTTAACAGTAACTATATGAATAATAGCTAGAAAACTAATCATGTATTTATTTTATTACATGTTCATTATTTTAGGAATTTAAACCAAGAAAATATATTTAGAGACAATTTACTGTAATATTTTAACAGTTTTATCCCTTGAAGCCCAAACTTACATAATTTTTACCGATTTACTTAAAATGTTGAACTTAACTTCTTATGTTTAGTAACCAAATCTTTAGTGATTTTTTTAAACACACTATTATTATCCCAGAAGTTTAAAATTATTGTTTTTATTTCTGTAGTAAAGAAAGAGCATTAAAATTAAGGACAATCTCGATGAATCTGAGTTGTATCAATTATTAATAATACATGCCTAATATTTCATATATATGCCAAGCAAAAAGAAAGATATTAAGTAAATTGATAGAAAATAATATTAATGTAAGTGCCTACGAATCCTGAGCCACTTGATATTACTATTTTTTCCACATAGTTCTTTGTAATATTTCAAGACCTTGTTGAGAATTCATATCCAGGGCAAGGTAGATGTCATAGTGAACCTGTGGTACTTCAGGTCAATTTTACCCTGTTAGAAATAGGGGAGCCCAACACACATACTCGTGCTTCTGTAGGTTAATGAACTTAGACTCTAACCTATATTGGAAGAAATGGCCTCTTGGTTTATTTCACATCTATTTAGTCAGCCTCCTCATAATTGTACAAGATTTCTACAGAACATATTTTTAAATGTGTGCTAACTACTCACAGGAATTCTCTGCAATAAAAGTTGTAACCAGAGATGAGAAAATAAAACCTTTACTGTTCAATTCATAGTAGCATGAAGCTAGTATCATAAGTCCTAGCATAGTATTGCAAGGAAAAGACAATATTAGGGCAAATTTTAATGGTGGAAAATTAAAGTCTCTCTTGAGAGATGAAAGGAATTTATTACAAAGAACAAAAGCAGAAAGAGGATTTAAAGATTTTTTTTCTTCTTTTATAAGGTTTTACTTTTGAATGGTATCTCCTGTCCCCTTTTTAAATATGATTTAAGAAAAACCTTGGTGTGACTCAACATTAAGTCTAGTTTTCCTCAAAGTATCTGAGGTTTCTTTTTCAACTTAGGAAGAACTAGGAATCCCTTGAGGAGGGACTGTTTAAAGCATAATCTAATATTACAAGCAACCTTACTTTGTTTTTGGAGAACAGAGAGTTAAGCAGGAGCCTGTGAATTTCTTATCTTTTCTTTTACTCTTAACTGCTTTATTCTACCCAGATTAGAACTTTTGAATTTAAATGCATGACTATGTCTATATTAAGTAATTTCATCTACTTTTCCTGACACTGCTGAACCTTTAAAGTTATGCTTTTGCTCATATCTGAGTAATTTTGATGAATATGTATGAATATAAAACAATGTTCATTAGAATTGTGTCTATACTATAAAATTACCCTATTTCACCTATTAAGAAATACTATCTGCTGAGGGTGCTACTTAAGCAATGCTATTTGCTGAGTGAAAATATACTTTAAAAAAAAAAAAAACTTAACATTTTATACTTTAAGGTTACTCTTTTAGACATGAGAAGTTTGAGTATATTTTAATGACTTATTCAACAAATATGTTCTCACAAAACATATTTTATATGTAGTATATATGTGTGTTTAGAAGTGAATGAAACAATTAATATGATTCCTAATATTTTTGTGCTTATTTTCAACACAGGCTGATGATACCACAATATATCGTACCCTTCATCTATATTAAATTTTTAATGTTCAGCATAAATGATGAAAATATTATGGCAGTTTGTTAAAATGCTATTAGTTACTTGTTTATTAATATGAAGTTAATGTTTACATTTTCAGACGAGCTCTAAATTTATTAAAAATTAATATTTTAGAAGATAATGTGATATTAAGAACTCAGAAGTGCAAATTTAATTACTTTTAAGTATGGATCCCTAAATTCATGTGGAATCAACTTGTTGGTGATGTTCAACATATTAAGTAGGTGGATACTTCTATGCCAAAGTAAACTTCATTTCACCACTTCTTCCAATCCCCGACTGTATTCATCGATAGAAAAATAACTCTTTCAGTTTTACTCATTGAATTTCTTGAATTTTTGTTTTCACATCTCTTTTCCCCCAAGACAACAAAGGGAAAGAAAAGAGACTACTATTCATGAATATGGTCAGGATACCTTTAATACTCATGTGAATTTTTATCAGTCACCATCATGATTTCAAGTCATGAATTTATTTTTACATGCTTATTATGCATGCATATTTACGTGCATTAGTTATTTAATTGATCTTAAATTCCATTAAATTTGAATTAATAGGAGAAGAATTTGTTCACAGGATTTTGTTCTCGTTATATTACATTTTATTTTATTTTGTTTTATTTGAATAATCAGTTTAAGGCTTATAAAGGTTGATTTGCTCCTGAACTGCTTTGTTCCCAGACATTGCCATCTTCCCCAACTACCACCAAGTCCTCTCCATCTGATCCCATGACCACCTCCAGAGCTAATCAGGTACAGTATCATCCTGTCATCTACACCATACTTTTCACGAGTGAATGCTGCACACTGGAGAAAAAGATAATGGTGGGTTAAGGATGTATTCGTTCATTCACATATGTGCACCACGACCAGATTCCAGATAACCTGAGAAAGAAATATGAATACTTTCTGAAAAGTTATATGCATTTTTAACTTTAGATAACAAAAATATATTCAGGTGGTAGACTACTAGAATTTTGGGTTTTCCCCTTAAAATTATGATGACTTTATGGAGTTCTGAGGGTTATTTATTGAGTTGGTGTTTATGATCTCCCTTATTGTTTCTTCCTAGGATTCTTGGTATATAACTTAAGAATATCATATATGTAAAAAAAAAAATGTTTAAATATGACTTATTGAGCAAAGGTATATCTTTAAAAGTGAATGCATTTTCATTTGCTTTTTATTTCAGACATTCCTTACTATGTAAACAATTTTAAATTTTGGATGAAAAGCATTTGTAGCAATCTAAAAGTAACTGAAAATTGCTATTTGTGATCATTTGGATGCTAATTAACAACTCAGGAAATGTTACTGTCTTATAATTTAATACTAGCATTTTCTTTGGTGGAGTGGCAAACTGCAACTATAAATATATCTTATTAGTTTGATTTAATAATTGTTTTGGCACTGAATATTTGTAGGTCATTCTTTAAAAATGTGGTTAATTTTGGCACATTTAAGTAAATCATCTAAAATATTTATGTAATTCAGTCATACTGTACTATAACTTTATAATTGTTGAAAAATATATTTATTAAAATGATTAAACACATTTTCATTTTGTCTGAGTTGAGCTTCATTTAGGTGAAATATGTTATGTTCTTTAATATTTCTACTTTTTTACTAATACTGGCCTTATGGGATTATTTAAATATTAAATAAAAGCTTATCTTTTAAATATATTTTTTACAGAATTGACTAATAAATCATTAACTTTGAACTATATTTGCTGAATATATTAAGTGTGGCTTTTGCATATCATCTAATATAAAGCTATCAGAATTATTTTGTTCATTATTGATTCTAATACTTTTGCTACCTCAGGAAAATTTTTAAAATAATAACTGGAAGCAAAACTAACAGGATGTTAGGAGCTTGGCTTTTATTGTCTACAATAGCATTCCCTCAGACAAAAATACTTTATAATGCTCACATTTTAGCCCCAATAAATTGGTTTAAAAAGTATCCATCTCTAGTGATGAAACACAGCACTTCTCTTCAAAGGAAATGATACTATATATAAAGTGAGAACATAGCTTGTATTATTGATGTATGAAGTTAAAAAGTTTATATATATATGTATGTGTGTATATATATATATATATATATATACACACACACACACACGCTTTATATACCTTATCTATTATGTGAGCTATATGATACAGAAAACTATTGGGAAACAACTGACTGTGTTTTTGATGTTTCTCTTGTACTTCACCTTTCTTTCTAAACAAAAACAAGACAGATGAGTACAACTGCAATGAAAAAAACTAACAAAAAACTAATGCTTTTTCTTACCGTAAAAAGTAAAAAATTCTGGATCTAGAAAGAAAAAGGTTGTCTATGAAGTTAGATTGTATATTCTTCATTTATTTTATATGAACAGGTGAATTTTTATAAAATGATTTCTTTAAAAGGCTAATGTTGAAGGCTATATGTTGAAGTTTACTAACATATTTTCACCCTCTAGATATGTTACTACATCCACCTCTTCCAAAACCTAATATTTTTCTAATTTGAAATAATAAGTCATTTGTGGTTTTCAACTCTGTCTACTATACTCAGTTATATTTATTTTTACGTGACTTTCTTCTGTTCTTGTACAAACAATCATAGTATCTGCTGGAAAACATGTGGCAAAATATAGAACAAACCAAAATCCTTAAAGTCATTGAAGAAATTACAGTTATCATCCATCTTGATGTTGTTAGTAGTTTTATTCCCTACAGTATTTCCCAATAGATTCTATTTGTGTTGTAAGATAGAATGTAATGTGGTTTTTGTTGTTCCTAGATCACAGTTGTTTCTTGTGTATAATCCTAATTAAATTAGTGTCAGTTTACTATATAGACTTAGATCTATAAGAGTAACCAGGATAGAAAAATGGGTTCTAATATGATAATACTAAACTTTGCCTCCATAATTAAAATAGACTTTTAAACCTATAAGAAAATAACTTTTATTGCTGGTTTAAGTTTGCTTTATTCTTACCCGGCAATTTAGCAGACATGTCTCCAGTTTTATAAATGGAAGAAATGGTACAAACTCAGAGCATGCCATTTTAAATTAAAAATTATTGTTTAATGTATTCTAGCTAATATGATACCCTCTGCTGTTAAAAGTAGCTATAAACTTTTTTATGTGAATTTTTATAAACCAGTATAAATTACATCCAGACTGTTTATGTTATTTTCATTTTTGCTAGTTATTTTAGTAACTAAATGAATTATGATTGAGTTCTATTTCCAGAATAGTTTGTCTGTGTTATAAACTAATGTGATAAAAAGAAATTAGGGACTATTAATATTTTAAAAAACCCAAAATAAAAAGAGCAGAAAATACATTGAAGAGTTAGTTTTACCTGTAGTGTCAACATTTAAAAATCTTTTCTATTCTTTTAAAAATAGCTGCATGTTTCAATACATACTGAATTTTCTATCCTCAAGTTTCCACAGTTCAAACTGACAGACTATAACTACAATGTTGTGGCTTTATAATAATTTGCCTCTGAAAATTGAAGGACTATCATATGGGAAGCCTTGTAGAATGGATGCTAAAAGTCAAGACTGGAGCCAAATTGCCTGTGGGCACATCCTTGTTCTGCCGCTTGCTTGCCGAGTAAATTGAGTTCAATTTTCCTTTTTTTTTTAAATATATCTTTATTGATTTCAGAGAGAGGAAAGGAGAGGGAGACAGAGAGAAAGGTAGAAACATCAATGATGAGAAAGTCATTGATTAGCTGCAGCCCACAACCCAGGCATGTGCCCTGACTGGGAATCGAACCCTGATCTCCTGGATCCTAGGTCGATGCTCAACCGCTGAGCCACGCCCGGCCGGGCCAATTTTCCTTTTTTGAAATTCAAATTATAATAGCACCTTATAGTGTCAAAATAAAAAATAAATTCATTAACTAAGAACATTACAATTTCTAGAATGTAATATTCACCACATTAGGGTAAGTTATATATATATATTTTGAAATATCTTTCAAGTAATAATGAAAAAAATTGCCCTTTAGATGCTAAATGATGTATCATACAGAATATTAAAACTGAGTTTTACCTTTAAAGAAAAATTCTAAGACAGTAGTATTGCTTTTTTCCAACTCTAAAATATTTCTGTAATCAGAGTCTCTGTGCTTTTTAAGATAGCTTAAACTACAATTTTTTCTCTCTAGTGAGAGTAGTTACTTGTCCAATTAATAAATCAATACTATTATTTCTTTTTGAGAAAGAAAACTTAGTAAACTAATAGTTTTACAACTTGTACTTTTTTTGATGTGTTGCTTACAGCAAGATGCAAGTTTAACATTTTTTACAGATGGAATTTTAAATGTAAGGCAAGTATAAAGATAAGTAGAATTATGTTATTTCAACTGTGTTTACACTTACAAAAAAGTGGGTTAGTTTAATTAGTTCTTAGTAGTTGATACTAAATTTTTCAGTCACTTCAAGATTCAACAAAATGGTTTTTTTAATTAATCAATGATGCTAAAAACTAAATTTCAGACATAATTTTCAGTTCTTGGTTGTTAACATTCCTGGGATTCTTCTCAAATTTCAGGAAAAGATTAAAAAAAAGTGATTTTAGAAATATGTGCTTTATGACATTTATTTATGTACTGATAAATTTTTAATTATATATCAAAATATATAAAAACAAATGAAATATAGGAAACTCATATATAGTACCCTTGTTATAGTAACAGAAAAACACAAATAAAATCACTGGTCTCACTTTATTTTTTTTACTGGTCTCACTTTAAATTCATGACCACAGATCTCAAATGGGCCCTTAATGCTGTCAGATAATCATAAGCCCATTCCCTATTTTACTCTCTATTTCATAAGTTCTCCTTTCGATCTTTGTATTAATTTTCTGTTGCTGTGTAACAAATTACCACAAATATAGTGGCTTAAACAGCACCTCTTTATTATCTCATAGTTTCCATGGGTAAAGAGTCTGGGGACCACTTAGCTGTGTCCACTGCTCATGGTCTTACAAGACTGCTATCAAATTATTGGCTGGGGTATATTCTCAACTAGAAGCTTGACTAGAGTCAATCCTCTTAAATTCATCCAGGCTGATGGCAGCATTCAGTTCCTTGTGGCTGTACGACTGAGGGCCCAACTTCTTACTGGCTGTTAAGAGGCAACTCTCAGATTCTAGAGGCTGCCCAAGCTCCCTGCCATGTGACCCTCTCTCTACAGGCTCTTCACACCTTGGCTGGTTGCTGTTGCAGAGCTAGCGGAGACTCTTTTCAGTGTGTGCTAGTAAGATGGAGTCATATATTGAACCTAATCACGGGCGTAATTTCTCATGTCCTTTACCATAACCATAACCACAGTAGTGACATTCTATCCCTTTGCCATATTCCGTTGATTAGAATCAAGTCAGTTTACACCTGTGCCCAAATGGAGGATATCGTACCACCAAGGGGCCATCTAAGAATTGTCCCTACCACAACTCCCCATTATTTCTTGCTTCCTCCTCTCTCCCAGCTGATGATTATTCCTACTTCACGGAGAAAACATGAAGCAATCAAAAAATAGAAACTTTCACAAACTCACACCAACACATACGTTTAATCAGCCAGCATTTATACCCAGGTAGTCCACCTTCTCATCTGTTACCATTGGTAAACTTTCCCTGCTCCTATCGAAAACCAGTAATTTTTGTTGTACAATAAACCTTGTCCTATTTCTCTTACTCAAAGATATCCTTCAGCAATTCTACCTTCTCTGGTCTTTATCTGTCAAGCTTTTTATCTCAGTGGGTTAATATTCATTAGCATACATATATCTGTTTTTTTCTCTTGTCTTAAAAGACAAAACAAAACTTTTAATCCCATTTCCCCCACCGGCTAAGGCTGTAATTCTTGTACTCCTTTGTCGAAAAACTCACAAAAGTATTTACTCTGTTTTACCATTTCTGTCTTCCCATTCTTTCCTAAATCCAGGGACATCAGTGATGACCACATTGCTAATTCCAGTTGTTTATTCCCAATCCACATGTTAATTGGCCAATCAACAATATTCGTCATAGTTTATCACTTTGACTTCCTTAGCATACTTTCTTTACTTGACTTCCAGGCTGCTACACACTCTTGGTTCTCGTGCGTCATGCCATGTGCGTCATCTCAGAATCCTTTGCTAGTTCCTGCCCTCATCCCACTTAACGTTGGAGTGCTCCAGGCTCTAATACTTGAGACTCCTTCTGCATTTATACTTTTCATCTAATACCTTAGCTCTTATGGGCTGACATCTGCAAAATGAATGTCTCCAGTGAGAGGCATGTTTGCTATGAACTAACAGAGCTTAAGCCTTAGGATTTCTCACCTGCACTGACATATTACAAGGCCTGCACCTAATTTTATGTTCATAATTTTGAATGTGTTTTCCAAAGATTTCCACTAAAATTGTATAATATTCAGGCCCCTCATAAATTGGGTTCATATTTATCTCTAATCTAGATCTCACAATGAAACGACAGATTATATCCAATTTGCCTCTGAGCATTTCCACTTGCATATCTAAACAGACATCTTAAATTCAACAAGTCCAAATTCAAACTACTCCAAAACTACTACACTGATAGCTTTTACCACCTCTGTTAAAGGCAGCTACATACATCCACTTGTTCAGATCAAAAATCCCGAATCCATATCATCCATCTTTTTCTTTAGCACCTCAAATCTAGTATGTACATATAAATATAGACCATGTCTTATTACATGTACTGCTTCCCTCGTCCAAGCCTGAATTATTGCAAAAGCCTCCATATAGGTTTTCTGGCCTTTCTACCCTTTCTTTCCAAAGTCTGTTCTCCACTGAGCAGACTGAGTATTCCTTTTAAAATATGTCATTTAAAAAATTTCTTTGCCTATACCTTCAAAAGTTTTTCATTTCACTCAGTAAAACCTATATCCCCAAAATGACATCCATTAATTTACAAGATCTGGCCCTTGCCACATTACCTCTTTCACTTCATTTCCTACCACTTACGCCTCACTCTGTCCCAGTCAAATTGACCTGCTTGCTTTTCCTTGCAGACACATTAGGTATGCTCTTGCCTCAGTATTTTCCTCTTGCTTTTCTCTCTACATGAAATTTTCTTATTTCAGAGATCTACTTGGCTAACATCTTCTTAGCCTTCAAGTCTTTGTTCAGAATTCACCTTCTCCCTAAGGTCTACCTCACCACCCTATTTAGCGTTGCAGTCTGGCCTCACCTTACCTCTGTACTCCTGATTCCCTTTGCCTTGCTATTTTTTTCCATTGCCTCACAGTATACTATATACTTTGCTTATTTTCATTTTTATTATATATTGTCTGTTTTGCTTCCCTAGAAAAGAAGGTGCATGAGAACAGGGATCTTTGTTTTATTCTCTGATGTATCAGAGCAATAACCTGCAACATAATAGATTCTCAATAAATCTTTCTTAAATGACTAGTAGTAGTTGGAAGGATAGGTTTACAGTCTATATGCTTTAAAATTTATTTTTTTTATTTTTGAAAATCCCTTCTACAGATGAAATTTTTCACAGAACTTCTCTAAAAATATAAGCCAAGTAGAAAAATACTTTTGAAGGAATAAGTAGGTTAAGTTAATGGAACATAGCCTTCTTTGTTACATTTTTATTTTACTCCTTGTAGTACTCAGAGCACAATTTGAAAAACAGTCAGACTCATATTGTAATAATTATCCAACAGAATATTAAAATTAAATTTCATTTTCTTCAGTGTATGTGTGTGTTATATGCGCTTGTGTGAATGTGATGTCAGGATAGTTTTCTTTAGAAGTCTATTTTAGAAAGTCCTGGAAAAATAGTGAAATCCAAATGCTCTTTTTAAATGAACTTACTGACTTTATAATATACATTAGATTTTATGTATTTTGCTTACTGTTAGAATGAACCTTATAAAATTGCTGATACTTGGGTGAAATTTCTTATGGCTTAACTTAGTATATATCGTATACATATCAAAATCTCCCCAAATTCCCAAGAATAAAATGAACCAAAAGAACCCATAGAATCCATATTAAGAGAATGTACAATTTTCATATAAGGACATAAAACATTCCCTAATAAATAGACTTACAATGACTTTGGAAAGGAAGATTTAATATCATAGAAATATCAGTCCCTTTCAATTAAAATATAATTTATTGCACTTTCATTTTTCTTCCCAATTTTTTCTGGTTTTCTGGGAGAGAGAAACAAGACAAAATGATATTAAACAAAAATGTAAGTGGCTAAGAATTACCGTAACGTGATCCATAAAATAATTATCAAGAAAATATTTGTGTGGGATGATGTACTTCACTCAGTATTAAAATTTGCTATAATAAAAGCATGTGATATTAACACAAACAGATGTAGTTGTCAGTGAAACATAATAGAGATTTCAGAAATAGATCTGAGTACATATGGGAACTTAACTGTATCTTATGCATTAAGAAAGGTAGCGTAACTCGGGGCTTAAGACAGCGGTGCTCTCAAACCGTAATTCCGAGCTTTAAATCCAGTCTTGTCGCTTCCTAGTTTTCTGATTTGAGGAAACATCCTTAACTTTGCCATGTGTGTTTTCTCATTGTAAAATGTGAATAATAACGGTGCCTACCTCATAGGGTTGTCATGGTTCTTCAATGAATCAGCACATGAGAAGCATTTAGAACACTGCTTGATGCAGAGTAGTATTTCAGCATCATTTAAATTCATTTTAGAAAAAGATGTTTTATTTAATAAATGGTGCTGGTATACTTGACTATCCATCTGAAAGAAAATAAATTTATACCTCCACTCTATACAGTATATAAAAATAAATCTCAGTGTATTCAAGATTGAAACTGTAAGACTGATGAAGTTATAGTGTGTGAAATCAACTTGAGGATGACTTTTTAAGGAAGAAGGAAATCCAGACTATGAATAGGTTAAAATATTTGAATATGTAAATACTTCATATATTTTGGTGTATCAGAATACATCATTAATAAGCAGAACATGATAATATCCTTGAAAAAAATATGTTGAGTAGATATGGCAATGAATTGGTTACTCAGCTATACAGAGAACTTCTAGATTGGTATAAAAAAATGGAGAAAATAGGTAAAGATTATATGAATCATCATCACTAGATTGTACTTTTTTTACCAGATAGATAAAATCTTATGTGTGTATATAATACATATATCTTATGAATGCAAAAATTAATCTTTGGGTGTTTACAAGTTAAAACTGATGGCAAAAAGATAGGACATAATCATTCTCATACAATGTTGATGTAAGAAATGCTGTAACATTGTAGCTTTTGAGAATTATCCAGTAAAACAATGCACCAATACATAAGAATATAGAGACAAAGATTATATATCGCATAGTTATTTAGAGGGTCAAAAGTTGGAAAACAAACTGACCTCTAACAGGAACATGGCTGAATAAATTATGGTATGCAGAATATTATGTGGAGAAGCTATTAAACATAATGAGATAGAGCCACATAAATTAGTCTTAGAATAGTATTCATAATATATTAACTACAGAAAATTAAGTTGCTAGCATATGGCCCTATTTTTTTCAATGTATTTTTTATTATTAATTAAATGTATTGGGGTAACATTGGTTAATAGGGTCATACAGGTTTCAAGTGTACATTACTATGGTACATGATCTGTATATTGCTCTGTGTAGCCACCATCTAAAGTCAGATCATCTTCTGTCGCCATATATTTGGCCCCCTTTACCCTCGACCTTCTCTCCACGCCCTTCCCTCTGGTAACCTCCACACTGTTGCCTGTGTCTCTGAGTTTCAGTTTTATATCCCACATATGAGTGAAATCATATGGTTCTTGGCTTTCTCTGTCTGACTTATTTCGCTTAGCATGATATTCTCAAAGTCCACCCATGTTTTCTCAAATGGCAGTATCTCATCTCTTCTTATGGCTGAGTAGTATCTTGTGTTCATGTGTCATCAGGGTGATGACAAAGAATAGGAACATTATTAACTTTTTCATATCTCTACTTTTAAATTTTATTTTTCAATTAGAGTTTACATTCAATATCTACTTTTTATTTTCCTACTTTTTTTTTAATCCTCGCCTGAGGACATGTTCATTGATTATTAGAGAGAAGGGAAGACAGAGGAGGAAAGAGAGGAAAGGAGGAAGGGAGGGATGGAGAGAGAGGTAGGGGGAGAGGGAGAGGGAGAGGGAGAGGGAGAGGGAGAGAAATAGTGACATGAGAGAGAAACATGGATTGATTGCTCCCTGTATACGTATCCCGACCAGGGATTGAACCCTGGCCTTTCGGTGTACGGGATGACACTCCAACCAACTGGGCCACACTGGCCGGGCCTCAATATCTACTTTTTAAAAAATGTTGTCTAAGAAACTAGAACAGGTTGGAAAAGGTAATGACTTCAGTTGTAGTATATGCAGTGTTTTAAGGCATATAAAGTGGGACTTTCCCAAACCATTGGGAAAGAGTGGACTGCCTTTGACATATACCTGTTTGAGCTACTTACCTCTTGTATTCCCTAGTAGTGGGTTGGTTTGTTAGGGAGTCTGGTGAAGGCCCAGAAGAGAAGCTTCAGGCCTCGAGGAGGCACCTAGTAACTGGCAAAGAAAATAGCAGGTGTTTCACACTGTAAAGTTATGCCAAATTAAATGGTTGTGTAATACTTATAATATTTTTTCTTCATTTAATATATCAGAAGTTCTCAGTCCTAGCTTTACATCAAAATTACCAATGGAGATTCTTATTTAATAGTTCTAGGATGAGATTAGGCACGTGTAGTTGAAGAATTAGAGAAATATTTCCTGAAGCCTCTTAAGATGTTTGGGAAGCACTGTTCAGTTTGAAAAATGCAGGTTAGTTTTTTTTGTGTGTTTTTTTTAATGTGTTTTTTTTTTTAATATATCTTTATTGACTTCAGAGAGAGGAAGAGAGAGGGAGAGAGAGAGATAGAAACATCAGTGATGAAAAAGTCATTGATCGGCTGCCTCCTGCACACCCCCAACTGGGGATCGAGCCTACATTCAGGGCATGTGCCCTGACCAGGAATTGGAACCGCTATCCCCTGGATCATAGGCCGACGCTCAGTTGCTGAGCCACGCTAGTTTATTAAAAATGATGATAATTGTATAACACTGACTCTTTTCTCAGACTTTAATTCAAGGCTTTTTTCATGAAATAACAACTTTTGGATGTTACTTGAAAAACACTTAAATAAAAAATATCTGATTTGTACAGAAGTTGAAGGGTAGGTGTTTTATCATTGAGAACAGTAAAGGTTTACTAATTAATACAATCTACATCTGTGAAGGGATATGATACAAAAGATGATTATCTTTTCAGAACATTGTTAGTATTTTGACTATTGCCAGATACAATTAGAGGTTCTCTTACCTTGGAGATCTGTGTACAGATTACATTACTATTTTTAAAGATTATTTAGCAATAATCTTGCCAAAAATTATGGAAAATGGTTAAATGAGTGCTTACTAGCCATATTCATTCCATTGCTAACTTCTAAGTTTGTTAGTGTGCTATGCTGTGTAGATGGTATGACCTTCACACCCAGTGATGGGACTCAGAGGATCTCCCTGGAGGCAAGTTAAGAATTACTGCTGAAAGCAGCATACCTTTAATATTTTCAGGTTAAAATTGTAACACACACCATTTGGTAAATGCCATGTTATGTGACCTTCAAAAGTCCTTCTAAAGGTATGATTTTATATGAAGATACATTTATGTTTATGAAAAGCCTAGGTCTTTTCACGTTTTCAAATTGAAGAAAATGGTACACTCCAGGGGAAAAGAGTTAATGAAATAGTCACTCTGTCATGTTTCTTATTTTATAAACCAAGCATGGCTCAGACATTGCTGACAAAGCATGGATTGCTTTGTTTAGTACTGGCTGTTAGGCGGATTTGCAGTACTCCTTTTGGACTACCTGGTGGTGAGGTGGTTGGTTTGCTTCATCGGGCTCTCCCTGCAGCCCCCGCATATTCTCAGGACAGGCATCGGGCAGCCGCTAGCTAACCAAAGCCCTTAGCGCGTTTCGGAACCTGCACTGGCCTTCGAGCTCTGTGTGTGTGTACAGTTCATTTAAATGCGTTTTACCTTTCAAACGAAGCCATATGAAATGAAAAATTCCTAAAACAGGAAAACTGGGTAGTTACCAAGTTTATTTTCAAGATTTTCTTTTCTTTTAAGGATGCTTAGAAATAGGAATGTCTTTGCATATTCGCTCAGATAAGAGTAGTTTCACCGCATTAGGGAGTTTGATTCCTGCTCACTATAGAATAAAAATTGGTTCTTGTTATTTGTTTTTCTAATTTTTGATTTTTGATTTAGGGATATTTCAGGAGATAATAAATTGATAATTTTTATCTTTTCTTCTGAACCTAATACTTTACAATTCATTCTATTGGTTTTTGGCTTAGCTGTTGTTTTTTCCATCAATTAGATGATACAGTTTTTCTGTTACTCTTTAAAAATATTTTTGAAAAAGGAATTGTTTTATTTCATTAACTAACTTCAAATTGATATTAGCCAAACAATAGAAATTATAAAATCAATATATTTTCATTTGTGTTTCATTAAATATTAGAAGTGAATTAATTTAATCTATACATAGGAAGAGAACTTAGTTTTGTGACTAATAACACATTTTGTTAAATTGCAAACATTCTCCTGTAGCCTTTTATATAGTAGTAAATATTTGTTTTCTTACTCAGAGTATTAATAAAATAAGAATAATGCATGACATTTTAATTTTCTTAATGACAGTCATTTGAGGCAATAATTATCAAACTCCCTTTACTAGTAAGACACTGAAATTCAGACATCTATTACTTTAAAAAAATAAGTATTGCCTTCAGATAAACTGTTGGTGAAGATATAAGAAATGTTGAATTAGATGATTAGTAAATATAAAACACCTACAAGCAACTATAATTTGATTTCAGTAATATCATACATCCTGTTAAAAATATAGAAGATATCAGTCTTTTCAATTAATGAATAATAATAATTTATTTTAGTGATAAAAATAGCTAAATAAAAATTTTATAAAAAATAAAATAAAACACCCACATTCTGAAAGTGTTCTTAATAATTAATTATCTAGTTACATACATTTAAATAGAGAGAGATTTTCAAACATAGTTGAGTCATTTACTTATAATAATATTTAATTAGTTTGGTTACATCATAGTGTATTAAATCAATCTATGAACAAACAAGCTTTATATTCCTAGATTATCTTTGTGATTTTCCTAAACAGGCATTTAGCTTAATTACATGATACTTAAAACTATGATTTTAATTTTTTATTTCAAAATTTAAGTGTTTTTTAAATCTGCTTTTTTGTCATTTATCCACTTATTTTTATATACATTTAAATTTGCAGTAGTGTTTATAATGCTACCTGATTATGAGCTTCATGAGAGTGAGATCGTAATCCTTTTTATTTAGCTCTGTATCCTCAACATCTGGAACAGTACCTTGGACACAGTAGATACTCAATAAATAATTTTACAGTGAATACCAGAAATATACTAAATTTATTTTAAACAAATTGTTTATTCTGCTTTTGCAGGATTAATTTATTCAGCAGCCTAATTTGGGAATAATTTTTCTATTTCCTTTTGTCACACTGCTTTTAAAAAATTAAAGCCCTAGCCAGTTTGGCTCAGTGGTTAGAGCATCGGCCCTCAGACTGAAGGGTCTGGGGTTTGAATCCAGCCAAGGGCACGTACCTTGGTTGCAGGAATCATCCCTGGCCCTGGTCAGGGCACGTGCAGGAGGCAGCCAATCAATGTGTTTCTCTCACATCGATGTTTCTCTCTCTCCCCCTCCCTTCCACTCTCTCTGAAAAGCAGTGGAAAAGTATTGTTGTCTGAGGATAAAAAAAAAAATTAAGAGTTTATATGATTACAAAAATGCTTATCTGAAATTCAATCTCTCTTATTCTCTTTATTTTAGTTTTATCTACATATAATTTTACACTGTTTAATCCAAGATCTATGTACATATTTAACTTTTGCATTATCTTTTACATTCCATGAATTTTAGAATTTCTATTTAATAATTTTAAATATTATAATTTAATAATTTTATAATAACATTAATGTTCATAGAGTATACACTGTTCTGTGTATTTCACATTTTCGATGTTTGGATTATTTCCCAGATGATTTATAGGAGAAAAACTAAGTTAAAGATTATGCTCATTTTTTAACTTAATGTATACTACAGTGTCATTTTTAAAAGGCAGTTATACTGCCACACATGTTATTTAAAAGAAAGACATTGATAGGTAAGCCATTCCCTCATCTGTATTTGGTTCGCTTTTTTTTGTGTGTGATTTTTCTGTTATACTTTGAATATCTTTGATCATTTTAGAAGTTAAACATTTTCTTGTCTCCTATACAGTTATTTACTGTTCATTATTTAATGAATTGTTTGTTCACTTTTACCTTCCTCTAGATTATTGTATCCATACCTATGTCTCTAAATACTATCTCTGTGTTAACTCTCAAATTTTCTCTGATCTTCAAACCCATAGCCAGTCACTTAATTGACATCACTTGGATGTCTGAAAAACTCAAACTTAAAATATCCAAAATACAACTCTTGATTCCTCTGTCCTTGTATTTTACCCATTTTTTTCATTTACTACAATGAACACAGCTCCTACTTTCACATTCATAGCAATTTTTTACTTTTTACATTGATTTTTATGACCTTTAAAATATTAAATTGAGAACATAAATTTTCATGTAAAAATTCCAAATGTTTCAAATACTGTTTTTTACTAATCAGAATTAAGAACTCTGTACATTTCTATATATATAAGTCCTGAAAGAGCTAAGAAGAGAGGGCTTAAAATAATAATAATAATAAAGTTTTTGATAATTTGATGCATAGATGATGACAAATGACACTTCTGGAAATTTTAACCTCATTTTAATAAAATCTGGTTTAGTTAACATTTAGAAGACAATATCCCAAGTTATTTTCATTTGTAAATAAGAGACTGCCCTATAAAGTTGATTATTTACAGTTCTCATAGTTTCTTGATAATCACTTGAGTTCCACTGGTCTTCTTATTTGATATGTTTATGCCTGGAGTGCTTATAATCTTAACATAGCAGGAATAGTTTGAAGCCCTTTTCTTCTCTTCCTTCTTCTTACCTGTAAAGAATAGATTTATTTTTATTTTTTTTACTTCTGTTTGAATCCTCTGGAACGTAATGTGATATATCTTTAAAATATGCAGCAGTCATCAAAAGAAAGAAACTTTGAATAATGCTTTAAGGGGCCAACTGAAAATGTGTATTACATAAAAAGATAGTTAAGTTAGATTGTATTTGCCTTTAGAAATTTCTTCAGGATTATCATTCACTGTCTTCTTTCAAGACACAAAAAAAGACATACTGTCTGTCATTCTCCGTCAAACCTTGCAGCCAGAGGGGAAAATAAGTGTGGCCCTTTGGAAGAAGATATAAAATGAAGTAAAACCTCTATAAAACTTATAAAGTGAATTATTTTGAATTAAAAATGCAATTGTTTTAAGCAAGGCAAAGGATAGGAGGGAATTGCACCAGTTATGAATTGTGATTACAATTCAGTAGACTGTCATTTAAGCCATCTTATTAATTGATCTAGTTCATCCCTTAATCGAGTAAACACTAATATATTTGCATTGTAGACTTTAGAACCAACCTGACCACATTTTTTATAGCAAAAGAAGCCTGTCCACCAGCTGAATATGTCAGAAACTACAAAATAGCATACTAAAAACATCATACATCAATGAAAACTTAAAAAGGCATATAGTATGTATTTAATTATTACAGTGTTATTGGATTTTTATTATTGTTGTTAATCCTCACTCAAGGATATTTTTTCCACTGATTTTTAGAGAGCGAGGGAGGGAGGGGAGGAGAGAGACAGAAACATTGATGTGAGAGAGACACATCAGTTGGTTGCCTCCTGCACGAACCCCGACTGAGTCTGGGCATCGAACCTGCAACCCAGGTATGTGCCCTTGACCAGGAATGGAACCCTTGATCCTTCGGGGTGTGAGGGCTAACACTCTAACCACTGAGCCACACCAGCCAGAGCTGTTACTGGATTTTTAAATGATTATAAATCTGTGAGTGTTGCTGATTTCAGTAATTTTATAAGATTAAAGTTTCTGTACATTTATCTTTTTGTATATGTCAGTATGGTTGAAGTAAATTTACCGAATTTTAGGTTTTAGGGATGATAAAGTAAAGATATTTTTGTTTTAAGAACCCGAAGTTGTATTTTACACACACACACATCCAGCCATGATGGAATCTTTCAAATAGTTTACTATATAGTTATACAAATCTATATTTTATTTTTTGGCTTTTTTTCCCAACCATTATCCAATTGCTAACTTCAACCAGGTGCAAATAGGAAATGCAGAATGAAATGATACTGGCCTTCAGGAAGGTAAAATATTTTAAAAGAAATAAATATCTGTTCTCTCATATAAGCCAGCATAGGATAAGCAACATGATAATAAATGTAGAAAAACACTCTGGCCCTTCTGGTTTTAGGTAACAGGACTGAGCTTACAGAGTATGTTGCTTTTGAACTTTCTCACAACACACAGGATCTCAGAAGTCAAAACTGCATGAGTTTTCAGGGGAGAGCAGTGTGGAAACTTAGGAACGATGAATAAAGAGAGACAAAGAGAAAAACACTAATATGGACTGTGTTCAGGGGCTAGCAGGCAAAGTTTGGAGTCAGCATAGAATACTAGTCCTAAAAGATGGAACTGGGAGGACAGGTTGGGGACAGGGCACGGAGAACGTGGGATGTCCACATAGGGAGTCTGGATAACGCAGTGGGTGGCTGAGGGGGATTGTCACTGAAGGCTGCTGAGTAGAGGTTTTCATGATGCTAAAATGAAAACTCCTCAACCACAATCTTATCAAGCCGTCTGATTTTATAAATGATGAAACTGAAGTGATTTGGCAAAGGTCAGCTAGCAGGGCCAGGGTGAAAGCCCATATCTCCTAACTGCCAATTCTAGACTCTTTATTATATCACACTTTAGATAGGACAAAACAGTAGGATTGGGCAAGAAACATTTCAGGGAGCCTGGCTGGTGTGGCTCACTGGTTGAGCATCAACCTATGAGCCAGGAGGTCCCCAGTTCGATTCCCTGTCAGGGCACATGCCCGGGTTGCAGGCTTAATCTGCAGCAGGGGGCATGAAGGAGGCAGCCGATCAATGACTCTCTCATCATTGATGTTTCAATCTCTCTCTCCCTCTCCTTTCCTCTCTGAAATCAATAAAAACATATATATTAAAAAAGAAACATTTCAGGGAGCAGGGGAAAGATCAACACTGCATAACAGGATGTAGCGATTTAGGGAGCAGGAGAAGGCACGGATAGCTCCCAGGTTTAAAACCTGGTGTTGGCAGTAGGTAGGGGGTAAGGATATATGAGAAAAGGCAGCATGGTGTTTTACGATAGATACTAGAAATGCTTATGAAAACTATTGCCTTTGATTTGCTTATCAAAAGCGAGAAAATTAGACAGTAGAGAGTTAGAAGAGCTGATTTTTTATTCTTTCTGGATACTTCCATTCATGTAACTCTGTGGCACATACAGGGTGGGGAAAAGTAGGTTTACAGGTCTCTATGTGGAAAAAAATAATAATACAAAAGTAAACACTGTGTTTCGTGTACTCACAGTTGTAAATCTACTTTTCCCCTGCCCTGTATTTTATCAAATCAATACTTTTCAAGAATGCAGTTATTTATGTATAATTAAAAGAAAAGATACAATTTTTAAATTTTTGTCAGCCACTCAATATAGATGCCTAGTGACATAGGCATCTCCATTGGACACTACTATACGGTCTCTCAGTAGCCTAAGCGATAATACTCTATGGAAATGAAAGAGACTTCTAGTAAGTCATTAGGACATACTGTGATTAAAAGT
This sequence comes from Miniopterus natalensis, assembly GCF_054644295.1. Lineage (NCBI taxonomy): Eukaryota > Metazoa > Chordata > Mammalia > Chiroptera > Miniopteridae > Miniopterus > Miniopterus natalensis. The sequence goes on along the minus strand of NC_142081.1, from coordinate 71,236,115 downwards.
AAATTAAGTAATCCACCTGTGCCTCTTTACCAGAACTATGACATCTTGACTTTTAGAGCATCAAGAGCGACAATAAAATGTCAATATTTTTAGATAGGCAAATAGTACATGATATAACAAGAACATAAAAATATTCTCATGGATACTATTTGATTGGTTACAAATTTCAGAACTCCATCTCAAAGTGGCTTAAATAAAAGTAATTATTGATTCTGTTCTGGCTTTAGACATGGTTGGATTCAGATGCCAAAATACTATCAGAACTTTCTCTCCATTTCTGGAGTTCCCTTTTATCTAGGTTAACTATTTTCTGTCTGATTCTTCCTCTTTCCATATGATGAGAAAATAGTCACTGGTAATATCAAGCTGTGTTTTACTAGATTAGAAACAGGTATCTCTATCCCAACAGTTTCATCAAATTCTCAGGCTAACTCTTATTGGACCATCCTATGTCACCTGCTCAGCCCCAAATCAGTACATAGCTGAATAAAGGAATGAATGAGCTAACAGGCATCTATTATTGAATTGCTTTATGAATATAAGGCATACATATGTAGCAGGCCTACATGAGATAGTCCATACTATTAATTGGGATATTTTAAATTACAGTGGAACTAGTTTTGCATTTACTTTAAGGTATGGCTTAATGAAATAGTTCAATAACGTTCCTGCCACGATGAAGAAGACACTTGATGCCTCACAGACACTCTCAGACCTTTATAACACCATAATGAGTTGGAGTTCTTATATGGCAGAGGAATAAATTCGTTTGTCTTAATGTTTATTTTCGATCAGAAACATATCACTATTAAAACCTACATTTTTGTTATTTTAAATACGTTTCATAAGATTCCCATAGAGGCTCTTTTGTGGTTGCAGATCTTCAGTACTAGAACGGGGTTAGATTTGAACAGGAACTTTACAACACAGAGATAACAGACCAAGCTTATGGGAATATCTGGTAGTAAAGAATGGGATGCTGATAGCACAAAAATATGAAAGACATTTAGATAATCATCATCTCCCAAAGAATACTTTACCCCTTCTCCTTCAAATTAGTCTTTGTGTCTCTTTTGTACCTTTTATGTACTTTTGTAGCAGTACATTTAAGACATTTCTGCACTGATACATTTATACATCAGTTTTCTACAACTAATCTAGAAGTTCCTTAAAGGCAGGAGCAGTGTCATCTATATCCTTTATCTCCAGCTCCCAGCACGGGCCTGGGCCGCTCGGTAAGCGCTCCATGAAAGATTGGGTGGATGACAAGACTATAGATCACAGTTCTGAAGGGAAAACTGATTTGTAACTGTCAAGAATGCACCTGATTTAGTGATACATGTTACACCAAATGATTTGTGTGCTGTTTAAGATCCAGTTTTTTTCTTTCTCTCAATTCTTTAGAAATAAGAATACACATATTTATGTGTCAGTGTCTTAACAGACTTCACCAAAGAAAATGAAGCTGCGCATATGATTAAAATCTGATACCATTTCAGTGGGGATGCAGGCATGTCAATGCAGACTTTTCCTTTAGTAAATGCTGCATTCCTGTATGTAAGAAGTAAGCAAATAGGCTGTTTTATATAATTCCTCACGCTCCTTTTCTCCCCCACCCCCTCACCCCACCCAGTATTCAGTTGCCCACCATCTCCAGGCTTCCACACTGCTGTTACTTGGCTCTGACTTAACACGTAAAATGGAAATAGAGCACTGCTCTCTCTGAGATAATATGCAAAGGAATTACTTTTTTTTGGTCCCAACTTCTTATTAAAGAGTCTGTTTTCTGTCTGTGTCCATATTAGGTTAATGTGAAGTGTGCAAATAGATATGAATATATTTTTAATCCATTAAGAAAAAAGATAGTGTAAATCCAAGAGGTTTTTAATGGCCTTGTGTCAAAAATAAAAACTGGGTGACATATTCCTTGGCTAGGCTAGTAATTACTTACATTTATTGAATTTGGAATTTAATAACTTTATATTTCCTTATATTACTAATTTAACTTCTAAGATAAGTAATCTTATGCAGAATTATTACTATCTAAAGTCAAGAAATGCTACATATTATAAATATTAATATGCAGTCATTAATATCTTCTTTTAAATCATAACATGCCTTAGCTATACATAGACAAATGCCAGTTATACCAGCAAAACTTGGGGGCCACTTCAGTATCTGATAAAACAGCAATTATGGCTGACAATATTTTATATAAGATTCTTTTTTTAAATTTATGTTGATTTTATTACGCTCTTATTATTTTATAGGACACATATTACTAATTTTTGAAATAGCTAATTTTCTTTTTTGTCTTTTTTTTTATTTGTCTTTTTTTGTTTATTTTTGTTTAAAATATTACAGATGTCCTTTTTTCTCCCCAGGGACCCATTCCACCCTGTCCCACCCTCTCCCCAGTCCATGTCCTTGGGTTATGCATATACGCATATAAATTCTTTGGTTACTCTCTCTCCCTCCACCCACCCGCCCTCCTCCATCCCTCTGACATTCGTCAGTCTCATCTATTCAAATAGTTATAAACTAAATTCCAGGGAATAGTGCTTACTACGTAAAGACTTCTTTAGTATGAGGATAGATAATATGGTATAATTCTTTAATTTCTAAAGATACGGATTTTTACTTTTATGAAGAGTCCACACACTGTTTCTAAACTATGCATTATTTCAGAATTTTTGAATATTGAAAAGAAAGAAAAATTATTAAAGGGAGAAATTAAAGAAAGGTTGGCAATGTGCAAATATGTGAGTACTAGGCACACATTTGCAAGTTCTTTTGGGAAGGATAGAATTAGTCCTCGAGTTTAAAAAATAAAAAAAAACTTTGGGTGCAGTAAATATAGCATGAGATGGTGTGCAGTATGGTAGAAATTAATCCCATTGTTCCACATCTCATAGAAACAGTGATTTTAGAGTGGATGTTATAAAATTATGTATTTAGTTACTTTTTATTGATAGTCTATAGGATAGTTTTCATAATTAACATTTCATGTGCTGTTGTTCTCTTCCTGGAGTATAATCACACAGGTAATCATTACATTGAGCAAAACAACAGTGATACTAGAATTTAAAATAATTTAAGAATAGCTCTTTTGAAACTTTTGGTTGCTTAACATATTTTTATTTCTAAAATTTATTTTAGAACACTAGTTTGTTAGCATATAAATGTTTTCAGCAATATTTTATTGCAAAACTCTTCTGATTTTAAAAAGAAATATTTATAAAAAGTAATCATATTTGATATTCAGGATTTAAATCCTTAAAAGTAAATTTTCTCAGTATTTTGTGTGCACAGGATAAAATATAAGGTTGATTTTAAATCACCTTTATAATTGGTTTAAGATATAATCATGGTTTAAGTTTCTAATTATAACACTTTAACATACTTTAATTCAGCATTTCAGACAAATAATTTTCTACCAAAAAAATTCCATGAACAAAATTAACATGTTAAAAACTTACCTCTCAGTCTACTGCTTGAAACTGAATGCATTTAATCAGGGGGAATATGAGGGATGTATTCGACATGCCTAAGAAATGTTTCTAGAAAATTTAGATTTCTTTTCAATAAAATGAAATGGTTATATAGAAAAATCTGAATGAAACAAAGTTCTGTGATTCTATTATATGTGTGGAAAGGAAAGTGTGTGTGTGTGCACACATGCACACATGCATGTGTACATGTGCATAATATATGTGGATATATTTATGAGATGACCCAGTCTAGAATTTGAATTTATACTTTCACCATTTGCTATCCTCAAGAGCAAAATGCCAAATATGTGTAGCTCTATTTCTTTAAAATATTCTCACCCAAATCTGTTTAAAAGATAGCATGGCAATACTTGTTAAAAATTAGGTAATTAATATTTGATAGATAAACTAAATTCTTGCTCAAATTTTAACAAATTATTTCAGCCTACCCATGTAAATGTTTAGGACAGGGAAAGTAATCCTTCAGTGCTTCGTCAGTGACACGCACTCACAGTTTTTCATCTACCCAGAGAGTCATAAAACAGTGACATATGTATTTTTGTGCTACCAAAATACAATTTTAAATGTAAATATCTATTAACTTTAGGGGCTAGGAGGATACCATACTCATGCTATACTTTTCATTTGATTGTGATTAAATAAATCAACATATGCTGGTTTTTGTGGCTGGATGTTTCAACACAAATGGCCTCAAATGCCTACACTTTATATGAGTACATTGCATCGTTATAAGTATACATGTGACTGTAGTAATTTTTTAGTAACCTTTGGTAATATGGTTTTAAGCCCTATTTTTAAAATGTAGCTATGACTGCCAAAAAAAGAATTACCTACCTAATCAAAATAGTCATTTTACAGATTTAGATAGAATGTGTAGGTAATATCATTCTCAAATAGCCTTAACCTACCTAAAAGTGACTGAATTTTTAAATTAATTATTTAGAAATACTTGTTATTTTATAAGGTTATATGTTGTGTATAAGTTCAGTTGAAAAGCTAAAATACTAATTATTTTATTGATCTCCATCTCTAAAAATAATAGTTGTGAAACAAGGTAGTAAACAACACAAAAATTGCTAGGTGATAAGGAACATGAAATTAATGTTTTGAAGGGGCTCAGGTAGAAGTTGACTACTTTTTCTTTACTAACTTTATAATCCTGCACTCTGTTTTAATACGTGTTAGAGCAAAGATATTCTTAAAGTACAGTAGGTGAAGATTCGTCAATAGCATTTTGATTTTGGAGCTATATAAAAATGTTACCACTGATGTACAGTTATTATTCCCTTTTTTAAAAACATACTGATTTCTTAGAACTTGTATTGCAAAATGCACAGACTCTAGGACAACTTTCGTTTAATCATTTAAAACTGAAAATTGCCTTTCTCATTTGAAAATTCTACTTTTACAATGTAATTGTATTAAAATATTACGAAAGTCACTTCAGAAATTGTGATATTTCTGTCTTTTGTGAATTATGTTTCAACTAATTTTCAATTTATCATTTTGCTTTTTCTAGGATAGCAAAGTAATATAATGTATGTGCGCAAAACAGAAGTATTATTTATACGTATTTTTTTTAATTACAGGTAAAGATTATAGTTCCCAACAGCACAGCAGGTCTGATAATAGGGAAGGGAGGTGCTACTGTGAAGGCTATAATGGAGCAGTCAGGGGCTTGGGTGCAGCTTTCCCAGAAACCTGATGGGATCAACTTGCAAGAGAGGGTTGTCACTGTGAGTGGAGAACCTGAACAAAACCGAAAAGCTGTTGAACTTATCATCCAGAAGATACAAGAGGATCCACAGAGTGGCAGCTGTCTCAATATCAGTTATGCCAATGTTACAGGCCCAGTGGCAAATTCCAACCCAACCGGATCTCCTTATGCAAACACTGCTGAAGTGTTACCAACTGCTGCAGCAGCCGCAGGGCTATTAGGACATGCTAACCTTGCTGGCGTCGCAGCCTTTCCAGCAGTTTTATCTGGCTTCACAGGCAACGACCTGGTGGCCATCACCTCTGCACTTAATACATTAGCCAGCTATGGATATAATCTCAACACATTAGGTCTAGGTCTCAGCCAAGCAGCAGCAACAGGGGCTTTGGCTGCAGCAGCTGCCAGTGCCAACCCAGCAGCAGCAGCAGCCAATTTGTTGGCCACCTATGCCAGTGAAGCCTCAGCCAGTGGCAGCACAGCTGGTGGTACGGCGGGGACATTTGCATTAGGTAGCCTGGCTGCTGCTACTGCTGCAACCAATGGATATTTTGGAGCTGCTTCTCCCCTAGCTGCCAGTGCCATTCTAGGAACAGAAAAATCCACAGATGGATCAAAGGATGTAGTTGAAATAGCAGTTCCAGAAAACTTAGTTGGTGCAATACTTGGCAAAGGAGGGAAAACATTAGTGGAATACCAGGAGTTGACTGGTGCAAGGATACAGATCTCCAAAAAGGGAGAATT